>NW_023597055.1:16027638-16056558 GCF_011947565.3 Pollicipes pollicipes
TCCACAACTCAAGGACAGTTCGAAATAGCTGTTGACTGTGCTGAACCGCATGGGCGCTGACCTCGACTGCCGCTGTCAGGCGTCATCGACTCCCACCTGGTGATGCACCAGCTGACCTGCAACGGCGTACTGGAAGGCATCCGTATCTGTCGCAAGGGCTTCCCCAACCGCATGGTGTACCACGACTTCCGTCACCGGTAAGTGGCGAGGTGTTCTCGGCTGCGTGCTCGACTGCGTTCTCATGCGCGTTCTCATCCGACGTCGCGCTGACCGGCCTGGGGAGGAGAGAAGAATGTCGTCACGGGACCCATGTGGCAGCGGGGTCAACACTGAGGACTGCGGGGACATTACGCCTCCCGTTTTACCGAAGTGAAATTTTGAACCGCTCTCTTTGCTGGTTCATAGAATTAGGAAACTGATTAATCAAAAATCAAAATCAGTTAAGTTTTGCGCATTCTGGAAAAATGCGCAAAAAATTAATGCTGTTACGCTGGCAGTTCATCAATTTCGTCATCAAATTCATTTTCGGCGATGACGAAGAATAATTTATTTTGACATAAACATGGCAACAGGGGCCCCATGGCGTCAGCGTTTGCTGTGCGACGTAGAAACGGATTGTGTTGGCCTGTGGAGGCATCTTCGTCATTATCCAGTTGTGTCTTCAAATATTTACGATAGGCGCGGGTCGTATATCACTGTCTCTGATTCAGGCGGCGAACATCGTTCACTTCCACTGGCGCGAACCCAATCAGCAGTTTACATCGTGGCTTATTCAAGGTTGTGAGTCACGTGCGGGTTGGACTGGGGGTTGTCTTGGCACTCACCTGCTCCGACCTCAGGCAATGCACTGACCTCTGTCGCCCACTGCTGTCCGCTCAGCGGCGGAGGTGCCTGATGCCGCCGGTCGGACAAGGCGGCATCCCCGACTTCCCCGTGGTTTCGCTGTCTGTCGTTGTGCTCGGACTGTCTGCCGCGAGGCGGACATGGTGTATGCGGCCGAACGCCCCCCCCCCCCCCGCTCTACGGCCGAACGCCCCCCGCATTACGGCCGGAACGTCTCTCATTCTGCGGCGTAGCGTCTCCCATTCCTCGACGAACGTCTCTCGTTCTGCGGCCGTACATCTCCCGGTCTGCGGCCGTAGCGCCTCCCGGTCTGCGGCCGAACGCCCCCCGCTCTACGGCCGAACGTCTCCCGCTCTACGGCCGAACGTCTCCCGCTCTACGGCCGAACGCCTCTCGTTCTGCGGCCGTAGCGTCTCCCGTTCCTCGACCGAACGTCTCTCGTTCGCGGCCGTACATCTCCCGGTCTGCGGCCATAGCGTCTCCCGTTCTGCAACCGTAGCGTCTCCCAGTCTGTGGCCGTATTGTCTGCAAGTCTGCGGCCGTAGCGTCTCTCGGTTTGCGGCCGTGGCGTCTCCTTGCTGTGTGCAAATGCGACCGCGGTCATCCACTTGATCCCTGGACCTCGGAAGCGGACGGTGCGGGGATAACTCGGCTAGGGCACTGTAGATACGCGATCCTGGCTGCGCAACTGATACACGACACGTGATAACTCACCCGGGGCGCTGTAGATACGTGATTCTGGCACCGAAGGAGATGAAGGCGTGCAAGGAGGGTCGGGACGCCTGCGACAAGTGCATGACCATAATCCAGAGATGGACCCGACAAGTTCCGGCTGGGCCTGACGAAGGTGACCGGACTGGGTTGTCCCTCCCACCACCACCGCACGGCGGAGCTTGCGCAGGCGTTCCCACGCCTCCTCGCCGTATTGGTGTACCCTGCAACCCAACCCTCCACCAACGCTCGGTTGTCTCTCTGTCTTGTTTGCATTCGGAACGACCTGCAAGCTCTCAGGATGGTTGCAGCCGACAGGGAAGCTGACCAGACTGAAGGTGACGCCTCAGTCCGCCCCCCCCCCCCCCCCCCCCCCTCTGCTCCCCGACTCCGGATGGGTGGCATGCCCTCCATCAGGGGGCAGCGTGACTCGATGCCAGGGGCGGCGCAGCCTTCCCTGAGGCTCCCGAGCGGACCTGCTGGTCGCCCTCCCCTCCCCCCCCCCTCGCGTATCCCCGCATCTGACGAAGCAGATCGTCGCGCTGGCCAAGTGCACCGCTGTACCCGATGTCTGTGAGCCTCCCGCGAGTGAGGACGAGAGCCTGGAATGTCCCCACTTCGGCGAAGGAGGGTGTCAGGCACAGCTGATCTCTTTATCGCTGTATGCCTGCTCCCCCCCCCCCTTCCACCTGTGCACAGAGTGATCCGTTTGCAGATGCCAATCTCGTAGAAGGCACATGCGTGTTATGCCCAGTATCGCACACTCTCTTTGCCCCTTTGCCCCCCCCCCCCCCCCCCCCCTCTCCCCCCCCCCCCCCCCCGCCCCCCCCCCCCCCCCCCCCCCCCCCCTATAAACTCAGGAACGTGTTCGGCGTGACCCGCCCGCAGGAGGAGACGGAGAAAATGCGACCGGTATGCTCTCTTCTCCCCCCCCGCCCCCCCCAGACACCCACCTGCCCCCCCCCCACCGTGTGCGGCCACAGCGTGATGCTCTGACCCGTGCAACCTCAGCTGACCCGCCGGTCGGTTCGTGTGAGCTGACCCCGTCTGACCCCTCCGCCCCTCCCAAAGCTATGTGATCCTGGCACCCAAGGAGATGAAGGAGAAGAAGGAGGACCGTGACGCCTGTGACGTCTGCCTCAAGAAAATTGACCTTGACTCCGATAAGTTCCGTCTGGGGCTTACTAAGGTAGCGTGGCCGCTGGTCCCCATCTTGATGGATCTTAATCGCAGACCAGGTTTTCGTCCTGCGGCTGCCGGCAGCGGCGGAAGTTTTCAGCGTATTTGTATTTTTTGCAGATAGTACCCAGAATATATACATATATATATATATATATATATATATATATATATATATATATATATATATATATATATGATTATGTCTTGCTGTTTTCCTGTTTGTTTTTGCGCCTTCGTTGCGAATGAGCTTCAAAAGGATCACCAAAAAAGGAATTATATGTCGTAACGTAAATTACTGAATACAAGCTGTTTTGTGAGCTTAACTCACACGGAATGAACTAATGCGTTTTTTGACCTAACATCCAGTGACCTGGCTACTGTGAGTCGATGTCTGGTGACCTGACGTGAGGTGACCTGGACCCCACGTGCCCTGCCCATCGACCCGACCCCTGGCGGTGTGACCTCAGGTCTTCTTCGCGCGCCGGCGTGCTGGGAGACATGGAGGAGCTGCGAGATGACAAGCTCAACAAGATCTTCTCCTGGATGCAGGCGACCATCCGCGGCTACTTCGCCCAGCGCGAGTACAAGAAGCTGCAGGATCAGCGGTACGTCTCGGGCCGGGGCGGGGTCGCTGAGGGCCGCCGGCTCCGGGTATAAGGCAGGGAGGAGGTGGTAGGGGGGGGGGGGGAGCTGCTGTCACGGACCGGGCCCCGGGTCTTGCTGCCTGGATTGCGACGTTACTGGGCTTGGTTTTGAATTGGTCAGGACCAGGGACTAGGACGGGACGGTCCGAGACGGTCCGACTAGCAGAACAGTTGAGTCAACTTGTCTTTGGAGGGATTTTCTCGAACTGTGTGTGATTTGGACCCCTCTTCCTCTTTTCAAAGACCATGTTGATCATGTCAACTGTTACCTTCTCCCCTCTCTGCCTCATGCAACTCCGATGCAATCCGGAGGTGTAACATACAACGTCATGTGCTTGCCGGAGTTTTCCGAGAATTGTGCGTACCGTACGTCGCCTCGAGCTTCCGTCTTCATCCGCAGCGCGTCGCTGCTGATCGTGCAGCGCGCCGTCCGCAAGTACATGAAGATGCAGGGCTGGGCCTGGTTCCGCCTCTGGATCAAGGTCCGCCCCATGCTCTACGAGACCCGCATCGAGGATGAGCTCAAGGGGGTCACGGGAGCTGTCCCGCGCTACGGACCGGCGACCGACGCGAGAGCCCGCCGCTACGGCTGCGGTCGGAGGCGGCGCGCCTCACTCGAGGGGTGGGGATGAGCGGCGGCGGCACTGGACTCACGCCAAGTTGAGCCGATGTCTCCGCGGCGGGGGCCGGGGCGTCTATCTCTTGGCGGCTGTCTGTCCGACGTCGCGGCCGGGCCATGTTTCCGTCGACGCCGTGGTCGCCTCCGCCAGTCTTCCGTCGCGTACTGCACCGCGTCCCTGATCAACGGGCTGGTGCCCGTCCAAATGACTGCTTAGGACAACAGACGGTGCCAATTTCACCTCGCCGGAGCTAGTCGCACCCGGAAGGGCAGGCACAAACAAACAAAGGCAAGGCGAGGCGACGATGGATGCATCACCGGGTCCTCGATGCAGCACCAGGGGGCGCGGAGGCGTGACTTTCTGGCCGAGCCGGGGCCATAAAGCCGCACATCAGACCAACAAACACGCGCACCAAAGCCCCGCTCACTCGTACATCATCAGGCGCCGTCACACTCTCCGCCATCGCGCAGCGCCCACTTGATCCGCCGGCCGGCCTTTGAAGGCAGACGAGTAACCCAAGCCGGCCGCGGCTCTCGAAGCCATGACTCATCTGGCAGTGGCGGCAGAGCACGTCAACCGCGCGGCTCACCAGAAGCCAGCCTGCCTCCCGGCCGACGGCAGCCGCTGTTTTCTTTGCACGTGCTCTCGCATGCCACGTGCCGGGGTCTGTTTTCACTGACGCCCGTCGGTGGCGACGACCCCCTCCGGCTCGACCGGGGGGAGGAGGCTGCCGGCGGCGCCCACCCGCGGTCGCCGCTGTGGCCCTGCACGCTCGAGCCCCTGAGGCCGCTGCGGGAAGGGGGGGGGGGGCGTCCATGCACACAATGACCGACCGATGGACGGTGAAGTGGTCGGCACTGGACCGACGGTGGCCCTCTCGCGCCGCCCCAGTCTGAGTCACGGCCGCGGTGGGCGAGCTATTTTGGCCCCGGGCGCCGCCGACCGGCCGGTACAACGCGGAACCGAACACAGCCGTCTAGGTGGCGCTGATGGCGGCTGGGGCATGCCTCGGTGACGCTGAGGAATGGCACACGATGCGTGCTGTGCCGCTCCCAGGCGGTGCAGCCGGGCCAATGCGTGACGTCACTTGAAGTCACTGGGTGGTTAGATGCTGCCATGTTGAAAGACACCGCTGTTGGGCGTGTAAACTTTACTTGGCTCTCTACGCAAGTTTATGATGATGATGACCGCACTGAATGATGCACCTGGTTAGAAGCACAGCGACGGGCTAGAGAGAAGCACGCTGCTTGCGACGGAGAACAAACTTGTTTATTGCTCTGGGGAAAATACGGTTTCCGGCGGATTTGATATTTATTAAAACATTGCACTCTGTTATAACATCCAACTTCAATGTGAGAGACATCTTCGACATAAAGCTGGTTAGATAACCATTTGCCCTGAAACGTTCCATCTCTTCAGTCGATTAATCCTGCCACCGAGTACCAGCTTTAAAAAGCTTCGTTCCAAAAACATTTTGTTCTGTTTCAGTCTTTGCACTGATTCCCATCGATTCACGCGGAAATTCTCCACCGTGTCCAGAATCGCACACGCATGGAAATATGGCATTATTCTATGAGTCTTCTGGCTATACGCCACACGCCCTAAGTATGCCTGCCCAAAAGATGCCGAGTTCAACCAAATCTAGTCCCGCTCTTTGCCAGATGACCACAATTTTGAATCTAACTCTTAAACGATTGGAGTGAGCTCATCCACTAAGCACTACAAGGGGCGACGATCTTGGCAATGACGGACATCCTTTTAGAGAACACCGCAGCTGGAGCTTCAGGAGTCTCATCAGGAGGCCCAAACATATATGAAAAAGATACTAAATGCCAATAGATAAATGTGTACCAAATAAATGCTCCGAACAAGAGGTATTGTTTTGCCCCGATGTGATAATGCCCTTAACAGGAGGACAAGGTTGTGGTCTTGTTTAGCATTTATAGCTGTTCGTTTGAAACGGCTTCAAAAATTAACGGGGTCCAAACAACTCCGGGACTGGGGCTGGGGCAAGGCATCGCGCGAAGCCAAACGGACCCCACCTACGGCCATCACGGTCAAGCGCACGCCACCTCCCCTCACGAGCACGCCCGTCCCCACCCTCCAAAAATGGGGCCCCGCCCCAGGCTGACTCAGCCCCCGGCGGCGACGGAGCGGCGGCGGCGGGGCGGGCGCGGCGGCCCCAGGCCGTGCGGCACACTCGTTCCCGCTCTGCCGGTCGAACGGTCCGGAGCGCAGCGCCCCGAGCTCCTGTGTCGGTCCCCCTCCCCTCCCCGCCCAGCCATGCTGCCGATATCAAGGAGTTTGAGGCGGGCGTCCCGCGAGGCCGTCGCCCGGTACGACGAGTGGTTCAGCCAGATCGATGGCCGCAGAAAGGTACGGGAAGCGGCGGCGAGGCGGCCGTGCGTCTGTGGTTTCTCCGGAGTGTGGCTGTTCGGATTTGCCGTGGGTTGTCGTGGGTTCCGCGGGGTTGTCGTGGAGTGTCGCGTGCTCCCGAGTTCAGGCGGAGTGTCCGAGTGAGCAGCGCGAGTTGGGTGAGCTGATGGTGGTGCGTCGTGCCGCCAGTCCCTCCCACGACTCCCGCTGTCGTGGCATGGAACATGGATGTATGCAATGGTGGTGGCTTGAATCAAGGACGGAACGGACTTTGGCGGATAATCCACATCGCCTACTTGAATTCTGCTTTTTAAAATTCCAAACTTGCCAATTTTTAAATATCGAAGCTGATTTTCGTGTAAATCCATGACTTAGCGAGAGGTTTATTTTTGCCATTGTGCCATCATTCCATAAAAACCTTCAATTTGCGAACAATTTGAGAGGTATAGTCCGTATTGCACCACAATGTGCCGTCCATACGTTCCGTACAACGCTACCTGTTTGTTTAGATACTATCATCAACTCATCAGTTTTCTAGTTTGGTCCTCATCTCAGACGACTACTTCAATTTGGGTAGCATTCCGTCAACATTAAGCAGTATGCAGTTCATGCGGACATTTTCGGTCGGCTAATATGGTGATCTGAACTGGTTCATTTCTTCTGCTCGAAGGGTTTCATTATTTGCCACCGATCCCTCCGTTTGACTACTGGGACCAGAAAACAAATTCCCTACATCATATCAGTGGTTACGCAATGGTAACATAATGTGGTTGTGCTTTGAAAAGCAGCGTTGTTTCATCTGTTCACCACGCCGTCCAATGCTATGGCGGTAAACGTTTTGAGTGCGGTGCAGTTGCAATGGCAAGACCATTTTTGAAGCCACCTCATACAGTGCGCTGCAGTGGTGCAAAGGCCTTTCCGGCAGTTCGGTAAACAAATTATGCGGGTTGTTCCAATGGGTCAGTTTGGTTTGCGAACAATTGTGGATTAATGTCGTTACGTCTTTTTTGCTGTTTGGTGTAGAAGTTTTGTCTTCGCCAGTACTTGTAGCTTGTGGGAAGATTCTAAAAATGAGCATACCTTAAAAAAGTTTCTTTTGAAAGCCCTTTACGGGTGTTGTGAATCTTTTCAAGACCACAAAACTGCGTTTGGCTTGCCTGTCGATAAGATAAGTGCAATGACCTATCTCCTGGCTGAAATGACCTATCTCCTGACCTATCTCCTGGCGATTGCATGCACTAGTCCCGTCTGTCTCGTGAGGTCAAACGCACTCACGCTGCACCTAAGTTGGCGAAACCGTCATCCGCACGAAGAACACCTTCCCAGCGGAACAGCCCAAACGGAATGCCAACACCAGACATGAATCGCAACGGCTGTCCTCATGTGGATAAATTATCCCTCGCATCACGTTTGGAACGTGTCGTTCAAACATCCCTTGTCAACATCGCCCCGACAGCTGCCAGCGTTCTCCACGAACCCGTCACCCAACTCACCCCCGTCCGCAGAGACTGGAGGAGGAGGCGGCGGCGGCCACCGCCAAGCTGGACGTGGAGCTGAAGCAGCGGAAGGACGCCGAGGAGAAGAACATCAAGCTGCTGCAGGAGAAGAATGAGCTGGTGTCTCGTCTTGAGTCGGAGCGCGGCTCCATGGGCGATGAGATCGCCAAGCAGCAGAAGCTGCAGGCGCAGAAGGCCGACCTCGAGGCCCAGCTCAATGTAAGTACAGGCGTCGTTTGATGGCGGTGAGCTCGTAGCGATTTTCTGGTGCTTTGGCAGGCCGTATGCCGGTCGCCCGCTGTGTTCAGCTGTCGACGGCATACCGGCGACCTTCTGGTGACCTGCTGATGACATGGTGGTGAGCGAGTGGTGACGTGTAAAAGGTCTATCGGGCACCCACCACGGGTGTGGTTTATAAACATGCATTATGGGGAGTGTTGGGGCTGAGCAGAGAAAAATAGCTAAACGTACGCTCAAAATGTAGAAAATACGTCGCTCTTGTCGGATTGGCCCCTCTCTCTTTTCAAAGTTAAGGGCTAGAGCCCCACTTCCCAATTGAATAGTAAACTACATCCTCACGATCTAGAGTAAGCCTAGACATGAGTGCTGTCCACCGATAGTTTTAGTGACCTCTTGATGACATTAATGGCACAATGGACACTGAAGTGACCTGATGTTGACGTTCTAGTGAATCGACGGTGATTGGACCACATCACTGGTCAATATGCTGATGACTTCTAAGTGATGCTCGGAGCGCGTGATCTATCATTATTCAAGACGCTTGTGCTGCGCAAATAAGACACGTATCGGGCTGGATGACCACCTGTGCGGTGCCCAATCAAATGATGTGCCACGGGCGTGGTATCCGCGGACTGCAACGGTCTTGCAATTGCAAAACCGACGTAAGTCTACGCCGACTCTTCGGCCACAATTTTTGATGGAATAAGAGCATCTTTATGCCTGGCTGATTACCGTCGAGCAGTTTAATATCACAGCTGTTAAATGATGTGATTGAGAGGCTGAGAATGTCAACCGAACAGCCTGGTTCCCTCAACGTCATTGCAGTCACAACACCTGTCAGCGGATCTCGCGCTTGCGTGAACCGTCAACAGATGTCACCACTGTCACCCGGCGGCTACCGCCCCATAAGCCCTGGTCGGGAACCCTGCTCCTCGTGCAGTTCCTGCCGACCAGGACGCGTCGCCAGCGGCTGCCGAGCCGTCGGGGGGCGACTGCGGGCTCGTTTATCTCAGCGCCCGTCTGTATTTGAAGTCGCGCATCCGGCGATAACAAGCAGCCGCCGGCGGACTGCCGCGGCTGTCAGCCGGCCGCCGCGGAGCAGAATCGCCCGCGGCGTTTCCCCCGATCGCCAGTGGTCCGAGGCGAGCGCGGCCGCCGAACAGTCGGCTTCGATCATTCGGCCGCGGGTAAAATAGTGCCGGCGGGGTGGCTGAATCACGGCGAGGTTGCGAGCCGGTATTTTCGGACGCCGTTCCGTGTACGGAGGCCAGTGCTCCAGTTTCGCCAGCGGGAGCGGTAGCGGCACCCTCCGAGCCGCCCGCCGGCGGCTCGGAGGTGCCGCGACTTGGGGCGTGGCGGCACGTCGGGGGTTTGCCGGCACGCTTCAAGAATGGATGCCTCGTGTCTGACAGCAAGCAACTCCTTGGCCTGAAATGTGGCAGGCAAAGGCCCGCTGAGTGAAATGCAGCCGGTCTCGCAAAGGTGGCAGTAAAGGCCTGCGGAAAATGGTTCGCACCAGGAGGCACTTGGTTAGTCGCAGCGCTGGGAATGGCTCACGAAAGACGGGGGTCTTGAAGTTGCCCCCTTCCCATGTCATGCTGACGGCTAGCGTTCAAAAGATGTCGGAAGCCCATGATGAGGCTGTCACATCGAATCACGGGGTTTTATGCAGTCCCGCGGGCTTGTCAGCGGGCTCAGTGGTCGGCAACTGGTGAACAAAAAGGCGAAACTCACAGTTACCTTTTGACGGTGCTGTTAAACAACAACGAAATATTTATTGGCGTCACATTTTTTTTCGATAAGAGCATTATGAAGGCTGCCAAGAACACGACAAATTGCTCTTGCGTTAGCGAAATGACGTGACCAACGATCAAGGACTTCATGGCCGCGCAACTGCCGGGCGAGAGCCACAAATGATTGATGCGCTTTTAACCGAAATACTTATTCAAATGAAAACGAAGAAATTAAAAAGAAATGTGAATCAGCACGCATGCTAATAGCAATAGTTTTACATAAACTCAGATGTGATCACAGTGACCTCGTCGTCTCTAAAGTGAGGACTTTTGGCTCCAGTGTAATATATATATAGATATAATATATATATATAGAGATATGAACAACCTCGTTATTAAATGATCGCTCCGGTTCTCTAGTCCTTGATACTAACACCCAAACTTTATGACCAATGTGAAATTTGCTGACATTATTACACTTCAAACATGAGCGAAATCCTCATCGACCTCGGACTTTACCTGACCACTGACTATGCGACCACTGATCCCCAGGACGTTTAGAAATTGAGGACAGACACATGACTCTCCCTAGCCTGTGCTCACCTTCGACTCAGCTCCCCCTTGTCCGTTGTTACCTCTCAGCAGGCCTGAACTCACCTCACCCACCTTTGATGGGCCTCTGGCCTCAGCCCCTCTCATCAGTCCTGATCTTTTATCTAACCGCACTCCTCGCCTGGCAGGTCCACACCTGTGGCCTGTGCTGACCTTTGACCTGATCTCGCTTCTCACCTAGCCGGACACTTCTGACCTCTGCTGACCTCTGACCCCAGGACGCGCAGGAGCGGCTGGCCGTCGAGGAACAGGCCCGCCAGCAGCTGGCGCAGGAAAAGAGGAAGGTGGACGGCGAGATGGGTAGCATGAAGAAGGACCTCGATGACATGCAGAACAGCGCCAAGAAGCTCGAGAGCGAGAAGACCTCCAAAGACCACCAGATCCGCACGCTCAACGACGAGATCGCCCAGCAGGATGACGTCATCAACAAGCTGAACCGCGAGAAGAAGCGCCTGCAGGTGCGTGATGAGGATGATGTTCAGGGCCAGCGACACGGGCTGGCTATTGGGATGTGGATGGGCGGGGGTTTTGGTACACGACATAAAGCTTATTAAAAGCCTAGGTATAGTCTCAGTAACGGCACATGTGAATGCTGCATTTCTAGATGATCTTATTGCGTCCCACAGTTCTCAGGATTCTGCTCTCAATCGCTGTCAAGCCTCCGCTGTTGTGTGTTTAGCGGTGGCGAATACCTGGAAGCAAGGTTGGACGATGGTGTTCGGCAGTCGTACAGCGGTTTAAGCTGGCAAATTGGCCCGCTTTTTGCGATGGTCACACTATTCGCATGACAATATTTACTTATTTTGGGATTTGGTTTTGCCCACATTTCCATGGATTAGAATACGTTGTTAGACACATCGGCCTTCTGCTTTTTATTCGGCACACGTGACCAGAATGGCGAAGCCAGGAAGGCTTCATGGTGTTGGAAGTGTCTATGACAGTGACGTGATTGCCCGGCTAACTCCACATCTCTGACGTCACGCTCGTGCGCCTCTTCCGCAGGAGAACCAGCAGAAGACGGCCGAGGACTTCGGCACGCAGGAGGACAAGGTGAGCCACCTGACTAAGGTCAAGGCCAAGCTGGAGCAGACGCTGGACGAGCTGGAGGACTCGCTGGAGCGCGAAAAGAAGACGCGCGCCGAGATGGACAAATCCAAGAGGAAGGTGGAGGGTGACCTCAAGCTGACCCAGGAGGCCGTGGCCGACCTGGAGAAGAACAAGCGCGAGCTCGAGCAGACCATCCAGCGCAAGGACCGCGAGATCGGCCAGCTCTCCTGTGAGTGCCGCCCACGTGCGAACCTCCTGCGATGCTGGTGACGATCATTGTGATTTCAGGCCGGTTTGGATGTTTGGCCATATGGCGCCCAAGGAAATCCGCCAGCGAAGGGTGTAGATCATGTTGTGCTCTGACAGGTTGCAACTAACTGCGCTCTGACAGAACTATTACCCCCCCCCCCCCCAACCGACCTGGGAGAAAGTTCATGTGTTCAGTAATCTTCACGAGCCGATCGTTCCCGGTCCACCACTGAGCTCCGACCTCAGCTCATGTAGCATGACCTGCCGTGACATCCCCGCCCCGCACGCTTCAGCCAAACTGGAGGAGGAGCAGGCGCTGGTCACGCGTCTGCAGCGCGTCATCAAGGAGCTGCAGGGCCGCATCGAGAGCTGGAGGAGGAGCTGGAGGCAGAGCGCCAGGCGCGCGCCAAGGCCGAGAAGCAGCGCGCCGATCTGGTCAGTCTGACCGCTGCTTATATTATATTTGATATACACCACACACACATATATTATATATATTATAATATATATATATATATATATATGTCTTATGTCAAGAAAATATATATTATATATATATACCCTGGTTTTTCTCGAAAGATATACTACTGTCTAATATTACTACGGGCTATTACTACTGTCTTATCTATGTGAATAATGCTCCTCGCGAATGCACTGAACAACTTACGTAATGTTCAGCGGCGTTAGTTATTTATATGCGCGGCGTCCTTGCTTGCAGACGCCCGTTTAGTGACGCCTGTAACCGCTATGTCGGTGGACTGCAGCTAGGGGGGTTTTTCTAAAATCGGTTGGTAGCTGAGCTGATAAAGTTGTCCCAACCTATTACGATCCAATCGTAGTTGTTGCGATCTCGCTCCACGCTGACATCGCACGCGTTACCAGCCTATTGTGGTGTTGATGACGTTGATGACACTTCAGGCGCGTGAGCTTGAGGAGCTGAGCGAGCGCCTGGACGAGGCAGGTGGCGCCACCGCCGCCCAGATCGAGCTCAACAAGAAGCGCGAGACCGAGATTGCAAGCTGCGCCGCGACATTGAGGAGCAGGTACTGACATCTTCCGGGTGAAATGGAAACTATTGTTTCGGTTTCCATGGTGGTCGCTTGCGCTCACTGGGACCTGTCCGTCAAGCTCAGTTTAAAGTTGAAGCATACTAATGCGGCAAGCATCACTGAATCAGAGGGGGGGGGGGGGCATCTGTCTCAGCAGTGACAGCTTTTAAAATGTACTGTAAATGATTGCATGTATAATGCAAGTTTTGAACTTGTCGCATCCTGAGAAAGTGCCTACCACTTTATGCACATGCCTACCACTTTTTCATGGTTTTCCAGGTAATACTAATGCTCTTGTCTTAAAAATTCTAAATGCAGGTATATTCCTGTTGAAAAACATCTTTCAACCTGTCATGAACGCATTCGGTGAAGAATGACGCCACTCGCGCGTTGCGACGTCACCATCGTGCCTGTGTCCGCAGAACATCCAGCAGGAGACGACCCTGGCTGGCCTGCGCCGCAAGCACAACGACGCCATCACCGAGATGGCCGAGCAGATCGACCAGCTGAGCAAGGCCAAGGCGAAGTGAGTGCCCCGCGCGGGTCCGGCACCTCGGTCGACTCTAGCCTCGGCGGAGGAGGCCGCTTCTGGGGGAGGCGGGCGCGAATGCTCCTAAAATATTGAGGCGGGTAGTGTACGGTAGTGTAGTTAGGCTGCTGTCAGGCAGCCAGAAGTGGATTCAGCTACGACTAGGTCTGATGTGGTAGGTAGTAGTCTACCCGTCGAGTGAGCATATCCCGCCCGTCGTACCTTCACTCGAGCCTCTGAGCCAGTGTAGTACATAGGTTTGATGGTTCAGAGGGCTTCCTCGGCGTAGATGAGACGGAGAGCAGTCCGCTCTTCGCATTTCCATGCACGCCTGGACGATGCCCGGCGCAGTGCAGAGACCGCACCTGGTAGATGTTTGGATTGCGTGTCGGGTGTAGTTGGGCGGTGCGTGTCTGCCTCCTCACTGCGCGCGCCGCCGTCCAGGATTGAGAAGGAGCGCCAGGGCTACACGGCCGAGGCGCACGACGTGCGCATGGCCATTGAGCACATCAACAACGAGAAGGTAGCCGCCTTGTCCGTTCACCCCCCCCCCCCTGCCCACAGAACCGCCGAGCGGAGAGACCCTCGCGTGGAGTGCCCCCCCCCCCCGCCCTGACCCCCTGTGGATGTGGTGACGTCACCCTGTGAGCGGCTCGTGCCCGGCCGCGACCCTGGCGGTGCCCCGGTCGCGACCTTTCGCCCTCCCCGGTCGACGTCCCCCTGCATGAGTGTGACCCCCGTTGCAGGACCGAGCGCGAGGGCGACGCCCTCAGTAGCGAGGCTCAGGAACTCAGGCTCGCGCTCGATCAGACCAACGCCGAGAAGGTAGATGGCGCTGCCTCCGCGCTGTCAGCTGGCCGTCGCGCCACAGCTGACCGTGCGCTCCAACTAACGCCTCGTCCAGGCCGTTTTCAGATCTCCCGCCGCCTTTTTGTGCTGGTGATTTTTGTTTTCCATGTTTTGGGAGGTGTATTTTCAGCATTTTCCTTTGCGCCTTTCTTTTAGCGTAGAAAGGCACACGCACGAGCTTCGCGGCGAGGCTGAGAGTTACCGAGAAGATTTGATCGGATAAGACAGCTTACGGTAAACTTCAGCTCTTTTGAGCGCCGAAACACCTGCAACACAAAGCGAGCCTGCATGCACGCTTGCACCTGGAATGCGTTTGACTATGCTGCTGTGTGCAAAAATGTAATTTGTTTTCAGGATTTCGGAAGGCGTTTTCGCTCTTTTCCAGCTGATGAACACCACTTTGTTTTAACGTAACTTAACCATGCACTTTTGTGTCTTTTTTTCTAGCGTACTTGTGGATGCGCTTTATTACCTATCTTTAAACGCTGATCCGGGTAACTGACTGTACAGCAATGCGGAAAAAAAGCTTCTCACCATTTATGTGTTAACAACATCACGCAATTGATGAACTACGTCACTAACGTTTGAAGCATGTTTCCTCACAGGCTACCTGCCAACGCTGCTCGATCTTTTTTACAATCTTCTTGTGCGGTAACAGTGTTTGTACGCGATCTAACGGCATACGCTGGTTTGGTGTCAGAAAATATGCATCGTCGCGCTCATCAAATACGCTCTGATGGTATTGTTTATGGGCAATTGCCACACATTAACCTTGGACGAGGAGCACACACACGTGCCAAGCTAGAAATAACGCGGGGACTCGGCACAGATCAACACAACTAAACACGAACAGTGCGCAATCCGCTGCAGCAACAACTCCCGACCAAAGCGCCCACGTCGATGCACGGACAAGGTCGTGCAGTATCGCTCCACATGGCGCGGACCCGCCCGCTGACTAGTGTTTGCAGGGCACGGCCGCCCGGCGCCGGCCGACCACTCGTGCCGCTGCGCACGCATGACCCGTCCGTGTGCACGCCAGGCGACGGAGGAGAAGCAGACTAAGGGCCTGCAGGACCAGCTGACCAACCTCAACGGCAAGCTGGAGGAGGCCAACCGCACGCTGGGCGACTTCGACACGGCCAAGAAGAAGCTGTCGGTTGAAAACGCCGACCTCCTGCACCAGGTCGGCCGGGGGCATGGGCTCGGGGGGGGGGGGGGGGTCACCGACAGTCGTCTGGATGTGGGTCGCGCTGTGATGTTGGCGTGTGTGGAGGGGGGGGGGGGAGGGGTCATGGATATGTGGCCGTCGCGGCGAGAATGATGTCTATTGCAAGGGGTGGAAGTAATCGCGGAGTTTTCCTGGAAAAAAGCAAGCGCATGCTTAAGTGCTTTGTAAGGTGCGAGCAGCAACTCTTTATGTGTGCTGGTGACGTAGTCTGTGGTAGGGAGCTCGGACCACGGAGACCGATATGTGTGAGACAAACTTTGCTGAGAAGCATGCCGTGACCCCGAGTCGCGGCCGGTCAGGCCGTTTCTGCGTTCTGTTGGCTGGCCTTATAGCGCCTCGCGCCACCCGCCGCGCTGATTCTGCGCCACCTTTGCTGACTGATTACCTCCTGACCTCCTGCCCCCTGACGCCCACACGGACACCACCGCTGACGTCCCCGCTAACGCCGGCAGCTGGAGGAGGCCGAGTCGCAGGTTGTCCCAGCTGCAGAAGCTGAAGGTGACGCTGCAGTCGCAGCTGGACGACTGCAACCGGCTGTGCGACGAGGAGGCGCGCGAGCGGGTCACCATCCTGGGCAAATACCGCAACCTCGAGCATGACATCGACTCCATGCGGGAGCAGGTGGGTGCGGTCATCCTGATCGGCCAGTCCTGCTCGACAACGCCCCGGTCTGGTTTGGTTACTTGTCGACGATTGGGGGGAGGGGGAGGGGAGGGCAATGTCATGAACTTTTCACCCTTGGTGAGAGCTGAGACTGGAGAAGCTTTCCTGCGGCGGCATTTGAACCCTTGATGCTTTGATAGGGAAAGGAACCTCTTTTAGCACTCGGCCGTTGGCAGAGTGGTGGGGCTGGTGAGGGTAACGGAGGCGGCGGTGGACAGGGATGCGCCGGTCAACTGCCAAGGCGTGGTGATGGGGGATTCGGGTCAGGAGATCGGGCTGTCTGGAGAGGATGATACTGGAAAGCTCGTGAAGAACGGCCAAATTCACAAATTAGTGATTATTAGCTACAGGGGACTGGAACAGTGTGACCCTGTAACATCAAATCAATGAGGGTATTTTGGGCGGGAGTTGTAAAGGACAAACAAGTAAAACGGGCTACGAAATGTGCGTTCTGTGCGTTATCGGTGGTATGCGAACTGAAACCGTTCATAACAAACAGATTTATTACCTGCGTCATTGGCGAGAAAGCATGAAACCAGTTCCCGATTAGGACCTTAAATTCGCACTTGTAGATCTGATTGGATCTCAGGTGACCGACTAGACATCCAATTGGTCCTCATATGCCCACTGGACTTGATTGGACTGCGGTCGATGGTCACGCGTTTTCATTGGCCCACAGGTGGACGAGGAGGCTGAGCTCAAGTCGGACCTGGCTCGCCAGGTGGCTAAGGCTCAGGCTGAGGCTCAGCTGTGGCGCAACAAATACGAACAGGAGGGCATCGCCAGGTGAGAGATCGCATCTGGCAGCGAGCTGGAACAGAGGTCACATCTGGTAGTGTAGCAGTGTCTGCTGTGATCTGCCGACTGCACTGCCAGACGCCTCTGGTAGCGCAGCGGTGTCTACCATGATCAGCCGACGGAGTTTCCTGAACTGCCCTCGTTTTGTAAATGCCGTGTGGCGGCTTCCCAGTGCACCACGTGGTGTAAGTCGGTGTGAGCCTGCTGCAGGTTACGAGCTCTCCTGTCCCTGCGTGATGCCGTCGGCCAAAGTAAATATCCTCCATCAGCGGCCTTTCCATGCGTTATATGTGGTGGACCAAAATCTATATGCCCTGAATTTCGTTACTTAATTCCTGTCCATGCAATAGCGTCTTATCCCAGTGAAGCAAGGGGCCAACAACAACGCATCAGTCTTGACCCATCAAAGGATGCCGACCAGATGCCCTCCTGACCCGGTGACACGAGCCAAAACCCCGTGAAACTAAGCTTGCTTAATGTTTAAACTAAGCTTAAACATGATGGGTGCCCCGCGGCACCCATCATGACCCCGTGACCTCGTCGCAGGGCTGAGGAGCTGGAGGAGCAGCGCCGCAAGCTGGCCGTTCGCCTGCAGGAGGCCACCGAGCAGCTGGAGGTGCTCAACCAGAAGAACATGAGCCTGGAGAAGATCAAGACCCGGCTGACGGGTGAGATCGACGAGATGCACGTGGAGGTGGAGCGCGCGCAGCAGCTGGCTGCCCAGATGGAGAAGAAGGCGAAGGGCTTCGACAAGATCATCGCCGAGTGGAAGATGAAGGTACGTTGGGAGTGTGGATGGTTATGGACCGTGTGTTGGTTACGTTATGGAGAATCGTCTCTTATGTTCGCGATTTTGTCTGTTTACTGTGGAGAAAAAAATTGTTTTGTAAACACATTTCGGCAGGTTGGAAGAGTCAGCAGGACAGAAGAGCGATTGGAAACTACGGCTGAGGCGAAACGTATCTCATCTCACTGTTTCTTTTTCTATATTTACACGTCTGATGAAAAAACGCATTCCCTTCACCTGGCCATATCTGTCATCTAGCGACCGACCTTCAACACTGAACACTGCCCGTCCCCCGGCAGGTGGACGACGTCGCTGCGGAGCTGGACGCCTCGCAGCGGGACTGCCGCAACTACAGCACCGAGCTCTTCCGCGTGCGGTCGGCGTACGATGAGGGCGTCGAGCAGCTGGATGCCGTGCGCCGCGAGAACAAGAGCCTGGCCGACGAGGTCAAGGTGAGGTCAAGGCCATGCCGGAGCCACGTGATCGGTCTCCGATTTGAATCCCGCTGTCCTTGAACGGACGCCCAGTTGGTACGGTAGTCTGACACCGCTAGGATTGCGTGTAATTGGCGTCAGGACCTGCCTGTAGCGTAAAACTCTTCCGCCAGAAACGTGGTCCTCAAAATCCCAAATGACTCGCTGAAGTTTATGTTGTTTAGCGGGTGTGCATTCTTTAGTGACGATGCCTATTCGCCTATGATGAGCTGACATGCTATCTTGATTGCCGGTTGCGCAGCTACCGTCATAGGATGATGACGCTGCGCACCTATAGATATGACGCGCAGTGTTCTTATCATCTACAACGCTTTTCGCTGTCATCTACTTTGAGAACGTGTCTGTACATCACAAGACATATGTGCTGTGCCCTCCAGGACCTGATGGACCAGATCACCGAGGGCGGCCGCAACCTGGCCGAGGTGGAGAAGCTGCGCAAGCGGGTGGAGCAGGAGAAGGAGGAGCTGCAGTCGGCGCTGGAGGAGGCCGAGAGCGCGCTGGAGCAGGAGGAGAACAAGGTGCTGCGCGGCCAGCTGGAGCTGAGCCAGGCGCGACAGGAGATCGAGAGGCGCATCCAGGAGAAGGAGGAGGAGTTCGAGAACACCAGGTCAGTGGGGTCATTGACTGCGTGAGAGCGTGGGCGGACAAGGTGGTGGGATTTGTGGCTTGGTGTGTGGAGACGTGGCTGTGGGACTGAATGGCACAGAGCGTTTTAGCATGACTTTCATTCGGGCGTTTTCTTCTTCAAAGACAGGTTTCCACACGTCTGATAACGTTTAAGAACCTCAACGCCTAGGCTTCACCACCGCAAAGAAATATCGTTCCATAGAAAGGTCAAGTATCCGGGTTTCATCCTGAGATGACTACCTTTCATGCATTCGCATACCAACATAGTTCTTCGGAAGCGTCAGCAATCTTTGACGTGAACGAGGCGAGAACAGCTAACTGACCTGTTCTGGTACGCTCACATTCGTTGTTTCCCTGACGCCGCCGTCTTCTCTGACGCCATCCAGGAAGAGCCACCAACGCCAGATGGAGTCCATGCAGGCCTCGCTGGAGGCCGAGGCCAAGGGCCGCGCCGAGGCGATGCGGATGAAGAAGAAGCTGGAGACGGACATCAACGAGCTGGAGGTGTCGGTGGAGCGGGCCAACATCGAGACCATGGAGAGCCAGAAGACCATCAAGCGGGTGCAGATGGAGCTGAAGGACGTGCAAGTGCAGCTGGAGGAGGAGGAGCGCGCGCGTGCCGAGGTGCGCGAGGCGCTGGGCATGTCGGAGCGGCGCGCCAACGCCCTGCACGGCGAGCTGGAGGAGAGCCGGACCCTGCTGGAACAGGCCGACCGCGGCCGCCGACAGGTCAGTCTGACGACGTCACCACAGGGCTGAGGTCAGAGAGGGCAGAGGCAAGGGAAGGAAGAGGACGGGGGAAACAGGGGTTACTGGGGCAGATATTTTCAGAGATCAGGGAGGACAGAGGTTACTGGGGCAGATGTCAGGGAAGGCAGAGGTCAGGGATGACGGAGGTCAACGAGGGCGGAGGTCATGGAGGGGGTCAGGAGAATAGGCCGACCGCGTCCGCCGACAATTTAGTCGGCCGACGTCGCAGAGGAGGCTGATGGTAGCAGACGGCGGTCGGATGGATGCAGGGAAGTGGGGTGGCTGGTTGACTCGGTTAATGTGATAACGGTTGTGTGATGTCACAAAGTTATTTGAAATAGCGACATCTGCCGTTTTTGATTGTCAGGTGGCTTCGAGCAATAAGTGCCCTTTCGCCACTTACACAATCGTTTCCTCTAGCTTCAAAACTCCCATCAGAAACACGGCCTTTATTCGAAAGGAGTCGGACTGCTGCATATCTTCCATGCGAACGCCCAAGCAGACCTGCCGCGTCTGACCTCCCCCCCCCACCTGTGACTTCACAGGCCGAGGCCGAGCTGGGCGACGTGCAGCAGCAGCTGACGGAGGTGTCCAGCAACTACAACAGCGTGTCTGCGCTGCGGCGTAAGCTGGAAGAGGAGGTGGGCTCCCTGCATGTCGACCTGGACGAGATGCTGAACGAGGCACGCACCTCCGAGGAGAAGGCCAAGAAGGCCATGATCGACGCCGCCAGGTGAGGCGGGCTCGGAGAGGGGAAGGGGAGGGGCGACGAGGGGGGGGGGGGGGAGGGCGACAGGAAAGAGGAGATGAAAGTAGACGGAATTGAAGGTGGCGAGAGGAGATGGCCAGCGGAAACATATACAGAGAGAGATAGCAAGGCGGAGCTGGGGTTAAATGGGAAAGAGAGAGATCTGGGAAGAGATAGGATGGGAGGAGAAGAAATAGATGAAGCCAGGCGCCAGGACTTTAAAGCCAAGATCGGAAGGCCAACGTCGGCATGGAGGAACATACAGGCTACGCTTGTTGAGTGCAATGAGGAGGCCTGATGTTGTGATAAAGATATAGGAGGTCTGTGTGTACGCGATAACGTATTGATCTAGATGAGAAACCCCGGCTATCGGTGGACACGTCAGACGCCGTCAAACTTCCCTGTGGAGCTCAGAGTCGCCCCGTCCCCTTTGGAGCTCAGAGCCGCCCCGTCCCCTGTGGAGCTCAGAGCCGCCCCGTCCCCTGCAGAGTTCAGAGCCGCCCCGTCCCCTGTGGAGCTCAGAGCCGCCCCGTTCCATCCCCAGACTGGGCGGACGAGCTGCGTGCTGAGCAGGAGAACGCCCAGCAGCAGGAGCAGGCCCCGCAAGTCCATGGAGCTCACCGTCAAGGACCTGCAGATCCGGCTGGATGAGGCCGAGGCCAACGCTATCAAGGTCAGCTCAAGGACACAACGGATTATGCTGAACAGCTGCCGGTAGTGGTAGACAAAGAGGAACTCCAAAGGCAACTTCTCGAGGGGAAATTGGTGACTCCGTCACCAAGTTAGGCTCGGGGATCTCGATATGTCTAGACCTGACCTGCTAGGAGCCGACACTTTGCGTTACACTTGCGTTATGCTTCAGCGGACAATGAATGCAAGCTGTGCTCATAGCCTGGCTATAAGAACTACGATGTTAAGTAAAATGAGGGCCACATATGTTATCGGTAACATCTGCGGATGACTGATCACGGAAAATTAGCGGAGCACGACAATTCTTTCAGCGGCCCGGCAAGGGATCTCACCACGTTCGATTGCATCCTTCTGTATCTGGGCCACCGGCCTGCTGCCCTCGCTCGCACCCGGCCGGCGCCTCCGGCCTGTGCCCCCTGGCGGAGCTCCGCTGACCGTGCTAGCCGCCGGGCCTTTAGCGGCGATCCGACGGCCGTGCTCTGCCGTCCACAGAACGGCCGCAAGATCATCGCCAAGCTGGAGGAGCGGCTGCGCGCGCTGGAGTCGGAGCTGGACCACGAGCAGCGCCGCCACAGCGAGGCCTCCAAGAACCTGCGCAAGGCCGACCGGCGCATCAAGGAGCTGCTCTTCCAGGTCAGCCCCCCCCGCAGAACGTGGGATCTGTGGTGTTTAGCTTCACCTCCCGATCAGGCAAACCAATGTCACGGGCGGTCACGGTTTGAATCGTATTTCTACCAGTTGAGAGATATGGATCGCTCGCAGCCGTTGGGGTAGGAAAAGACAGCCGATGATTGCTGCCTTGCAGTACTGAGGACTTTTACATTGGTGTAGTAGGTCATGTGATATCAATGGAAATGCTTTTGCGACCGACCCCACACATTCGCCGAGAAGCTCCTACGCGTCTACACGTATCCGTTTCGCGCCTGTGTCCGACGCTTACCCCCCCCCCCCCCTCCCGGCCCCCTTTTCCGCCTGTCGACTCCGTGCTGATCTCAAATGTCTGGCCGCAGGCGGACGAGGACAGAAGAACCACCAGCGCATGCAGGACCTGGTCGACTCGCTGCAGCAGAAGATCAAGACTTACAAGCGGCAGATCGACGAGGCGGAGGAGATTGCCGCCCTCAACCTCGCCAAGTACCGCAAGTGCCAGCAGGTGCGTGCCGCCGATGTTGCCACCGTGTCGCGCCAGCGATGGGCGGCGGATAGTGCGCGGGAAGGATGTCTTGGTTTTCCTGCGGGGCGCAGCCTCTTTTATTTCGTGAGGGTGGAAAGCCAAAACAATTTCGAGAATCATCCATTGGCTTTTGCTCTTTCGGCTCGTTAGTGGATTTTCGCATTCGAGCCTTTCTTGCAGGCTGAGGGGAAGAACGCATTCGGGCGATTCACGATCCGGCCCAAAGAAGATAAAGAGCTTCACGCATGCGCTTCACAGACCGGAAATTATGCCTAGGGGTAGTCAAATAACGCACGGGGTGTGCGCACCTTGCGCGTGATTTTCGGAAGCTTTTAACTGGGGCCGATTTACTCCTATATGCTAATGGTTTGGCTTGAGGAACTTTTGAAGCTGCTCAGGTGCCGCCAGCCAGTGACCTGTGCCTTCTGTGGGCTAATGTCATGCTATGTTGATGGTGTATCTGAATTGCGTTGCTTGTTTGCGGTATCCTTTGCCATGCCGTGGTCTTTCGCTGCCGTTGGAAGACCTCGATACGTCAGGAGGTCCGACTGTAACCCGTGACCTCTGACCCGTATCTGACCTGCCCCGCCCCACCGCAGGAGCTCGAGGCGTCCGAGGAGCGCTGCGACATGGCCGAGTCGACGCTGGCCAAGTTCCGCGCCCGCGGTCGTGGCGCCTCGGTGGCGCGCGCTTCCAGCCCCGCCTACTAGATGGCAGCCCAGTCGACCTGGCCGAGGCCGGCCCGCCCCCGGCCGCCCGGCCTGCTGCGCCCTTCTCATTTCATTGTCCCCTAGGCGTTCTGTCCGTCTGTAGAGTGCCAGCTACGCTGCCCGCGTTGTACCTACATGAATAAGCAATCTTCTGAATAAGAAGGTGCTCGAAAACGGACGAAGCGTTTGGCAGAGACTGTGAGGGTTGAACGAGGGAAGGCCAGAGGATGCGTGCGTTCCCGCCTTCCGCACGGATGGAGGAGGTCGTCGCGGAGGTCTTGCTCACGCGGATACACACGCACGTAACGTTCACGAGCTCGGATAAAAAACAGAACACACCGAGGTCTTGTTTAGACCGGTGATGAACTATCCTACCAATGGTGATTGAAATTGGCGACCAGGGACTGTTCGAATGCTTGGGATGAAGATCGTGGGTCCCGAAACCCAGTCTCTTTCCAAATCTGCATTGCTCAATTGGTAATTCCCCACCTTATTTCGACGAACATTTCTTATTCTTGGGCCATTTGTAAATTAATCCTTTTTTGAGCATCATATGAGTCTTGGCCATCATAATGTGCTCAAAGAAGGCGAAATTAATGTGGTAATTAGCCTTATTTCTCAATTTTGCAAACGTTCCAGCACAAAAATCCAGTTAGATGGTTTTTGCTGGTTTTACAGGATGATGGCTAATGCTGGTTTTACAGGATGTTAAAACCAGCATTAGAGCCCAAAGCAGCATCGGGAGCGAGAGGGAGCCTTACAAAAGAACACAATCGACAAACCCCTGCTCGTGGTGACAGCTGGAAAGCTCCATACTATCTATCTAACGAAACCATATATAGAAGGCATATCTAACTATGCAAGAATTCACCTGAAAATGTACTAGACACGTTCTCAGTAAAATTCATGTGACACGTTCTCTGCAAAAACTCACCTGACGATGTTTTGGACACGCTCCCTGTAGAGACTCACCTGACGATGTTTTGGGCACTTCTCTGCAAAAACTCACCTGACGATGTTTGGACACGCTCCCTGTAGAGACTCACCTGACGATGTTTTGGACGCGTTCTCTGCGAAAACTCACCTGACGATGTTTCATCACCTGACAACGATGGAGCACGTTCCTGTAAAGACTCACCTGACGTTGTTTCGGACACGTTCCCCCCCGTCACGCAAACGCCGTATCAACCGCAAAATGAGTGCGCGGTGTATTAAACAGGGCATGGTTACGTAACGTTTTGGTGAACAGCACACCTTCCTGGAATGAGAGGAGCCCATGCGCTGCTCCGCCGCGTGTTTTCCCCATACAGTAGGCCGTCCGTCAGACGATGGATCGTTAGACTGACCCGCCATGCGCGCCGGCCATGCGGTCGCACGCCTCAGCACGTGCAGCACGCGATGGAACCCGCTACAACGACTGTGTCCTGTCCTCAGTTCAAGGATGGTTAGATTTCGCATCCAGAGCGTGGCTTTGTTCGATTGGGAAAGCGTGCTAGCAAGGCCAGGGCCAGCAAAGCTCCAGTTTATAGGTGCGAGTTGCACATTTCTGACAGAAAACCTATTAATTGTCACGTCAGCCACAACGTCTATATAAACGGTCTGCTTGCTGCCGTGTAAAATGCACGCATTTTATCACGCACGCAAATCACATAATGTATATTTGAGGTACGATGCATAAACGCATATATATATATATATATATATATATATATATATATATATATATATATAATACATTATGTCGAAAGATTTACCAAGATCCAAGATACATTTGCTAGTAAGCCAAAAGATCCAGAAGGACCAAGTTCTGGCCTGGAACACGAAGAGATCCACGAAGAACCAAGGTATATATATATATATATATATATATATATATATATATATATATATATATATATATTGTATATATATCGTACAGTTGATAAAGTGAGTGGAGCAACATAGTCATCTTTTTAGAAAGCCGTCGAGATCCTAGCTCTTTGATGCAACCCTGTCACAATGAGATCCCATCAGCATCTGCCACATTTTGCAGAATGGAACATGGGAAATGCAATCACATATATCTGACCACTTCATTTTCCGCATGCGTGTAATCTTGCATACACATCTTTTTTCACTTTTGGTACTTGCAACATAAGATTTCCTGCAAGGCTGGTTGGGGGAGCGTTTGCAGACATGGGACATTGCTGCTTCACCACAATAAACCCATATTTAATGAAATAATTGCATCTTTGCCTCACATTGCGCCTGCCGACGACTCCTTTTATACCGGCACTGTCACGGTAACTCCTTTCCTGTCAAATATGCCCTCAGCACCCAAAAACACACGTGACAGCAAGCTCCCATAACAACAGCTTAGCAAAAAGGCCAGAGAGTTCGTGCCATAACACATAAAATGAAGACCAATCTATTTTGCCACACGCTTTGTTTAAATCCGTTTCGGCCAAGACAATAAAAATTGAGCGACGCCAAGCCACGCCGAAAACTCAGATCCCGCTGGATGACCTTGGCCAACTGGCAGATTCATTTTGAAAATGTGGGTTTTTGTGATCGGTGTGTACGCTGCTCAGCTGCCCAGCCGTCGCTGGTGCTCATTGTTCTGCGTCGCCGGCTGCCGCTATCACGCCTCTTCACGATAGGAAATCTGTGTATAATGAGGAGCGTGGGTGTCAGTTTTTGTAAATTATTGAAGGGGCGATCCGAAGGCCCGATTTCCTACCCCCCCCCCCATTTTGTCGCCGCATTTAGCCCACTTTGTTTTGATTAAACTTAATATGTGTTTTAACCTTTGTACGGCTTATAAGCCTTTAATTCAAGCAGTACAGAAGTCATACAGGGTTGGATCCAGGGAGCATGCAATGCACGCACGCGTCTCTCCTGATCGGCACGTGAAGGTGCCCCTTTGGAGGCCACCTTAGGGCGCCGATGGCGCTCCTCTATGGCGATCATGGGAGGCGGCAGGCACTTTGGTTGTGGGGGACGGGGACGGGCTAGCCATGCAAAACTCAAGTCATCCCCATATTCCAGACCTTTTCACTTAAGCCTTACAAGCTATTGCGTGTCTTATGACGCTAGGTATGTGAAGTTTGTTGCATCGTTTATCCGCTCATCTGTTAAGATTTGTATCTTGTGGTGAGAGCACCCACGACTTTTTGTTATGAAAGTAGTGCGAGATGCCAGTACGCGGAAAGATCAAAGGATGTAGTCGTTGTGTTATGATCATCTTTCACCCACGTTTCTTGTAGTATCCCAGTCAAAAACATTGGGGGGGGGGGGCAAGCCAACATGGGGGCAGCTCAAAATTGGGGGGGGGGGCAGGGACCAAAAAAAATACAATCGACACCCGTTATGAGGAGCCTATTGGTTAGGATACGAGTTGGATGAGGTTATGTGCACGACTCAGCACGTTATGGCTCCGGTGCACCCGATAGCCACACACTCAGGTGAGTCATAGAACTAGGATAGGCCGGGGCCGTGGTATTGGCTGGACGGTAGGTCCGGTCAGGCACCATGAACGGCTATCTCCCCATTCACGTTTGTCCGCCCTTAACCATGCATCCCATATCACACGGCATCCCGCCTCCACCGTTTGGCTAGTGATGCTTTTTCAACTGGGAAAAAACGGGACCAGATGCACTGATAAAAGGTGAATGTCCTGAATCCCATAGCATGCCCAAATTGGCGGGGATCCCGCGCAACCGACGAATTACATCGACAAGGGTATGTCAGATATGAACCCTGGGAGCCCGCTCGTACTTAACTAATCCGCACAGACTTCATGCATTCGGCACCTCACCACAAGCACTCCGAGTATGCACAACTGCTGGCACCCACGTCCTTCCACCTATTCTTAGCTCGCACACGGGTAGGACGCCCGTTGCCCCCCCCCCCTCGGCCCCATTTCCGGCACTCGACACCATAACCCTGACGTTTGCGCGGCCCTCAGTGAGCTAAACTAAGTTTCATTTAATGCATTTCAGTCATCTGATGAAGCCACGTCTATGTCCGTTTTAAAACGCATCACATCAGTCTATTATCAACTTGGCGCTGACGCGGCTACTGGACCGGCACCAGGTGTATCAGAGCTGGACGACGGCTCGTCCCTTCGCCTGACCTCCAGGATGATGGCTCCCTATTCAGACATATTTACGGACCTGTGGCTCCCTTTTTGACAGATCCACGTCGAGAATTGTGCGCGTTGCAAATAAAGTGCTGCGCTTCAACCCTCAAGGTCCGCCTTGTCTTCCCTAATTTTATGTGGAGACCCGCTCAGGCTATAAAATTAACTGAAACGTGTGTCATCAAGGTATAGATACGTGACTGTGGGTTACGGTTCGTTTGCGCCACGTTCATTCCTCGCTTTCATGGCTCGCTTGCTCCCGTGTAATCACGACTCGCTAAAGACCTTAAGGTATCAAATCCGCGTTCGCATATCTGAGCACACGGCGTTAATCTGCATGCATGCATTACGACTCCCCTGCACGACGGTCCAAATGACGCAGCTTCACTTGCAATATAACCCGCCAGGCGCGTGACCCAGACCCGAACCCCGTAGCATGAGTTTACCCCCACCGGCCGGTGGCAGCTCATCCTGTCTGGCTAGTCCTCTCCGGTCTCCGGAGACCGCGCCGGTCATGTGAGTCGTTGCTCCCCCGAATGTAACGCTCCCGCGGGTTTTGTTCCACATCCCCTCCTTCCAGGTTCCAGCCATCAGCCAAGTTCGCTCCCTTCTGCGTTCATGGTCACATCCGTTTTGCATGCGCTATTTCTCGGCCCGGGACATGCCCAGGGCATCGGATAGCGAGCGTTGGCATGCCCCGGGGTGAAGCCTGGCCCTGAGGTTTTGCTGCGATGGCGTTTTGCTGCATGCTGATTGGCCGGGGCTCGGGCTCAGGCTTTCACTCCAAACTTGCCCACGGGCTGCTGGATGCATTAGCTGGCTCCGCTCCGGCCTGATGCTCTGCTCTGCACGGGCCGCTCGCTGTCGTCCGTTGGCAGTCTGTCGACCCCGGCGAGGCGGACACGCCAGCGGCGTGGACACCGCTCCGCTAGATGCCCCGCTCCCCGGCGTCTCCCGCTCCGGAGATGCTATTAGCAATTGGGCTGAAGCGCGCCGGGCGCAGCTGCCCTTCTGGCGGTCTGTGCCCGCAGACGCCTTGCTCTGGAGGGTAGTCCGTCGCTGGGTTTTTGGCTTACTTATAGCCCTGGCTGCTACGCAAAACAGGAATTGTAACGGGATGGGGGAAAGAATATGCACACATACAGTATTATTTAAAATGCAAGCTCCGCCTTACACTAGAAGCTAGCTTTGCTAGTTACATTGGTAGTATCAAGGCATGCTGATGCACTTGCCTGTGGTGTGTGATCTTAGGAATGTGAAAACAACAATATGTGAGTTGTCCTGAGTGACTTGCATGACTCTGTGGCTGAGATGCGTGGGTCAGGATCTTGTAATTATACAAAAATAAGAGACCAACATTTAAGGTACAGTGCTTTCGACAGGACCAATGACAACCGGAAACCAAGAACGAGGCCCATCACTGCTAAAGAATCAGAGGGAGCCCGGATCCAGGGTTTGACATGGTCGAAGGAGCCGGTGGAAACCAGGATCCACAGTTGAAATTCATCAAAATAATCACGGAAAACCAGGATCCGAGATCTTGGCTGCCGAAAAAAAACAGTAGAAACCAGGATACAGGGTTTTGTTTTGTCGACAGAACCAGTGAGAACAGGGATTCAGGATAAGCTTTGTCGAAAAAAAACAGTGAGAATCAAAATCATTGATCCTAGTTTGTCAACAGAACCAGCGGGAGCCAGGAGCCTGAGTTTTGTTTAGTCAAAAGAAACGGTGGGAACCAGAAATCATGATTTCGTTTTGTTGAAGCAGTCAGTGGGAACCAGTAACCAAAACTGAGAACCAGTTACATGTCCAGATTAATGATAATGATAACAACCATCAGCGTTATCATTACCACCGCCACCACCACCATCACCATCACCATCACCATCAACATCAACATCACCACCACAATCATCAGCATCAGCATCAGCATCACATCACCATCACGCAT
>NW_023597055.1:16057558-16088993 GCF_011947565.3 Pollicipes pollicipes
CAGAACGCCTAGGGACAATGAAATGAGAAGGGCGCAGCAGGGGGCGGCCGGGGCGGGCCGGCCCGGCCAGGTCGACTGGGCTGCCATCTAGTAGGCGGGGCTGGAAGCGCGCGCCACCGAGGCGCCACGACCGCGGGCGCGGAACTTGGCCAGCGTCGACTCGGCCATGTCGCAGCGCTCCTCGGACGCCTCGAGCTCCTGCGGTGGGGCGGGGCAGGTCAGATACGGGTCAGAGGTCACGGGTTACAGTCGGACCTCCTGACGTATCGAGGTCTTCCAACGGCAGCGAAAGACCACGGCATGGCAAAGGATACCGCAAACAAGCAACGCAATTCAGATACACCATCAACATAGCATGACATTAGCCCACAGAAGGCACAGGTCACTGGCTGGCGGCACCTGAGCAGCTTCAAAGTTCCTCAAGCCGAACCATTAGCATATAGGAGTAAATGGCCCCAGTTAAAAGCTTCCGAAAATCACGCGCAAGGTGCGCACACCCCGTGCGTTATTTGACTACCCCTAGGCATAATTTCCGGTCTGTGAAGCGCATGCGTGAAGCTCTTTATCTTTTGGGCCGGATCGTGAATCGCCCGAATGCGTTTTCCCCTCAGCCTGCAAGAAAGGCTCGAATGCGAAAATCCACTAACGAGCCGAAAGAGCAAAAGCCAATGGATGATTCTCGAAATTTGTTTTGGCTTTCCACCCTCACGAATTAAAAGAGGCTGCGCCCCGCAGGAAAACCAAGACATCCTTCCCGCGCACTATCCGCCGCCCATCGCTGGCGCGACACGGTGGCAACATCGGCGGCACGCACCTGCTGGCACTTGCGGTACTTGGCGAGGTTGAGGGCGGCAATCTCCTCCGCCTCGTCGATCTGCCGCTTGTACGTCTTGATTCTGCTGCAGCGAGTCGACCAGGTCCTGCATGCGCTGGTGGTTCTTCTTGTCCTCGTCCGCCTGCGGCCAGACATTTGAGATCAGCACGGAGTCGACAGGCGGAAAAGGGGGCCGGGAGGGGGGGGGGGGGTAAGCGTCGGCACAGGCGCGAAACGGATACGTGTAGACGCGTAGGAGCTTCTCGGCGAATGTGTGGGGTCGGTCGCAAAAGCATTTCCATTGATATCACATGACCTACTACACCAATGTAAAAGTCCTCAGTACTGCAAGGCAGCAATCATCGGTTGTCTTTTCCTACCCCAACGGCTGCGAGCGATCCATATCTCTCAACTGGTAGAAATACGATTCAACCGTGACCGCCCGTGACATTGGTTTGCCTGATCGGGAGGTGAAGCTAAACACCACAGATCCCACGTTCTGGCGGGGGGGGGGGGCTGACCTGGAAGAGCAGCTCCTTGATGCGCCGGTCGGCCTTGCGCAGGTTCTTGGAGGCCTCGCTGTGGCGGCGCTGCTCGTGGTCCAGCTCCGACTCCAGCGCGCGCAGCCGCTCCTCCAGCTTGGCGATTGATCGTGCGGCCGTTCTGTGGACGGCAGAGCACGGCCGTCGGATCGCCGCCAAAGGCCCGGCGGCTAGCACGGTCAGCGGAGCTCCGCCAGGGGGCACAGGCCGGAGGCGCCGGCCGGGTGCGAGCGAGGGCAGCAGGCCGGTGGCCCAGATACAGAAGGATGCAATCGAACGTGGTGAGATCCCTTGCCGGGCCGCTGAAAGAATTGTCGTGCTCCGCTAATTTTCCGTGATCAGTCATCCGCAGATGTTACCGATAACATATGTGGCCCTCATTTTACTTAACATCGTAGTTCTTATAGCCAGGCTATGAGCACAGCTTGCATTCATTGTCCGCTGAAGCATAACGCAAAGTAACGCAAAGTGTCGGCTCCTAGCAGGTCAGGTCTAGACATACCGAGATCCCCCGAGCCTAACTTGGTGACGGAGTCACCAATTTCCCCTCGAGAAGTTGCCTTGGAGTTCCTCTTTGTCTACCACTACCGGCAGCTGTTCAGCATAATCCGTTGTGTCCTTGAGCTGACCTTGATAGCGTTGGCCTCGGCCTCATCCAGCCGGATCTGCAGGTTCCTTGACGGTGAGCTCCATGGACTTGCGGGCCTGCTCCTGCTGCTGGGCGTTCTCCTGCTCAGCACGCAGCTCGTCCGCCAGTCTGGGGACGGAACGGGGGCGGCTCTGAGCTCCACAGGGGACGGGGCGGCTCTGAACTCTGCGGGGGACGGGGCGGCTCTGAGCTCCACAGGGGACGGGGCGGCTCTGAGCTCCAAAGGGGACGGGGCGACTCTGAGCTCCACAGGGAAGTTTGACGGCGTCTGACGTGTCCACCGATAGCCGGGGTTTCTCATCTAGATCAATACGTTATCGCGTACACACAGATTCTTTATCACAACATCAGGCCTCCTCATTGCACTCAACAAGCGTAGCCTGTATGTTCCTCCATGCCGACGTTGGCCTTCCGATCTTGGCTTTAAAGTCCTGGCGCCTGGCTTCATCTATTTCTTCTCCTCCCATCCTATCTCTTCCCAGATCTCTCTCTTTCCCATTTAACCCCAGCTCCGCCTTGCTATCTCTCTCTGTATATGTTTCCGCTGGCCATCTCCTCTCGCCACCTTCAGTTCCGTCTACTTTCCTCTCCTCTTTCCTGTCGCCCCTCCCCCCCCCCCACCTCGTCGCCCCTCCCCTTCCCCTCTCCGAGCCCGCCTCACCTGGCGGCGTCGATCATGGCCTTCTTGGCCTTCTCCTCGGAGGTGCGTGCCTCGTTCAGCATCTCGTCCAGGTCGACATGCAGGGAGCCCACCTCCTCTTCCAGCTTACGCCGCAGCGCAGACAACGCTGTTGTAGTTGCTGGACACCTCCGTCAGCTGCTGCTGCACGTCGCCCAGCTCGGCCTCGGCCTGTGAAATCACAGGTGGGGGGAGGGGGGGAAGGTCAGATCCGGCAGGTCTGCTTGGGCGTTCGCATGGAAGATATGCCGCAGTCCGACTCCTTTCGAATAAAGGCCGTGTTTCTGATGGGAGTTGTGAAGCTAGAGGAAACGATTGTGTAAGTGGCGAAAGGGCACTCATCGCTCGAAGCCATCTGACAATCAAAACGGCAGATGTCGCTATTTCAAATAACTTTGTGACATCACACAACCGTTATCACATTAACCGAGTCAACCAGCCACCCCACTTCCCTGCATCCATCCGACCGCCGTCTGCTACCATCAGCCTCCTCTGCGACGTCGGCCGACTAAATTGTCGGCGGACGCGGTCGGCCTATTCTCCTGACCCCCTCCATGACCTCCGCCCTCGTTGACCTCCGTCATCCCTGACCTCTGCCTTCCCTGACATCTGCCCCAGTAACCTCTGTCCTCCCTGATCTCTGAAAATATCTGCCCCAGTAACCCCTGTTTCCCCCGTCCTCTTCCTTCCCTTGCCTCTGCCCTCTCTGACCTCAGCCCTGTGGTGACGTCGTCAGACTGACCTGTCGGCGGCCGCGGTCGGCCTGTTCCAGCAGGGTCCGGCTCTCCTCCAGCTCGCCGTGCAGGGCGTTGGCGCGCCGCTCCGACATGCCCAGCGCCTCGCGCACCTCGGCACGCGCGCGCTCCTCCTCCTCCAGCTGCACTTGCACGTCCTTCAGCTCCATCTGCACCCGCTTGATGGTCTTCTGGCTCTCCATGGTCTCGATGTTGGCCCGCTCCACCGACACCTCCAGCTCGTTGATGTCCGTCTCCAGCTTCTTCTTCATCCGCATCGCCTCGGCGCGGCCCTTGGCCTCGGCCTCCAGCGAGGCCTGCATGGACTCCATCTGGCGTTGGTGGCTCTTCCTGGATGGCGTCAGAGAAGACGGCGGCGTCAGGGAAACAACGAATGTGAGCGTACCAGAACAGGTCAGTTAGCTGTTCTCGCCTCGTTCACGTCAAAGATTGCTGACGCTTCCGAAGAACTATGTTGGTATGCGAATGCATGAAAGGTAGTCATCTCAGGATGAAACCCGGATACTTGACCTTTCTATGGAACGATATTTCTTTGCGGTGGTGAAGCCTAGGCGTTGAGGTTCTTAAACGTTATCAGACGTGTGGAAACCTGTCTTTGAAGAAGAAAACGCCCGAATGAAAGTCATGCTAAAACGCTCTGTGCCATTCAGTCCCACAGCCACGTCTCCACACACCAAGCCACAAATCCCACCACCTTGTCCGCCCACGCTCTCACGCAGTCAATGACCCCACTGACCTGGTGTTCTCGAACTCCTCCTCCTTCTCCTGGATGCGCCTCTCGATCTCCTGTCGCGCCTGGCTCAGCTCCAGCTGGCCGCGCAGCACCTTGTTCTCCTCCTGCTCCAGCGCGCTCTCGGCCTCCTCCAGCGCCGACTGCAGCTCCTCCTTCTCCTGCTCCACCCGCTTGCGCAGCTTCTCCACCTCGGCCAGGTTGCGGCCGCCCTCGGTGATCTGGTCCATCAGGTCCTGGAGGGCACAGCACATATGTCTTGTGATGTACAGACACGTTCTCAAAGTAGATGACAGCGAAAAGCGTTGTAGATGATAAGAACACTGCGCGTCATATCTATAGGTGCGCAGCGTCATCATCCTATGACGGTAGCTGCGCAACCGGCAATCAAGATAGCATGTCAGCTCATCATAGGCGAATAGGCATCGTCACTAAAGAATGCACACCCGCTAAACAACATAAACTTCAGCGAGTCATTTGGGATTTTGAGGACCACGTTTCTGGCGGAAGAGTTTTACGCTACAGGCAGGTCCTGACGCCAATTACACGCAATCCTAGCGGTGTCAGACTACCGTACCAACTGGGCGTCCGTTCAAGGACAGCGGGATTCAAATCGGAGACCGATCACGTGGCTCCGGCATGGCCTTGACCTCACCTTGACCTCGTCGGCCAGGCTCTTGTTCTCGCGGCGCACGGCATCCAGCTGCTCGACGCCCTCATCGTACGCCGACCGCACGCGGAAGAGCTCGGTGCTGTAGTTGCGGCAGTCCCGCTGCGAGGCGTCCAGCTCCGCAGCGACGTCGTCCACCTGCCGGGGGACGGGCAGTGTTCAGTGTTGAAGGTCGGTCGCTAGATGACAGATATGGCCAGGTGAAGGGAATGCGTTTTTTCATCAGACGTGTAAATATAGAAAAAGAAACAGTGAGATGAGATACGTTTCGCCTCAGCCGTAGTTTCCAATCGCTCTTCTGTCCTGCTGACTCTTCCAACCTGCCGAAATGTGTTTACAAAACAATTTTTTTCTCCACAGTAAACAGACAAAATCGCGAACATAAGAGACGATTCTCCATAACGTAACCAACACACGGTCCATAACCATCCACACTCCCAACGTACCTTCATCTTCCACTCGGCGATGATCTTGTCGAAGCCCTTCGCCTTCTTCTCCATCTGGGCAGCCAGCTGCTGCGCGCGCTCCACCTCCACGTGCATCTCGTCGATCTCACCCGTCAGCCGGGTCTTGATCTTCTCCAGGCTCATGTTCTTCTGGTTGAGCACCTCCAGCTGCTCGGTGGCCTCCTGCAGGCGAACGGCCAGCTTGCGGCGCTGCTCCTCCAGCTCCTCAGCCCTGCGACGAGGTCACGGGGTCATGATGGGTGTCACGGGATCAGCTTCACAGGGTCTTGGTCCGTGTCACCGGGTCAGGAGGGCATCTGGTCGGCATCCTTTGATGGGTCAAGACTGATGTGTTGTTGTTGACCCTTCGCTTCATTGGCATAAAACGCTAATGCATGGACAGGAATTAAGTAAGAAATTCAGGGCATATAGATTTTGGTCCACCACATATAACGCATGGAGAGGCCGCTTATGAAGGAGAATGCACTCTGGCCGACAGCATCACGCAGGGACAAGAGAGCACGTAACCTGCAGCAGGCTCACGCCGGTTAGCACCACGTGGTGCACTGGGAAGCCGCCACACGGCATTTACAAAACGAGGGCAGCTCAGGAAACTCAGTCGGCTGATCATGGTAGACACCGCTGCGCTACCAGATGTGGTCTGGCAGCGCAGTCGACAGATCACGGTGGACACCGCTGCGCTACCATATGCGATCTGGTAGCGCAGTCGGCAGTTCGCAGTGGACATCGCTGCGATAGCAGATGTGATATCTGTTCCAGATCGCTACCAGATTCGATCTCTCACCTGGCGATGCCTTCCTGTTCGTATTTGTTGCGCCACAGCTGAGCCTCAGCCTGAGCCTTGGCCACCTGGCGAGCCAGGTCCGACTTGAGCTCAGCCTCCTCGTCCACCTGTGGGCCAATGAAAACGTGTGACCATCGGCCGCAGGCCAATCAGGTCTAGTGGGGGCATATGAGGACCACTTGGATGTCGAGTCGGTCACCTGAGATCCAATCAGATCTACATTTTATACACGTGCGAATCTAAGGTCCTAATCGGGGACTGGTTTTCATGCTTTCTTGCCAATGACGCAGGTAATAAATCTGCTTGTTATAAACGGTTTCCGTTTGCACGCCACCGATAACGCAGAGAACACACATTTGGTAGCCCGTTTCACTTATTTGTCCTCTCCAACTCCCGCCAAAAATATGCTCATTGATTTGACGTTGCAGGGTCACACTATTCCAGTTCCCTGAAGCTAATAATCACTAATTTTGAACCTGTCCGTTCTTCACGCGCTTTCCAGTGCCGTCCTCTCCTGACAGCAAGATCTCCTGGCCCGAGTCTCCCCTCCCCATGCCCACGCAGTCGACCGGCGCATCCCTGTCCACCGCCGCCTCCGTTACCCTCGCCAGCTCCGCCACTGCCAACGGCCGACCGGTATAAGAGGCTCCTTTCCCCTATTAAAACGTCAATGGTTCAAACCCCGCCGCGGGAGCGTTTCTTTTTCCAGGCTCGGCTGTCACCAAGGATGGAAAGTCCACGACATTGGCCCCCTTCAATCGTCCACAAGTGACCAAACCAGACTGGGGCGTTGTCGAGCGGGACTGGCAGGTCAGGATGACCGCACCCACCTGCTCCCGCATGGAGTCGATGTCATGCTCGAGGTTGCGATATTTGCCCAGGATGGTGACCCGCTCGCGCGCCTCCTCGTCGCACAGCCGGTTGCAGTCGTCCAGCTGCGACTGCAGCGTCACCTTCAGCTTCTGCAGCTGGGACACCTGCGACTCGGCCTCCTCCAGCTGCCGGCGTTAGCGGAGATGTCAGCGATGGTGTCCGTGTGGGCGTCAGCGGGCAGGAGGTCAGGAGGTAATCAGTCAGCAAAGGTGGCGCAGAATCAGCGCGGCGGGTGGCGCGAGGCGCTATAAGGCCAGCCAACAGAACGCAGAACGGCCTGACCGGCCGCGACTCGGGGTCACGGCATGCTTCTCAGCAAAGTTTGTCTCACACATATCGGTCTCCGTGGTCCGAGCTCCCTACCACAGACTACGTCACCAGCACACATAAAGAGTTGCTGCTCGCACCTTACAAAGCACTTAAGCATGCGCTTGCTTTTTTCCAGGAAAACTCCGCGATTACTTCCACCCCTTGCAATAGACATCATTCTCGCCGCGACGCCACATATCCATGACCCCTCCCCCCCCCCCTCCACACACGCCAACATCACAGCGCGACCCACATCCAGACGACTGTCGGTGACCCCCCCCCCCCCCCCCCGAGCCCCATGCCCCCGGCCGACCTGGTGCAGGAGGTCGGCGTTTTCAAACCGACAGCTTCTTCTTGGCCGTGTCGAAGTCGCCCAGCGTGCGGTTGGCCTCCTCCAGCTTGCCGTTGAGGTTGGTCAGCTGGTCCTGCAGGCCCTTAGTCTGCTTCTCCTCCGTCGCCTGGCGTGCACACGGACGGGTCATGCGTGCGCAGCGGCACGAGTGGTCGGCCGGCGCCGGCGGCCGCGCCCTGCAAACACTAGTCAGCGGGCGGGTCCGCGCCATGTGGAGCGATACTGCACGACCTCGTCCGTGCATCGACGTGGGCGCTTTGGTCGGGAGTTGTTGCTGCAGCGGATGCGCACTGTTCGTGTTTAGTTGTGTTGATCTGTGCCGAGTCCCCGCGTTATTTCTAGCTTGGCACGTGTGTGTGCTCCTCGTCCAAAGGTTAATGTGTGGCAATTGCCCATAAACAATACCATTAGAGCGTATTTGATGAGCGCGACGATGCATATTTTCTGACACCAAACCAGCGTATGCCGTTAGATCGCGTACAAACGCTGTTACCGCACAAGAAGATGGTAAAAAAGATCGAGCAGCGTTGGCAGGTAGCCTGTGAGGAAACATGCTTCAAACGTTTAGTGACGTAGTTCGATCAATTGCGTGATGTTGTTAACACATAAATGGTGAGAAGCTTTTCTCCGCATTGCTGTACAGTCAGTTTACCCGGATCAGCGTTTAAAGATAAGTAATAAAGCGCATCCACAAGAGTACGCTAGAAAAAAGACACAAAAGTGCACGGTTAAGTTACGTTAAAACAAAGTGGTGTTCATCAGCTGGAAAAGAGCGAAAACGCCTTCCGAAATCCTGAAAACAAATTACATTTTTGCACACAGCAGCATAGTCAAACGCATTCCAGGTGCAAGCGTGCATGCAGGCTCGCTTTGTGTTGCAGGTGTTTCGGCGCTCAAAAGAGCTGAAGTTTACCGTAAGCTGTCTTATCCGATCAAAAGCTTCTCGGTAACTCTCAGCCTCGCCGCGAAGCTCGTGCGTGTGCCTTTCTACGCTAAAAGAAAGGCGCAAAGGAAAATGCTGAAAAATACACCTCCCAAAAACTGGAAAACAAAAATCACCAGCACAAAAAGGCGGCGGGAGATCTGAAAACGGCCTGGACGAGGCGTTAGTTGGAGCGCACGGTCAGCTGTGGCGCGACGCCAGCTGACAGCGCGGAGGCAGCGCCATCTACCTTCTCGGCGTTGGTCTGATCGAGCGCGAGCCTGAGTTCCTGAGCCTCGCTACTGAGGGCGTCGCCCTCGCGCTCGGTCCTGCAACGGGGCCACACTCATGCAGGGGGGACGTCGACCGGGGAGGGCGAAAGGTCGCGACCGGGCACCGCCAGGGTCGCGGCCGGGCACGAGCCGCTCACAGGGTGACGTCACCACATCCACAGGGGGTCAGGGCGGGGGGGGGGGGCACTCCACGCGAGGGTCTCTCCGCTCGGCGGTTCTGTGGGCAGGGGGGGGGGGGGGGGTGAACGGACAAGGCGGCTACCTTCTCGTTGTTGATGTGCTCAATGGCCATGCGCACGTCGTGCGCCTCGGCCGTGTAGCCTTGGCGCTCCTTCTCAATCCTGGACGGCGGCGCGCGCAGTGAGGAGGCAGACACGCACCGCCCAACTACACCCGACACGCAATCCAAACATCTACCAGGTGCGGTCTCTGCACTGCGCCGGGCATCGTCCAGGCGTGCATGGAAATGCGAAGAGCGGACTGCTCTCCGTCTCATCTACGCCGAGGAAGCCCTCTGAACCACTATCAAACCTATGTACTACACTGGCTCAGAGGCTCGAGTGAAGGTACGACGGGCGGGATATGCTCACTCGACGGGTAGACTACTACCTACCACATCAGACCTAGTCGTAGCTGAATCCACTTCTTGCTGCCTGACAGCAGCCTAACTACACTACCGTACACTACCCGCCTCAATATTTTAGGAGCATTCGCGCCCGCCTCCCCCAGAAGCGGCCTCCTCCCGCCGAGGCTAGAGTCGACCGAGGTGCCGGACCCGCGCGGGGGCACTCACTTCGCCTTGGCCTTGCTCAGCTGGTCGATCTGCTCGGCCATCTCGGTGATGGCGTCGTTGTGCTTGCGGCGCAGGCCAGCCAGGGTCGTCTCCTGCTGGATGTTCTGCGGACACAGGCACGATGGTGACGTCGCAACGCGCGAGTGGCGTCATTCTTCACCGAATTGCGTTCATGACAGGTTGAAGATGTTTTTCAACAGGAATATACCTGCATTTAGAATTTTTAAGACAAGAGCATTAGTATTACCTGGAAAACCATGAAAAAGTGGTACGTATGTGCATAAAGTGGTAGACGCTTTCTCAGGATGCGATGGCATGTTCAAAACTTGCATCATACATGTAATCATTTTTACAGTACACCTTAAAAGCTGTCACTGCTGAGACAGATGCCCCCCCCCCCCCCGTCCTGATTCAGTGATGCTCGCCGCATTAGTATGCTTCGAACTTTAAGCTGAGCTTGACGGACAGATCCCAGTGAGCGCAAGCGACTACCATGGAAACCAAAACAATAGCTTTTATTTCGCCCGGAAGATGGCAGTACCTGCTCCTCAATGTCGCGGCGCAGCTTGGCAATCTCGGTCTCGCGCTTCTTGTTGAGCTCGATCTGGGCGGCGGTGGCGCCACCTGCCTCGTCCAGGCGCTCGCTCAGCTCCTCGAGCTCACGCGCCTAGAAGTGTATCATCGTCATCAACACGCCATCAATAGGTGCTGGTAACGCGTGCGATTTGTCAGCGTGCAGCGAGATGGCAACAAGCTACGGTTGGATCGTAATAGGTTGGGGCAACTTTATCAGCTCAGCTACCAACCGATTTTAGAAAACAACACTCCTAGCCGCAGTCCACCGACATTAGCGGTTACAGGCGTCACTAAACGGGCGTCTGCAAGCAAGGACGCCGCGCATATAAATAACTAACGCCGCTGAACATTACGTAAGTTGTTCAGTGCATTCGCGAGGAACATAAAACACATAGATAAGACAGTAGTGATAGCCCAGTAGTAATATTAGACAGTAGTAATATTCTTTCGAGAAAAACCAGGGTATATATATATATATATATATATATATATATATATAACTTTTCTTTGACATATGATATATATTATATATATATATATATATATATATATATATATATGTGTGTGTGTGTGTGTGTGTGTGTGTGTGTGTATAAGTCAAATATAATTGATAAGCAGCGGTCAAGACTGACCAGATCGGCGCGCTGCTTCTCGGCCTTGGCGCGCGCCTGGCGCTCTGCCTCCAGCTCCTCCTCCAGCTCCTCGATGCGGCCCTGCAGCTCCTTGATGACGCGCTGCAGACGCGTGACCAGCGCCTGCTCCTCCTCCAGTTTGGCTGAAGCGTGCGGGGCGGGGATGTCACGGCAGGTCATGCTACATGAGCTGAGGTCGGAGCTCAGTGGTGGACCGGAAACGATCGGCAACTCGTGAAGAGTACTGAACACATGAATTTCTTCCCAGGTCGGTGTGGGGGGGGGGGGGGGGCGGGTAATAGTTCTGTAAGAGCGCAGTTATAGTTGCAACCTGTCAGAGCACAACATGATCTACGACACCCTTCGCTGGAGGATTTCCTTGGGCGCCATATGGCCAAACATCCAAACCGGCCTGAATTCATAATGATCGTCACCAGCATCGCAGGAGGTTCGCACGTGGGCGGCACTCACAGGAGAGCTGGCCGATCTCGCGGTCCTTGCGCTGGATGGTCTGCTCGAGCTCGCGCTTGTTCTTCTCCAGGTCGGCCACGGCCTCCTGGGTCAGCTTGAGGTCACCCTCCACCTTCCTCTTGGATTTGTCCATCTCGGCGCGCGTCTTCTTTTCGCGCTCCAGCGAGTCCTCCAGCTCGTCCAGCGTCTGCTCCAGCTTGGCCTTGACCTTAGTCAGGTGGCTCACCTTGTCCTCCTGCGTGCCGAAGTCCTCGGCCGTCTTCTGCTGGTTCTCCTGCGGAAGAGGCGCACGAGCGTGATGTCAGAGATGTGGAGTTAGCCGGGCAATCACGTCACTGTCATAGACACTTCCAACACCATGAAGCCTTCCTGGCTTCGCCATTCTGGTCACGTGTGCCGAATAAAAAGCAGAAGGCCGATGTGTCTAACAACGTATTCTAATCCATGGAAATGTGGGCAAAACCAAATCCCAAAATAAGTAAATATTGTCATGCGAATAGTGTGACCATCGCAAAAAGCGGGCCAATTTGCCAGCTTAAACCGCTGTACGACTGCCGAACACCATCGTCCAACCTTGCTTCCAGGTATTCGCCACCGCTAAACACACAACAGCGGAGGCTTGACAGCGATTGAGAGCAGAATCCTGAGAACTGTGGGACGCAATAAGATTCATCTAGAAATGCAGCATTCACATGTGCCGTTACTGAGACTATACCTAGGCTTTTAATAAGCTTTATGTCGTGTACCAAAACCCCCGCCCATCCACATCCCAATAGCCAGCCCGTGTCGCTGGCCCTGAACATCATCCTCATCACGCACCTGCAGGCGCTTCTTCTCGCGGTTCAGCTTGTTGATGACGTCATCCTGCTGGGCGATCTCGTCGTTGAGCGTGCGGATCTGGTGGTCTTTGGAGGTCTTCTCGCTCTCGAGCTTCTTGGCGCTGTTCTGCATGTCATCGAGGTCCTTCTTCATGCTACCCATCTCGCCGTCCACCTTCCTCTTTTCCTGCGCCAGCTGCTGGCGGGCCTGTTCCTCGACGGCCAGCCGCTCCTGCGCGTCCTGGGGTCAGAGGTCAGCAGAGGTCAGAAGTAAAGTCCGGCTAGGTGAGAAGCGAGATCAGGTCAAAGGTCAGCACAGGCCACAGGTGTGGACCTGCCAGGCGAGGAGTGCGGTTAGATAAAAGATCAGGACTGATGAGAGGGGCTGAGGCCAGAGGCCATCAAAGGTGGGAGGTGAGTTCAGGCCTGCTGAGAGGTAACAACGGACAAGGGGGGAGCTGAAGTCGAAGGTGAGCACAGGCTAGGGAAGAGTTCATGTGTCTGTCCTCAATTTCTAAACGTCCTGGGGATCAGTGGTCGGCATACGTCAGTGGTCAGGTAAAATCAGAGGTCGATGAGGAGTTCGCTCATGTTTGAAGTGAATAGATGTCAGCAAATTTCACATTGGTCATAATAGTTTGGGTGTACGTATATCAGAGGACTAGAGAACAGGAGCGATCAATTTAATAACAAGGTTGTGCATATATATATATATATATATATATATATATATATATATATATATATATATATATATATATATATATACATATACACACTGGAGCCAAAAGTCCTCACTTTAGAGACGACGAGGTCACTGTGATGTCACATCTGAGTTTATGTAAAACTATTGCTATTAGCATGCGTGCTGATTCACATTTCTTTTTAATTTCTTCGTTTTCATTTGAATAAGTATTTTCGGTTAAAAGCGCATCAATCATTTGTGGCTCTCGCCCGGCAGTTGCGCGGCCATGAAGTCCTTGATCGTTGGTCACGTCATTTCGCTAACGCAAGAGCAATTTGTCGTGTTCTTGGCAGCCTTCATAATGCTCTTATCGAAAAAAAAATGTGACGTCAATAAATATTTCGTTGTTGTTTAACAGCACCGTCAAAAGGTAACTGTGAGTTTCGCCTTTTTGTTCACCAGTGCCGACCACTGAGCCCGCTGACAAGCCCGCGGGACTGCATAAAACCCCGTGATTCGATTTGACAGCCTCATCATGGGCTTCCGACATCTTTTGAACGCTAGCCGTCAGCATGACATGGGAAGGGCAACTTCAAGACCCCGTCTTTCGGTGAGCCATTCCCAGCGCTGGCGACTAACCAAGTGCCTCCCGGGGCGGCCATTTTCCGCAGGCCTTTACTGCCACCTTTTGCGAGGCCGGGCTGCATTTCACTCAGCGGGCCTTTGCCTGCCACATTTCAGGCCAAGGAGTTGCTTGCTGTCAGACAAGAGGCATCCATTCTTGAAGCGTGCCGGCAACCCCCGACGTGCCGCCACGCCCCAAGTCGCCGCCGGCGGGCGGCTCGGAGGTGCCGCTCCGCTCCCGCTGGCGAAACTGGAGCACTGGCCTCCGTACACGGACTGCGTCCGAAAATACCGGCTCGCAGCCTCGCCGTGATTCAGCCACCCGCCGGCACTATTTTTACCCGCGCCGAATGATCGAAGCCGACTGTTCGGCGGCCGCGCTCGCCTCGGCCACTGGCGATCGGGGAAACGCCGCGGGCGATTCTGCTCCGCGGCGGCCGGCTGACAGCCGCGGCGGTCCGCCGGCGGCTGCTTGTTTATCGCCGGATGCGCGACTTCAAATACAGACGGGCTCTGAGATAAACGAGCCCGCAAGTCGCCCCCGACGGCTCGGCAGCCGCTGGCGACGCGTCCTGGTCGGCAGAACTGCACGAGGAGCAGGGTTCCCGACAGGGCTTATGGGGCGGTAGCCGCCGGGTGACAGTGGTGACATCTGTTGACGGTTCACGCAAGCGCGAGATCCGCTGACAGGTGTTGTGACTGCAATGACGTTGAGGGAACCAGGCTGTTCGGTTGACATTCTCAGCCTCTCAGTCACATCATTTAACAGCTGTGATATTAAACTGCTCGACGGTAATCAGCCAAACATAAAGATGCTCTTATTCCATCAAAAATTGTGGCCGAAGAGTCGGCGTAGACTTACGTCGGTTTTGCAATTGCAAGACCGTTGCAGTCGCGGATACCACGTCCGTGCGCACATCATTTGATTGGACACCGCACAGGTGGTCTATCCAGCCCGATACGTGTCTTATTTGCGTAGCACAAGCGTCTTGAATAATGATAAATCACGCGCTCCGAGCATCACTCAGAAGTCATCAGCATATTGACCAGTGATGTGATCAATCACCATCGATTCACTAGAACGTCAACATCAGGTCACTTAAGTGTCCGTTATGCCATTAATGTCATCAAGAGGTCACTAAAACTATCGGTGGACAGCACTCATGTCTAGGCTTACTCTAGATCGTAAGGATGTAGTTTACTATTCAATTGGGAAGTGGGGCTCTAGCCCCTTAACTTTGAAAAGAGAGGGGCCCAATCGGACAAGAGCGACGTATTTTCTACATTTTCAGCGTACGTTTAGCTATTTTTCTCTGCTCAGCCCCACACTCCCCATAATGCATGTTTATAAACCACACCCGTGGTGGGCGCCCAATAGACCGTATACACGTCACCACTCGGTCACCACCAGGTCATCAGCAGGTCACCAGAAGGTCGCCGGTACGCCGTCGACGGCTGAACACAGCGGTCGACCGGCATACGGCTGCCAAAGCACCATAAAATCGCTACGAGCTCACCGCCATCAAACCACGCCTGTACTCACGTTGAGCTGGGCCTCGAGGTCGGCCTTCTGCGCCTGCAGCTTCTGCTGCTTGGCGATCTCATCGCCCATGGAGCCGCGCTCCGACTCAAGACGGGACACCAGCTCATTCTTCTCCTGCAGCAGCTTGATGTTCTTCTCCTCGGCGTCCTTCCGCTGCTTCAGCTCCACGTCCAGCTTGGCGGTGGCCGCCGCCGCCTCCTCCTCCAGTCTCTGCGGACGGGGGTGAGTTGGGTGACGGGTTCGTGGAGAACGCTGGCAGCTGTCGGGCGATGTTGACAAGGGATGTTTGAACGACACGTTCCAAACGTGATGCGAGGGATAATTTATCCACATGAGGACAGCCGTTGCGATTCATGTCTGGTGTTGGCATTCCGTTTGGGCTGTTCCGCTGGGAAGGTGTTCTTCGTGCGGATGACGGTTTCGCCAACTTAGGTGCAGCGTGAGTGCGTTTGACCTCACGAGACAGACGGGACTAGTGCATGCATCGCCAGGAGATAGGTCAGGAGATAGGTCATTTCAGCCAGGAGATAGGTCATTGCACTTATCTTATCGACAGGCAAGCCAAACGCAGTTTTGTGGTCTTGAAAAGATTCAACACCCGTAAAGGGCTTCAAAAGAAACTTTTTAAGGTATGCTCATTTTTAGAATCTTCCCACAAGCTACAAGTACTGGCGAAGACAAAACTTCTACACCAAACAGCAAAAAAAGACGTAACGACATTAATCCACAATTGTTCGCAACCAAACTGACCCATTGGAACAACCCGCATAATTTGTTTACCGAACTGCCGGAAAGGCCTTTGCACCACTGCAGCGCACTGTATGAGGGTGGCTTTAAAATGGTCTTGCCATTGCAACTGCACCGCACTCAAAACGTTTACCGCCATAGCATTGGACGGCGTGGTGAACAGATGAAACAACGCTGCTTTTCAAAGCACAACCACATTATGTTACCATTGCGTAACCACTGATATGATGTAGGGAATTTGTTTCTGGTCCCAGTAGTCAAACGGAGGGATCGATGGCAAATAATGAAACCCTTCGAGCAGAAGAAATGAACCAGTTCAGATCACCATATTAGCCGACCGAAAATGTCCGCATGAACTGCATGCTGCTTAAAGTTGACGGAATGCTACCCAAATTGAAGTAGTCGTCTGAGATGAGGACCAAACTAGAAACTGATGAGTTGATGATAGTATCTAAACAACAGATAGCGTTGTACGGAACGTATGGACGGCACATTGTGGTGCAATACGGACTATACCTCTCAAATTTTTCGCAAATTGAAGGTTTTTATGGAATGATGGCACAATGGCAAAAATAAACCTCTCGCTAAGTCATGGATTTACACGAAAATCAGCTTCGATATTTTAAAAATTGGCAAGTTTGGAATTTTAAAAAGCAGAATTCAGGTAGGCGATGTGGAGTATCCGCCAAAGTCCGTTCCGTCCTTGATTCAAGCCACCACCTTGCATACATCCATGTTTCCATGCCACGACAGCGGGAGTCGTGGGAGGGACTGGCGGCACGACGCACCACCATCAGCTCACCCAACTCGCGCTGCTCACTCGACACTCCGCCTGAACTCGGGAGCACGCGACACTCCACGACGACCCGCGACCACGACAACCCACGGCAAATCCGAACAGCCACACTCCGGAGAAACCACAGACGCACGGCCGCCTCGCCGCCGCCTTCCCGTTACCTTTCTGCGGCCATCGATCTGGCTGAACCACTCGTCGTACCGGGCGACGGCCCTCGCGGACGCCCGCCTCAAACTCCTTGATATCGGGCAGCATGGCTGGGCGGGGAGGGGAGGGGACCGACACAGGAGCTCGGGCGCTGCGCTCCGGACCGTTCGACCGGCAGAGCGGGACGAGTGTGCCGCACGGCCTGGGCCGCCGCGCCCGCCGCCGCCGCCGCCGCCTCCGTCGCCGCCAGGGGGCTGAGTCAGCCTGGGGCGGGGCCCCATTTTTGGAGGGTGGGGACGGGCGTGCTCGTGAGGGGAGGTGGCGTGCGCTTGACCGTGATGGCCGTAGGTGGGGTCCGTTTGGCTTCGCGCGATGCCTTGCCCCAGCCCCAGTCCCGGAGTTGTTTGGACCCCCGTTAATTTTTGAAGCCGTTTCAAACGAACAGCTATAAATGCTAAACAAGACCACAACCTTGTCCTCCCTGTTAAGGGCATTATCACATCGGGGCAAAACAATACCTCTTGTTCGGAGCATTTATTTGGTACACGTTTATCTATTGGCATTTAGTATCTTTTTCATATATGTTTGGGCCTCCTGATGAGACTCCTGAAGCTCCAGCTGCGGTGTTCTCTAAAAGGATGTCCGTCATTGCCAAGACCGTCGCCCTTTTGTAGTGCTTAGTGGATGAGCTCACTCCAATCGTTTAAGAGTTAGATTCAAAATTGTGGTCATCTGGCAAAGAGCGGGACTAGATTTGGTTGAACTCGGCATCTTTTGGGCGGGCATACTTAGGGCGTGTGGCGTATAGCCAGAAGATTCATAGAATAATGCCATGTTTCCATGCATGTGCAATTCTGGACACAGTGGAGAATTTCCGCGTGAATCGATGGGAATCAGTGCAAAGATTGAAACAGAACAAAATGTTTTTGGAACGAAGCTTTTTAAAGCTGGTACTCGGTGGCAGGATTAATCGACTGAAGAGATGGAATGTTTCAGGGCAAATGGTTATCTAACCAGCTTTATGTCGAAGATGTCTCTCACATTGAAGTTGGATGTTATAACAGAGTGCAATGTTTTAATAAATATCAAATCCGCCGGAAACCGTATTTTCCCCAGAACAATTAACAAGTTTGTTCTCCGTCGCAAGCAGCGTGCTTCTCTCTAGCCCGTCGCTGTGCTTCTAACCAGGTGCATCATTCAGTGCGGTCATCATCAGCATAAACTTGCGTAGAGAGCCAAGTAAAGTTTACACGCCCAACAGCGGTGTCTTTCAACATGGCAGCATCTAACCACCCAGTGACTTCAAGTGACGACACGCATTGGCCCGGCTGCACCGCCAGGGAGCGGCACAGCACGCATCGTGTGCCATTCCTCAGCGTCACCGAGGCATGCCCCAGCCGCCATCAGCGCCACCTAGACGGCTGTGTTCGGTTCCGCGTTTGTACCGGCCGGTCGGCGGCGCCCGGGGCCAAAATAGCTCGCCCACCGCGGCCGTGACTCAGACTGGGGCGGCGCGAGAGGGCCACCGTCGGTCCAGTGCCGACCACTTCACCGTCCGTCAGTCGGTCATTGTGTGCATGGACGCCCCCCCCCCCTTCCCGCCGCGGCCTCAGGGGCTCGAGCGTGCAGGGCCACAGCGGCGACCGCGGGTGGGCGCCGCCGGCAGCCTCCTCCCCCCGCGGTCGAGCCGGAGGGGGTCGTCGCCACCGACGGGCGTCAGTGAAAACAGACCCCGGCACGTGGCATGCGAGAGCACGTGCAAAGAAACAGCGGCTGCCGTCGGCCGGGAGGCAGGCTGGCTTCTGGTGAGCCGCGCGGTTGACGTGCTCTGCCGCCACTGCCAGATGAGTCATGGCTTCGAGAGCCGCCGGCCGGCTTGGGTTACTCGTCTGCCTTCAAAGGCCGGCCGGCGGATCAAGTGGGCGCTGCGCGATGGCGGAGAGTGTGACGGCGCCTGATGATGTACGAGTGAGCGGGGCTTTGGTGCGCGTGTTTGTTGGTCTGATGTGCGGCTTTATGGCCCCGGCTCGGCCAGAAAGTCACGCCTCCGCGCCCCCTGGTGCTGCATCGAGGACCCGGTGATGCATCCATCGTCGCCTCGCCTTGCCTTTGTTTGTTTGTGCCTGCCCTTCCGGGTGCGACTAGCTCCGGCGAGGTGAAATTGGCACCGTCTGTTGTCCTAAGCAGTCATTTGGACGGGCACCAGCCCGTTGATCAGGGACGCGGTGCAGTACGCGACGGAAGACTGGCGGAGGCGACCACGGCGTCGACGGAAACATGGCCCGGCCGCGACGTCGGACAGACAGCCGCCAAGAGATAGACGCCCCGGCCCCCGCCGCGGAGACATCGGCTCAACTTGGCGTGAGTCCAGTGCCGCCGCCGCTCATCCCCACCCCTCGAGTGAGGCGCGCCGCCTCCGACCGTAGCCGTAGCGGCGGGCTCTCGCGTCGGTCGCCGGTCCGTAGCGGCGGGACAGCTCCCGTGACCCACCTTGAGCTCATCCTCGATGCGGGTCTCGTAGAGCATGGGGCGGACCTTGATCCAGAGGCGGAACCAGGCCCAGCCCTGCATCTTCATGTACTTGCGGACGGCGCGCTGCACGATCAGCAGCGACGCGCTGCGGATGAAGACGGAAGCTCGAGGCGACGTACGGTACGCACAATTCTCGGAAAACTCCGGTAAACACATGACGTTGTATGTTACACCTCCGGGTTGCATCGGAGTTGCATGAGGCAGAGAGGGGAGAAGGTAACAGTTGACATGATCAACATGGTCTTTGAAAAGAGGAAGAGGGGTCCAAATCACACCAGTTCGAGAAAATCCCTCCAAAGATAAGTTGACTCAACTGTTCTGCTAGTCGGACCGTCTCGGACCGTCCCGTCCTAGTCCCTGGTCCTGACCAATTCAAAACCAAGCCCAGTAACGTCGCAATCCAGGCAGCAAGACCCGGGGCCCGGTCCGTGACAGCAGCTCCCCCCCCCCCCCCTACCACCTCCTCCCTGCCTTATTCCCGGAGCCGGCGGCCCTCAGCGACCCCGCCCCGGCCCGAGACGTACCGCTGATCCTGCAGCTTCTTGTACTCGCGCTGGGCGAAGTAGCCGCGGATGGTCGCCTGCATCCAGGAGAAGATCTTGTTGAGCTTGTCATCTCGCAGCTCCTCCATGTCTCCAAGCACGCCGGCGCGGAAGAAGACCTGAGGTCACACCGCCAGGGGTCGGGTCGATGGGCAGGGCACGTGGGGTCCAGGTCACCTCACGTCAGGTCACCGGACATCGACTCACAGTAGCCAGGTCACTGGATGTTAGGTCAAAAAACGCATTAGCTCATTCCGTGTGAGTTAAGCTCACAAAACAGCTTGTATTCAGTAATTTACGTTGCGACATATAATTCCTTTTTTCTGGTGATCCTTTTGAAGCTCATTCGCAACGAAGGCGCAAAAACAAACAGGAAAACAGCAAGACATAATCACATATGTATACATATATATATATATATATATATATATATATATATATATATATATATATATATATATATATTCTGGGTACTATCTGCAAAAAATACAAATACGCTGAAAACTTCCGCCGCTGCCGGCAGCCGCAGGACGAAAACCTTGTCTGCGATTAAGATCCATCAAGATGGGGACCAGCGGCCACGCTACCTTAGTAAGCCCCAGACGGAACTTATCGGAGTCAAGGTCAATTTTCTTGAGGCAGACGTCACAGGCGTCACGGTCCTCCTTCTTCTCCTTCATCTCCTTGGGTGCCAGGATCACATAGCTTTGGGAGGGGCGGAGGGGTCAGACGGGGTCAGCTCACACGAACCGACCGGCGGGTCAGCTGAGGTTGCACGGGTCAAGAGCAGGTCACGCTGTGGCCGCACACGGTGGGGGGGGGGGCAGGTGGGTGTCTGGGGGGGGGGCGGGGGGGGGAGAAGAGAGCATACCGGTCGCATTTTCTCCGTCTCCTCCTGCGGGCGGGTCACGCCGAACACGTTCCTGAGTTTATAGGGGGGGGGGGGGGGGGGGGGAAGGGGCAAAGAGAGTGTGCGATACTGGGCATAACACGCATGTGCCTTCTACGAAGATTGGCATCTGCAAACGGATCACTCTGTGCACAGGTGGAAGGGGGGGGGGGAGCAGGCATACAGCGATAAAGAGATCAGCTGTGCCTGACACCCTCCTTCGCCGAAGTGGGGACATTCCAGGCTCTCTGTCCTCACTCGCGGGAGGCTCACAGACATCGGGTACAGCGGTGCACTTGGCCAGCGCGACGATCTGCTTCGTCAGATGCGGGGATCGACGAGGGGGGGGGGGGGAGGGGAGGGCGACCAGCAGGTCCGCTCGGGAGCCTCAGGGAAGGCCGCGCCGCCCCTGGCATCGAGTCACGCTGCCCCCTGATGGAGGGCATGCCACCCATCCGGAGTCGGGGAGCAGAGGGGGGGGGGGGGGGGGCGGGGGGGGACTGAGGCGTCACCTTCAGTCTGGTCAGATTCCCTGTCGGCTGCAACCATCCTGAGAGCTTGCAGGTCGTTCCGAATGCAAACAAGACAGAGAGACAACCGAGCGTTGGTGGAGGGTTGGGTTGCAGGGTACACCATACGGCGAGGAGGCGTGGGGAACGCCTGCGCAAGCTCCGCCCGTGCGGTGGTGGTGGGAGGGACAACCCAGTCCGGTCACCTTCGTCAGGCCCAGCCGGAACTTGTCGGGGTCCATCTGGATTATGGTCATGCACTTGTCGCAGGCGTCCCGACCCTCCTTGCACGCCTTCATCTCCTTCGGTGCCAGAATCACGTATCTACAGCGCCCCGGGTGAGTTATCACGTGTCGTGTATCAGTTGCGCAGCCAGGATCGCGTATCTACAGTGCCCTAGCCGAGTTATCCCGCGCACCGTCCGCTTCCGAGGTCCAGGGATCAAGTGGATGACCGCGGTCGCATTTGCACACAGCAAGGAGACGCCACGGCCGCAAACCGAGAGACGCTACGGCCGCAGGCTTGCAGACAATACGGCCACAGACTGGGAGACGCTACGGTTGCAGAACGGGAGACGCTATGGCCGCAGACCGGGAGATGTACGGCCGCAGAACGAGAGACGTTCGGTCGAGGAACGGGAGACGCTACGGCCGCAGAACGAGAGGCGTTCGGCCGTAGAGCGGGAGACGTTCGGCCGTAGAGCGGGAGACGTTCGGCCGTAGAGCGGGGGGCGTTCGGCCGCAGACCGGGAGGCTCTACGGCCGCAGACCGGGAGATGTACGGCCGCAGAACGAGAGACGTTCGGTCGAGGAATGGGAGACGCTACGGCCGCAGAATGAGAGACGTTCGGCCGTAATGCGGGGGGCGTTCGGCCGTAGAGCGGGGGGGGGGGGGGCGTTCGGCCGCATACACCAATGTCCGCCTCGCGGCAGACAGTCCGAGCACAACGACAGACAGCGAAACCACGGGGAAGTCGGGGATGCCGCCTTGTCCGACCGGCGGCATCAGGCACCTCCGCCGCTGAGCGGACAGCAGTGGGCGACAGAGGTCAGTGCATTGCCTGAGGTCGGAGCAGGTGAGTGCCAAGACAACACGGCCCAGTCCAACCCGCACGTGACTCACAACCTTGAATAAGCCACGATGTAAACTGCTGATTGGGTTCGCGCCAGTGGAAGTGAACGATGTTCGCCGCCTGAATCAGAGACAGTGATATACGACCCGCGCCTATCGTAAATATTTGAAGACACAACTGGATAATGACGAAGATGCCTCCACAGGCCAACACAATCCGTTTCTACGTCGCACAGCAAACGCTGACGCCATGGGGCCCCTGTTGCCATGTTTATGTCAAAATAAATTATTCTTCGTCATCGCCGAAAATGAATTTGATGACGAAATTGATGAACTGCCAGCGTAACAGCATTAATTTTTTGCGCATTTTTCCAGAATGCGCAAAACTTAACTGATTTTGATTTTTGATTAATCAGTTTCCTAATTCTATGAACCAGCAAAGAGAGCGGTTCAAAATTTCACTTCGGTTAAAACGGGAGGCGTAATGTCCCCGCAGTCCTCAGTGTTGACCCCGCTGCCATATGGGTCCCGTGACGTCATTCTTCTCTCCTCCCCGGGCCGGTCAGCGCGACGTCGGATGAGAACGCGCATGAGAACGCAGTCGAGCACGCAGCCGAGAACACCTCGCCACTTACCGGTGACGGAAGTCGTGGTACACCATGCGGTTGGGGAAAGCCCTTGCGACAGATACGGATGCCTTCCAGTACGCCGTTGCAGGTCAGCTGGTGCATCACCAGGTGGGAGTCGATGACGCCTGAGAGCGGCAGTCGAGGTCAGTGCCCATGCGGTTCAGCACAGTCAACAGCTATTTCGAACTGTCCTTGAGTTGTGGAGCTGACCTTTCTAGTTCAAAAGAGGAGCGCCGCGCGCGTCTTCGGGCATCCTTGTATGGAGCGTCAGCGCCTGCATGGGTCATATTAGCGCTCAGGGGCCATGACCCTAACCGGGATTCGGCCGGCGAAAGGTTAATGGCCCGGCGAACGCTGGAGCATTTTCACAAATGAGGCGCACTGGGCATCACTTGTTTTTTTTTGGGGGGGGGGGCACAGCTGCCATATCTTCGCAACCAAGGAGCTAACCGCACTTTAAGTTTTATTTATGATTATTATTAATATATTATGATATAATATAATATAATACAAAATATAATAATATATTAAATATTAAATATTATTACTTTAAAGACTGGTTTAAATTTCAATCGATGGCGTCAGAATTTGCATCTAGGTATATTATTTGCGTCGCCCTTCGGAGGCTTGTACCACGTGACAGCGTTGCCGCAGTGGAAGGACCCGGCGCCTTGGCCTTCCTGAGCCATCTGGTGAGCAAAAGAGCAGGAAAGTGACAACATTTGTTTTATTTCGCATCTGATAGGGGCAGAAAAAAAGCGCATGATATTGGCTCTTTCAAAAAAAGTTTTAAAACTTCTTTGGAGGACCTGATCCCCACATAACTTATTTTCGTTATCTTGACTCGAACAACAATTTTGCAAAAGTTAAAATGCTCGATTCCCTTTGGCGGCAATTAGGCGACATCTTGTATCTCGTGCCAGTTACTGGGGAAGACCGCTACGCGATGAAAGATGCATACAAAGTTGCATTAGGAAAATAGCAAGGTGACTTTGCCGATGGACCTAGTAGGTTAAATTGCTCGAGGCTTCACGCGACGGGCAGCTCGACGAAAACTTGAAAAAATCAAATCGAAAAATCAAAAAACAGGTTTAACATGACCACACACAGGTCATATCTGTTCTATTTATTTTCAGTACTGTATATGCCCTTCGATGAGGCACGGCACCCAGGTCCCTTCTAAAAAAAACTTTCTAACGATTATTGACATTGCATAAGACGACGGGTGGCTGCGGTACCAGCACTCAAGGAAATGTTCTTATGAGGAAAACGTCAACAAAGCAAAACTGCTGTTGATATGAACACAAAGAACGGCTCCACAATGCCTGCGGTAGACGACAAAACGCGACTTCTAGGAAGCTGCAAACACATCCGAAGCGCCCTATGACAATGCTTACAGACATCACGAACTAGCCGCACAAAATTGCTGACGTCATAAACCTCAGAACAGGACAACATCGTTGCAGGATTGTCAACGGCTTTCAAAGCAAATGGCATGCATGATATTAATGCAGGGACCACGTGCAGGTCTTACCAGGAGACTTTGTCTCATTGGGAATGATGCAGCGAATAAAGTGAGGCGTCGTGGCTTGCAACGTTCTCATCAGATTATTCAGCTGCTCCTGGGGTTCATGGGTCACGCGGTCAGAGCAGCTCTGATGTCCGCGGGTCAGGTGGGGGTCACGCAGGGTCCGGGGGTCACACAATGCGAGAGCAAACGGGTCACTGCACTCCGAGGCACGCCGTTCAAAGGGGGGGGGGGGATTGAAGGCAATATTGGCGGGGTAGCCGAACTCAAGAAGAACCTGTAAACCGAAAGAAAACGGAGAATGTGCGCAAGCGAAGTAGGGTTGTGTGATCTGGGGAAGTGCGTGTACGTGTCCATATCTGCGATATGTTGTTAGTTGAGGCAATACGTCCAACGCTGACGACTGCGATGGTACAAAAGCACAGCATCAACACACATCATGGCTTTTGCTTTTGGCTGGGTGGATATTTAACATAAAAGGAAGGCGTACACCGGGGTAAGCTTATTACGAGAAGAGCAATGAGTGATTGATATCATACGCTAACGGAACAACCAACGGCCCATGGAGGGCCTGGCCCAGAGATATCTTGGAAATAGGTATCTGCTTCAATAAAGCAATGTATTTTTTTTATTTAAATAATTGAACGCTCATCAGTCTTGCAATTGCGATTACAATTTTGAAAATGCAAAGAATGAGAAATGTTTTATTTTGAAGCGAAATAGTCGGGCGCTTATCTTAAGCAAAGCAAGCAGCCGGGTCGCATGAATGTGACGTCACGGAGGCGTGGCTAAGCTTGATTTGTATACAAGAGCGGGACGCACGGGATTTCTTACCAGCAGCCTTCATCTCGTTAGGAATGATACAGCGAATGAAGTTGGGACAGGTGGCATGCAGCGTTCGCATGAGGCCGTTCAGCTGATCCTAGAACACCAGCCAGGGGGCGGTGAGGAGTGTGCTCCTGCGTGATGAGATCAGCTCCAGGCCCACTCCGGGGGGCTATGGGGTGTAACGACTACGGGCTTCTTCTGTCTGTTAGACTAAGGGACGTAGGACGCTGTGCTGAGGAGACGTAGTGTTTGTAAGAAGGACTAGTAGTTGTAAAAATTAAACTCGAAGGCGTATCGGAAATGTGTAGTCCGAGGTTGGAAGTGTTCTGATGCGGCTTGGAAGGATTCCGAGAGTGGCCGAATGCCTGTGGTAGCATGAATTCAGGCGCGGGGTAAGAACGTATTGATTACGGAGCATACAGGGCGTTGCCATGGACACCAAGGCATCAGCATGCTTTCGAATGATATATTACAGATAAATTATGCTATACGAACGAGCCCAAACATGGCGAGAGGACACCGGCAGCGAAGACTGACATGAATTAAGTGTCAGGAATATATCCCTGCCCGTCACATGAGCGAATAGCCTGTCTGGGTGTACTCCATCTCACGAAAATCTCTATCAGGTGCGAAGCTGAATGTCAGCTGCTATTGACCGAAGATGCGTGAGCAAAATGTAGCACCGCAGACAGGCCTGTAAGGTCCGAAGCCACCAGGTCCTCTCGCCACAGTTCAGCGAATCCGAACCGCCTGCATACGCGAGCAAGACCTTCTCATTCGGCAGAAAGTCAGCCTCAAGTCGAGCTGGGTAGGGTAACGGGGAAGGGGTCACGTGGGCACACGATGCGAGGCCTCCACGGTGCACCGGCCCCGCGCAGCAGCGACGGAGCCGTCGGCCCGCCCTCTGTGGAAGAGGCCATGCTACGGGTCCGCATTCCGCATTCCAAACACGGGCTCGTGCCTCGCATTCCATACTGGGTCACCCGCTGACGTGTGTGTCAGGCTTCGCGTGCTTTCCTGTGGGGGGGAGGAGGGGAGGGGTCGCCCCGCCGATCACGGCCTCAGGCACCGTGCAGAGGGGGGGGGGGCGATCTGGGGGAGATCTACGTCAGGGTTCTCCCATCTTCGGAGCAGTCGACATTCCAGGGCTTCATGGGTGCACCTACCCGGCGCCTTCATCTCATTGGGGATAATACAGCGGATAAAGTGAGGCGAAGTCGCGTGCAGCGTCTTCATCAGGCCGTTCAGCTGCTCCTATTGGTGCAAAGGGCGTGACGTCAGAGGGACGCTAGTCGTATTCGGGAGAGTTCCTGCAGTTTTACTGGAGTTCCCAACAAGGTGCTCCATGAAGACCCTTGGCACATTATATTTTTCCACCTAGCGCAAATGTAAATGGCAGTATAAGTTAATGATGCATTCATTTTAGCAGAAGTCGGATAATTCCTAGAGAGACGATTTTAAGCTGTCCTTTCCAATTTTTGAAGATAGGTACGTGGGAAACTTGTTTGAGTATGAGTCTCCGAGATCTAATCGTTCGTCAGATTTGAGTTGAATTGTGTCCACACGTTTTATTTGATTCTTCCACACACGATTTGAGTTGACTTGTGTCCAAACGTTGCAGTTCCCAACCGGCCTGTTGACGTTCTGGGGTGCGGGGAACGGGATCATCATACCCTGTAACTGGCAGACACCGTCGCGAAGCCGCCACCCTTCTTTCCGCGGCCACCTACGGTCAAAGGTCAGCGCACGTCAGCACAGCACACGTCACAGCAGCAACATCAGCCGGCGGCGAACAGGCCGCCGGCGCTCCGAGCGCGGGCCGCCTGTTCGCCGCCGGCTCGGAGCCGGGCGTCGGCGGGGACGACGCTGCTCTGAGGGGCGTGCGAGCACGGCTCAGACCAACGTCGTCCGAGCCTACAGGAGCCCTGTAGAGGCCCTGCAGAGGCTCTGCAGTGCGGACCGCGCAGCAGTTTGAGGCGTCGATCACCGCTTCGAATTTGGATGCCGCCCCGGGCGAAAACGGGACCCAGAACGCAATAGTCGTCGACGCACAGCCAACAGAGCGTCGACTGACCGTCCGCCAGCTGTGCCGGCTAGCGACAAATGGTCTGATTGCGATGGGTGACAGAGATGCGTCCACTCCCAGCTGCGGAGACTGCGGGCCGCACTGCAGGCTAACACCAGCGTCGCGGTGCGGCAGATTTACCCGATAGAGCGCAGACACGGTCTGGAAGGCCGACCCCTTGGTGCGCTTGCCACCTGAGGTGAACGCCAGCTCGGAGGGTTAGACGGCAAGGAACGACAAACAACCGGCAGGTGACGGAGAATAGTCCAACCCCCAACCAACCAAACCCCCTCCCCTGCGCCAGTTGAAGCCCGTACGTGAGGCATGTTTCGGAAGAATTCCGCTCCGGCGCTTCCGCTAAAAAAAATAATTCGCCAGCAATTAACGCAATGTGGTGGCGTAAAGCTGTTGGCTGTGTCAATGCCACACATGAGACACTGGTCAAGCGTAATGGCATGGCCTTTACGAGACGCATGGACTCACGTGATGATGGATACTGAGAGTCGACTCCTTTGAGAACGATGCCCCCAGCGGCTGCTTCAGCGCTTGCCCTCCCCATACCAGACTCGGATGAACGTCACATTTGCTCAACGGCATCAAGAGAAACAGCGGTTTTTTGACTCACGATGATCACGATCCCATTTTTCCCCACGAATTTGTTCCCAAATCAATCACAGGAGGCTGCGTCACTGCCCACAAACCTCCCCGAGACCGTGACCCTCTCAACCTCGTGTGACATCAGGACGACGACTCACCCTTGCCGCCGCCGGACTCCGCCGGAGCAGACTGGCCAGGGTGGTCAGCGAAGATCTCCACCAGCAGGCCGTTCTTGCCCTTCTTGAACTGGTCGACCACGGTGTCGTTCAGCGGGTCCTTATTCTTCTCCAGCCAGCCAGCCAAGTTGTACGCCACCTGGCGCACGGGGAGTGAGTCAACACGCCACGTTTGAGGGTTTTATAGGCCCGTGACTCTTCATGAAATGCTTGAAGCAGGCTCTTTGTTTGTGAGCCAACCTCTGCTGTACCTGGCTTTATGCGATGGAAGAAGAGTGCGCCCCACCAATCGGGGGATGACGATACGCTTGCAGCACTTAGTGACGTGGTCAGCGAACACGATCGGTTATGGAGCGGTTTGATGACTTAGCTTGGAACAACATTCATCGTGCGGATTGCTCGGGATTTGCTGTGGATGGGCTTCAGTAGTGATTGATTAGGCATGATTAAATTCTGCGGTATTTTGATGAGTGAATTTAGCTGTCGACTGGGGAGGGGGGAGGATGTTGAAAAATGATCATAGGCATCAGGTAAAAATATCTTTAAGAATGTTAAAGGACATGGAGCCCGCCTGCCCAGCTTACTATTCCTGCAACAAAGCGCCGCTTTCTATTGCATTAAAAACCCAATGTTTTGTTTCGTTGCCGTAATTAAAACAAACATCACTGCTTCACCTTATTACGTCGATCAAATTTGCTCACAAGATGTGTCAAGTAGTACGGCATCGTATTGAAAAAGCAGGCAAACATAATTGCGCCGACCAAATGCGCTCAAAGCTGTCCTGAGTAAAATGGCATGGCAATGAAAAATAAGGCAAAAATTAGCCGCCCCAAATCGTCAAAAATCGACATGAAATTTTTATTCGTCGGATAGCAAACTTACCGTGCCGGCGTAATGGACGATTGCGAAATGCGCCTCCACCTGACCCGGCTTGGGCGGCTTCGGCTTGACGAACAGGGCCGACTTGCCGAGGTGGTTGGTCTTCAGCTTGTCCTCAAACGTCTTGTCCGTCGCCTTGGGGAACATGCTCTCCTCCTCCAGGATGGAGAGCACGCCCATTGGCTGCCCGGGGCGGTGGTAGTCAGGTCACGGTGTGACGGAGAGACGCTGCGTGTCGTCACGGTGTGACGGAGAGACGCTGCGTGTCGTCACGGTGTGACGGAGAGACGCTGCGTGTCGTCACGGTGTGACGGAGAGACGCTGCGTGTCGTCACGGTGTGACGGAGAGACGCTGCGTGTCGTCACGGTGTGACGGAGAGACGCTGCGTGTCGTCACGGGTGACGGAGACGCGCGTGTGTCACGGCGTGACGGAGAGACGCTGCGTGTTGCCACGAAGAGGGCTTATTGCGTTAGATGGTGTAAAATAATTATAATTATTCCGGTAAAATTTTCAACACAGAAATTAAGTTTTTTTGTACTGTCAGCTATGCATTATTGAGTTCTTTGGAGATCATAAGGTTCAGTTGCAAAAGTCTTGCCTCAATTAGAGGAGCTGCTCCCACTTTTGGAGTGATTGCTTTGGGTCCCTTTGGACCTGAACAGTTTTTGCTTACATTACATTTGTATTCCAATTGGGGTGCAATGCTATGTGGTAAATGCCCGATTAACGTTAAGCTCAAGTTGGGAGTTCAGATTTAACTGACATGAACACTGACAATAAACAACACTGACCGACTGACATGACGCCATTAGTGGAGCCTGGAAACGAGGCGGGTACACTGTCCGACAGATCTTCAGTATGGCACCATACAATCTAGACCACGCAATTCGCTCCCACCCCGAAATGAATGATGCAGATCACAGCCTAAATCACGCACGGACAAGCAACAACAAATTCAGACAATTTAAATATGACGACATGGTTAAAACCGTACGCTGCGAGCGTCGCAGCTCACCCGATCGTCACCGAAGACGAGTTTTAGTATGCATGCATCACATTTAGCGTGCAATAGAATCGGCGATGCGTGCGGTTTGCGACAGTTGCATCGGTTTCCAACCACCACTGCGTGTCAATCGCGTATAAATGCTGAGAGCTGAAATGTTTCGGTGAGCCCATTCAAGATGTGCTTCTGTTTGCCTCCGTGAACAGCTGGCAAAATGATGCTTACGATGTCTCTGCACTTGTGCTTTTTTGACATAATCAAGCTAGTTGAGCCCAGCGCGTTGTCGTGGTTAGTGCTAAAGCCGCGCTCACCAGCACTTTGTGAAGATTGTAAAGATACCTCTTAATGACGAGCCTGCGACCACCAGAGCCGTAACAAAATCGAGCACCGGGTGAATTCGGGGTGACTCCCGTATTCGCCTATCCATTCATCCTCGTACTCCTCGTTGGAGCAGGGTTCGTCCGTGTCTGCCGGGGACCTTTGTCGAGCGCCGACGCCGGACGATGCGTGACCTTTCGGCCGGAGCGTGCTGGCGGAGAGGGCTCGCACTGTCAGTGACAGCGGTCGCCGACAGATGGCATGCGTGCAGGCTCTGCGGGTAGCCGACAGAGTGAGTCGATCAGGGGTCGGAATCGATCCAGATATGGAGGGAATGCAAAGCGTGGTGGTGGTGGGGGGGGGGGGGGGGGCTGGGTCTCGGGCCTGCTCAGGACATGCAGCTCACACCTGGGTCACGCTGGAACAGAGCGGGTCTCCTGGGGATGCGCAGTCACTCCGGGCCAAACTACAGGTTCACTTGCAGGTGTGGGTTCACGAAACGGGCCTCTTTTTTCGCCGACGGTATGGGCTAACCGATACTCACACGAGAACAGCCTATACTCGAGGAGCAACGGCAAAGCACAAACGAGCATAGGCCGTTGGAATTGGCATAGTGCCAAAAATACGTCATAGATATCTCCTTGGGCTTTGCTGTGATCACTCGCGATGGGCACGGGAAAAACATGCGAAGTCGGGATATGGGTAACGCAACATGGGACGGGGCAGCATTCAGTGCGAGCAGGGCACAGGTCAAACGCCAAATCTCGAACCTGTGAAGACGTCGATCAGCGACTCATGCTCGGGGTATATCAACGCCGGTCGGGACAGGTACGATGCATTGGTGAACACACCCAAGTCGTAGACGGTTCCAGGACACGGGGCATAATGCAGAGAGAGAGGGGAACACACGACGAAACATACTAGGGGAGGGGGGGCAATGCAGAGGGGAGCGGTGGGGGGGGGGGGGGGCACACAAGCATCGGGCAGAACGTGACGTCGGGCTGTCTCAGGCTCAAAATTCCTCGTAACTCATAAATGGCCCGTCGTTCTTCGGCAGCTTTCGCTGACGCCAGTGGCCGGACTGCCAACTTCCACTCGTGCAAATTCTCCGATCACCTAACTCCCTGTCACGTCAGGCGCCAGGCGCAGCGAAGGTCATCGAAAGGTCTGTTCTTCCCGAGTCGAAGGCATGTTGG
>NW_023597055.1:16089093-16123445 GCF_011947565.3 Pollicipes pollicipes
CTTATTTATTTTCAGTTCTAATTTTGTAGGCTGGTAGGCACGATTGATTTTATATTTTTTGGTCCGTTGGCGTTACGTTCCATGAGGACATGACTACTAGTGGCGCCGCGGCCGACCCTGGTGGCAGGATATTGAACTAGTGTGTTTACGGCAGTGTTGTTGTCAGAAGTAAAATTTTGTGTTTGCGCGTGCGCCGTGTGCCATGTAGTCATAAATCATCATTTGCTGGTCAATATTTTGGTGCAGAATTTAATTCTTTACATGACGGTATTAAAAATAGTTGTTAAGCTTTGAGCATGTCGTCGCCAAAGTAATTAAATCAGAGCAATGTCAAGAGGGTTGCCACGTGTAAACTCAATTGCCGCGCGAAGCGCCCACGCGGAACATTCAAATTACGCAGCACCAGGTCGTTAAAATATCATATCATTCATTGCTAGGGCGGATAATGATAGACAATTTAATTCCCCGTTTGATGGTGTTACGCATCTCCTGGTGTGATTTAGTATGTCGTCGCGAATTTCAGTTAAACTAATGGATATCACGGATGTCACCTGCGCGCAGGACGTCCGTGATGTGGCGTGCGCGTATTGTCCTTGTCAGTGACAGGACAGTCGTGCGCAGGTCGACGCTTGTCTACAAGCTTTAACATTCATGCATAAATGCAGAAATGTATATGCGTGAATGGTTTTACGCATAAACATGAAAACGGTCAGGTGCAAATGTGTTTGCGCATAAACGTATGTATTGATGTGAGCTGCTTCACTACAAGGATAACGGGGCCCTGGCATCAGCAGCTGATTCAGCAGAACCAGAGAATGTGAAAATTAAAATATGTTCGGCATAGTCACTGCACTGTGCTGCCCCCCCCCTCCCCCCTTTGCAAAACGTGTCCGAATCGGTCACGGCGCCGCGTCTGTCTGCGCAGAAAATTGAAGGTCTTATTTCATCAATATGGCGCTTAGAATATAGCAAGTGTAACTCAGCACAACCGTAGAATCAACAGACATAGCAAAAATCCAGGTTCTGAACGAAAACCAATAAAAATAACGAGGTTTCTTTATTGCACACAAATTTGAAGGCCAACCATAACAGTTGGCGGCGGTGCCGCCGATACCACGACGACCCGCCTACGCGCGAGGGCGACACCACGGCTTGGGTGGCTGTCCAGCCCGGTCGCACCATCTTCCATGCGGCTGGGTCATGGCCGCGTCTCCGTAGAGGCAGCGCTTCCTCGCAGCGTTCTAGAAAGTCTGCCTGCGATGTACAGCCGCCACGGCACACTCACGCATTGGACGCGCCCTTCTTTGACCCACAGAGCAGGTGATTCAGGACCCTTGCTCGCCTCAAAAGGATCTGCTTTGGGGCCTGTTTGAAGTTTGCTGCACTGAAATATGTTGAGGTCACGAAATGATTTAGTTTTAATTCATTTTGTTGTTCAAAGGTACCTAGGCGACCCACACGTGAATTAATTTCATGACAGTGGTGGCCAAGAATACGGAGATAGGGTAAGGGCTCCAGTTCTGCGCTTATGCCACATGGTCACTACCAGCTCATACCCATGTTGTCTCCTTTTCTTTCATCACATCACCCTCCATCACATACTCCTTGTCCTTTCTCATCTTCCCCACCCTTACAGTGCACTCAGAAGGCACTACTTATTGGTATCTCCCACTGCACTAACACAACGCACATGCCATCCTTGCTGGTGTGTCTCACTATTATTAGGATAGTGTCCAACTTTTGACCACAAAGTAATGAAGGTCTTTAAACAGAACTGGCACACTGACAGTACACCTTGTTTTGCCGAACAGGAAAACAAAGAGCCTTGAAGATTTTGGTGTTAAAGACTTGGCAACGAGAGCAAGAGATGATTGATAACTGTATTCTGAGGTGTCCCATAGAACTTCTGGGTGCTGATCTTCATCTGAAAAGGATGGAAAATGGTTCAGGAAAAAAACAAGCATTAAATGAACATCACTCAGTCACTCTGTACCACATGAGCTGTGAGATGAAAATGGTAGTCATGTTTATGGTCATGCAGGAGAGCAACTGAAATGCAGTGGAACATGCAATTGACTTGGTATTATGCTCTGTCCATTATAACATCATTGAAAGAATGAAGTTCATAAAATTGAAGGAATTAAGAAATGAATAGGGTTTGTCATCAATAAAATCCAACAGAGTGAAAACTGGAAATGTCAAAACACATGGTGATACTTTTGCCATGATACACATGATACCTGCTTTTAATTGTCTTTAAAAAAATTGGAAGTTCCCATGGATAATCAAACACCAACATAGGGTTGTGTACTGGCCCAGAAGAAATGTAGCATTCGGTTGGGTTGGGAAATGCAAGCCTGACACAAGGCTCAGAAGCATGATCATTACAAGGACATTCAGTGGGCAATAGTCCCTCAAAAGAGACCAACTTCATCCTACTGCAATGTAGCATCCAGCAAAATGTCAACATACATTGTACAGTGGTACCAAAGGTGCTCGAATGAATAAGGCCTTGTCAAACAGCTGATGAGGTCAACAATGCAGTCAGCAAAAGGCATCTGCTGAATGGCATGGAGGTAAGATCAATGTTGCAGGACGTTTGGGTGCATGGTGTGCCAGCATAGCCCAGACCACACTGGGCTGAAGTTCCCGATTTGTTTGTTTGCATATGATCACCATCACAGCATTATGATTTCTTCAGTATTTCTATCAGACTTACTTCCCGCATGGCGAGGTCAGAATTCTGAGGGTTTTTGTAGGTGCTGATACCATGGGAAACTTGTGCTAGAAACCTTAGGCTGCATAGTATTGATACTTTTGTCAAACCTGTTAAAAACACTTTCCATGCAGTAATGCAAAATTATAATTCATGAAACATTCATGCTTATTGGAGGCCATTAACAATGAACAGGCAACAGCTGAATCCCAGTCATTGCTCCTGCATATAAGTGTGCTTCTTCTGAAGCCAGAAGTCAGGTTTCAAAAGGATTCAGATGTGTAGACCCTAGAATAATGTACAAGATCAATTTAGTTTTAGATGTGGGCATGACCAGAAAGTGCTGGAATGTAGATTGTTGCCATGCGTGTTGGTATTATGATCAGGTGATGTATGTTGCAAATCAGACATTGCTACCCTTTATGGTGTAAGCAAATGAAACCACTCAATGTATGCACATGTTCGTTAATGCAGGCATACAGATAATGCTGTTAGGGTGTGAGAATCCAATTGATGCTTAAAAGAAATTCTTCAATTTTGTTTTGTTCGCAAAGACCTTGGTTCATCAAACTAACTGATCTAACCTCATGCAATTCCACGGTAAGTCTATACCATGTTTTCACCGTGAAAAAAATGACGAGGAAGATTGGATGATGCATCAGGGTATCGAAGGAGCATTCCTGTGTGAAACAATTACGCACCTTTCACCCATCTTCGTCAGACACCGTCCCTCCTTGCTGCTGAAAAAAACCATGTCCACAACTCCAACGCGCGAAGCCAGAGCGGGCGGCAAACGTTATACAGGACGCACAAAGCCACCCGCCGTTTCAGCGCCAATTATTAGCAACCATCTGTCGCAGGCGCGCCATACTCGTTATTAAATGCTGAGAATATATAAACGTCTTGATAATTATTTTCTTTCCTTATGCGCCCCAATGTCCGCAGGTATACAGCGTTTGAACCGTAACGGATAGCTTGGTCTGTCAGCAAACCGTGAGAAAGGTACCGGCTCTTTGTGCAGGGGACCAGGAAGAATCCTGCCCTTGCAAAGCCAGTGAGGTTGTTATGCGGATCACCTAATTGCTAACTTTATCTGCTTTTAATAAGTAAAATAAGCCTTGGTATTTTGCAATAAAACAGTGACAATTTTATATTAAATGCCCCCCATGCTAACAGAAGCCAGAGATATGTCTCTTTATTTGATTTGGTATCGTGTTGATGTGCAGGATTCCAAGTCTTGTACTGAATGCTTTACGTTTGTTCATTTTTTGTCGTTGTTCTCGTTGTTGAATTCCTTGGGCTTTGTTTTGTGTGAAAAGTCCTGTGGAGGGAAAGTGCAAAGTGCAGCATCAAAACATTGGTGTTACATAGTTTTTGGTGCTCATCACACTAGTATGAAATTACTCGTCTGTATTGTACCCTTTTTCAGTGTAATGCCTTACGATGTTCAAAAGCAAACGTTTTTGTGATGTTCATGATATCACGGCCATGCTCACCTAAAATGTGTGTCTTTGTTCGTGGAGCATCTCTCGCTGACTCATCAGTTCCAAGTTTTGTGGATTGTAATTTTCACTCCCGTAGTCTTTTTGCGATGGTTTTCCACTCCCACCCCAGTCCAAAAGCGATTCTAGCTTACTGCCGCTGGTAAGCTACAAAGGCCCAAGAAATGGCCCGCTACGTCGTACACTACAAGGAGTATTTCGCGATGCATGCGCCAAATTTCGACAAGTCGAAAGCGTACTTGTGGCCATCATGGCTGACAACTAGAAGGTGGTGGCGCTGGAGAGGACAGCAGTATTCTTGCTGCTGGGAAAGAAGGGATGGTTGTCCATGTCGGTACCCTCCCTGATCTGATCTGATCTGATCTGATCTGATCTGATCTGACTGGCAAACGTGGCTTTAACCCTGACATGATCATGTGTGCAGACTGAACCACCCTGACATGATCACGTGTGCAAGGACTGAACCGCTGGCAAACGGAAACTGGAGACGGGTCACTTGTCAGATCGTTCTGTAGAAAGTGCTTGAGATCAATCACTGGATCTCCCCTGGCTTGCTACGTCACTCTAATATCGGCAACACAATTCTTGAAGCTTGCCTCGAAGGTCTCACAATCGGTGTCCGGCCAGACAACTGTCCGTTCATCTTCTGTACTAGACAGCGCCCAAAGGCACAGATGTCCGCAATTGCAGGCGCTTCCTCACACAGAGGATGGTAGGTTGTATGGGCGCTGTAAGCAGAATAATGTTTTATTTGCTATTTTGCTATACATGGTTTTGCAAGGTTTAACACGCGCCCTGGTGGCCCCCTGAGATCCCGAAAACTTTGTTAGCTAGAGACACCAAATTCACAGGGTGGGATTGGCTTGGTACGTGAAGTCATTGTCCAAATTTTAGAATCCCTAGGTCATGACCTTGAGTAATATAAGGTCAAACAAAGCTAAGCTACATATTGGTGTCTCAAGTGGTCCCAGTCCGACTCGGTGACAGTCCTGTGACAAATCAGTGTATTTCCAATGGCCCGGCCGGTTCAACTGGTTCGCTGTTTTTAACCGCCGACTCTCAGCGTCCCGAACTAGGTAGTATAAAATGCTGACAAAAAAAATAGACATGGGAATTCATCTGGCCGCAGGGGCATGTTTCAATTGTTGCGATGCGACAGATATGAACTGGGCGGTGACTTTCAATGCACTGCAACTGAGCAAGTAGCATTCGCGTTGCGGCGCAAATGGATGCCTGCCTGGGATTTAATTTTTGGCATTGCTTATTTCGTTGGCGGCGCCGCGATTCAGCATTCTGACCCCAGCGACGGGAGACATTGACAGTTCAGCGTAAGTCGGCGGATGATTCGATCAAGGTAGAAATTGACCTGAGATTATCCGAACCGCCTTTTCAAGACACTGAAAAGGCTGCTGACACACTGAAGCAGTCACAAGCGACCAGCCTCCTTCCCTTCGAAAAACCGTGGGTTTGATGTTGAAGCCTGATGGCGCCCCTCATAAAAGGAAATAACAGCTGATAATGGTTCTGAAATGCTAATTTATGCTATTTTTGGTCCTGTTCTAGTTGAGAATGGCTACCAGCCACATAGATGTTTAATCAGGGGTGTTTCTGCTTTTCTATCCAGTTCAGGGCTCCAACCCACCCTAAGTATGTTAAGTTTGCTTATCTTGGAGGCATCCATTTTTTGGGGGTGCATTGCATAATTTTTCACTGTTCCCGACCATGTCCTCAAAAACTATGCCCCTGCTTGAAATGCAACTATTTCATTAATGTTTTTATGGCATTTGAATACTTATTCAGATATCAAACTTGCTAGCATGCATCTTGGTTGCTGAAAATTTATATGGTAGCCACTGATGGGGACGATGGGAAGGCAATGAAAGTGAGGGGTGGGATGGTGTAGCAAATGCAGGCAGTGAGGAGAGGGTACAGGCTTCATTGCCATCCCAATCTTCACCAATAGTTTTACTTCAAGTAGCTGGAGGTTTTATGACATTGTGGTCCAACTCTCCTATATGGTCAGTGAAAGATTAGCATTGAGTCGTCTCTGAGAACAAAGTTAGCTATTTCCTGATAATAGCATCCTTATTGTTAGAGGAAAGCTATGGCTGTCACTCATCCTGCAGTGCTCATTCATATGCATATTTCCTACACACTTGCAACCATGACATTGCATGGATGCACATGCCATATGTCTCATTACCGTTTTTGCTGACATCGAATTGTACCATTGTCGTGATGGAGCCATTAGTACAATCACTGTATACATTAAGTGCATGACTTGAAGGCAGACAGCCTACTTTATATGCAGCCTACATTGATAGCAAAAATCAATATAGTTTGTGTGATGGTGGCATCATAACAGTAGTGTCAATTATGTATGCATGATTAGGGAAATGAAGTAACCCATGGATCATGGCCATTAAATAAAGCCCAGAGTGGATGGTTTTGTGTTATACTTAGCTTTTACTCAAATCTGTTTGTAATTTTCCGCCTAAAAAGGTTGGTCGGGGGGGCGGAAGAATTAGCATTGAGGGAGGCCAACCCAACACAGATAGTTGGGTTGGGAAGGCAAGTGGTGCCTCACACAGATGGGTAGTGCCCTAGAAATTAATTTTAATTGATCCTCCTGCATTATATGTGACAAACATCACATATAACCTTAAATTTGCCTGCTACTTGCATTCAAAGGGCTATTTTGACTTCCTGATTGAATTTCTACCAATGTTTGGATGTTGGTAATGAAATGTGTCATTCTACTGTAGCAGCTGATGTTTGCATGATCTCAAATACAGATTTTTACACCAGCATGTATAAAGCAAATGAAAAAGGATGGCAGCCAGCACTCACAACGCCTACCCTGATTCGCCGGTTTTCATAGCGTGTACTAGTGGGGGGGGGGGGGGGGGGGGGGGAGGGGGAGGCGATTCCCTGACGTTTGCAAACTAAGAAAGGTAAGGCCTCGCAAAAAAACAAACAAACAGTAAACTGTCTTTAACGAGGTCTCGTGATGGCTAAGAAGCCTCGCATTGTTAATTGACCCCACTAGACCAACTCAAAGGGAGATCAGCTTTGCATGTTCATATGTTCGAAACCATAAAGTGTAATGACATGGAGCATAGAGAGTCGCGTCCCTTGTTTAATTATGAATACAGTGACATGAAGTTTTATCTGTTTCGAGTCTATGATTATGATGTAGGGTTTCGTTCATGTAACCATGCCAATCCTCCGCGCGCGGTCCGCAGGGCCGTCGTTTGCCGCCCACCGCCCTCGAATCGTCCTGCAATGCTCTTAAAAAGAATCGCTGCTCTGAAACCAGAATTGGTAGGATGAGACTTGTTTGGTGTCAACACGTGTGCAATGGATGCCCCAGAGGCTACCAAAGATTTGCGCGAGACTGCAAAATATGCCGCATCGGTATCCCTCATAAAACCGCACGGGGGGAGGGGTCGCAATCGCCCATCCTCGACCCTCCCTCCTGTCGGAGGGAGTATCTTGTTCAGGAAGAAATGACCGCCTGACGTGAAGTTATTGACAAATTTCTATGCCATTTACCTATTGGGGCGCAAGGAAAGGCGCCCACCAGGCAAAATACGTCATGCTAGGCTGGGAGCACGCTTAAGGTATGGTGGATAGTTTGATGAGGGTTGACATGGGGCTCAAAGCGCACATGGGATTTTCATAAGGGGCATGGCTCGTGCAGGCCCAGGCCATATTTGATGTCATTCCCAGTGCTACTTGCCACTGCTTCGAAACCTTCCATGCATCCTGCTGCCCTGGCTGTCAAGGTCCTTAGTTGTTGTTTTTTGCGGTCAAGGACGGCAAATCCAGCCGTAGATCGAGTTTGAACGCGAGTCCCGGCAAGTCCCGACGGTGAAAGAAAACTCGTGCTGTGATTGGGCTATCTCATTAGTCGGGCAGGTGCGCTTGCTTTCCTAGCAGCAGCACTTGCTCTGATATTTGTTCAAGGACAGTGTATGATTGACTTTTCGGTTGCGTGCATGACATAGAAAATTACAGTGGTGAAAGAGACTTTCGGTGATCGACTGATTCTTCAGGGTGTTACGGGGGTATGGACTCAATGCCTAACATTTATCTTCGCATTTTGTGATATCATATCGCATTTCGCTACTGGCGACAATTCTTCCTCCAGGAATTTGGACGGCGGTAAAAAGTGCGCTTTTACCACCTCTGTCGGTGGCTGTCATTAATAAGTTTGCAATTGGCACCAGAAACGTCAGTGGTGTGTCCCCGCGTCGATCCTGTGCCAGATGCCCCGGTCAGAGGGAGGGCCTCCGGATCGACCAGGGCATCCCGGTCCCCTTATCGCCAGCATAGCAGTTGGCAGTTATCCAGGCTGGGACGAAAGGACCTTTCTACTCCTGACTAGGGCAATTCGACTGGACTGACCTGACCTGACTAGGACAATGCGACTAGACCGACCTGACCTGACTAGGACAATGCGACTGGACTGACCTGACCTGACTAGGACGCGATGTCTAGGTGGAGTTTCAGAGCGGAATAAGCAATTACAGTACCACGAGCGACTAGGATTACGCCGTCGCGTCACGAGTCCGTGGTGCTGTACATGCTAAAACAACATTGAAGTGCGCAGGAAATTGTGTTCGAAATACGCACGCATCACGTATTGCAATTATGTATGATGCGCATTACTAAATAATTGCTTGCAAGCTATTTCCATGGTATACTGGAACTATCTAATGTTTGAATACAAGACGATTTTTCGTGCCGCGGGCGCACTATGCCTAAAATTGTTGTTTTGAATATCTAGAAGTCATATTGTTGACGTACCGTTCTTGTCACGTTACTCGATTAGAATGTAAGAAACCCGAGTACTCCTTCGAGACACTCAGCACGTGCAGCGCGAGATTTTAATATTCCATGTCAACGCCACAAAATATGTTACTGATATCCCTGGGACATGGCCGTATGTTTTACTCAAGGACAGAATATGACGTAAAGTTTACAAGGTTGAATAGTTCCGCGGCTTTTTGCTACCATCACTAACGTTTCAGTACTGGCGTCATGACACGACCCTCGAGTGGTATTACGAGTCAGACAAAGTGTACAAGTTATTTTTTTGCGTTTAACCATTCAATGAGGGGTTGGATTCCATGCACTGCCCGCCCTTTCTGCCAGGATGAGAGGCAAGGCACAAACACTCGCTGTTGGGCTAGCGACTCACAAAATGCCACTTTTCGCGGGTTTCGTTTTGCGTAAGTTATTGGGCATTGTGTTATATGAGTGTCTTTCTGTGGTATCAAATTGTGAGTCTGTACAAAATATTGAATTATTTCTACTTCAGAGAACTGATATGGTGTCGGGGGCCAGGCTCACCGCTGAAGGCCGGGCGAAATATAACGGTGGCTCATCCAAATACTGGGGGGGGGGGGGGAGGCAGCTCAACATTGGGGGACCCAGCCAACACTAGGGGGTCGTACATCCCCCAAAAAAGGTACAAAGTCTTACCCCTGCCAGAAAGGGTTCGAGTCGCTTCATGCGCTGATGACTTGACCCTGATTGGCGTGAGCTGCGGCCGGTAGCAGCGGGTGCGGGAGGATCTGGTGACGTCAGAGTGCTCTACGTTCAGGATAGGACAGGCGGCGCTAAGCGTTGCGGGACGTTCAGCTTTCGCTGTAAAACCGTTTTATCGACCCGGAGTTCCACGATCAAATGGTGACGTAACGTCAGGGCTGATGTAACAAGTACCACTTGGCTTGGACGATGGTCCCCGACATTTATCCAAAGTTGAGGACAAAAGCGTTTAGGATGGTGACCTTCATCACTTAAATGTATCCCATCCTCCCATTCGCCCGACATGTCAACAGCGCAGGAGTCCCTTCAGTTCACTTTAATTCTCATCGAGCTTCACTACCACGCTGTCAGACAAATGAGCCGATTATCAATGACTTCGCCCCTCCACACCCTCCACACCTCCGACCAGAATGCTACCCAGGATCTGCGCCTGGATCAGAACTGTTCCGCATAGCAGCTTTGTGCCACGCTACAGTCCATGGCTCCATGACTGACCGCTAAGAAAGAAGGTCCGCACTGGAGCGAAAGGAGACCGTATTTTTACTGTAATTGTACAGCGACCGTGGAAGTCTTCTGACAGCTAGGCTGATGCAGAGATGCCAAATGTTCAGACCTGAGCCCATAGTGGTAGACAAGCACCTTGCCAGCGCAGCATGTGATATATGCAAATATATATATATATATATATATATATATATATATATATATATATATATATATTCTCCACTTCAAATTCAAGCAGGAGCAAGTGTCAGCCGGGTTTTGACTCTGGGAACGACCATGTCGATATTTTGTTCCGTGCCGCATCTTCCAGAAGACAGCCTCTACATGCCTCACCCGCCATCCATCTCACGCGTACTCACCCGGGCCTGCAGCTCGTGCAGCAACGAGTGCAGCACGTTAAAAGTGGCCTGTTCATAAGACTTGGAGGCCATCTCGGACACAGGTTCCTCCAGCTTCCAGACGACTCTGGTGAGCGCCGAGAGCGCTGAGAGTGCCGGCTCCAGCCGCGGCAGCTCGTTCTGGAATCGCAGCGCGGCGCGTGTGCGCGAGTCGCGGCTGCGGTCCCACAGCCTCCTCCCGGCGTACCACATCCCGGCATCCAGCACCACGAGGTCGGCGCAGCCCTGCGGCGACGCGCACTCGGCCCGCAGCGCGTCCAGCCGCGACACGAACGTCTCATCGATGAAGCTACGCCACCAGAACTCGGCGCTCAGCAGCGGGCCGCGCGCCTGCACGCCACAGCGCAGCTTGTCCGGGTGACTGCGATTCCCCGTCGGGAAAGCTACCTCCAGACACACGTCCGGGAACGGCGCACCGCTCCCAGGATCGGGACACAAAGGTCGCTGGGTGTTACTGGGAGTGTCGTTGGTGTTCCGTTGCCGGCATCGCACGTCCTCCAGCTGCAGCCGCTGCTTCAGGTGGGTGTACAGGATACGGTTGCGAGAATCGCCCACAAACACCACACGACTGGGACGCCCTCTGCGCGCCGCCGCCTCGCGGAGACAGCGCGATGCTTGTCCGTCGGATATAGATGGCGCAGCGCAGCTGTTGGCCGGGTCGGCGGACTCTCCTCCAGCCCAGTCGTAGCGCCGATGAAGCAGTGAGAAGATCCGGTCGCAGCACTGGCGCGTCCGTCGCCCAGTGACGTCACCATGGCTGCTGGTGACGTCACCGAAGTAGTTCGTGGTGACAACGGGACGCGCGGAGGATGGCGCGGCGGGGATCCGGGTCCACGTGGTGAGCTTGATTGATCCTGGTGCACAGAAAGCTTGATTGGGCCCTACATCATCGAGTAATCGGTCTTTGCATGCATCAGACGCACCAGAGTTTAGCCACGCTGCCTTTTTTGAAAATGATGATAATCACCACGCGCGTTTTGCAATGCGTCACCACGATACTGCGGTGCGTCACCACGTCTCTTGAGTGCTTAAAATCGTGAGGTTTTGTGCAAGTGGTTACCAAACACGTAGCAGAGCGTAAACATGACTAGGGCTGCCAACAAACCAAGAACGATTCTTTTAGATGGGTGTAGACACTGAGAAAAATTGGAATCTGGTAGCGAAACAATACGGACGATAATAGCGTATACAAGTCGAGAGTGAATGAGTCGATAATGGTGTGCTGGCACTTTTCGGGTGGGGGGGGGGGGGCGGGGAAGGTCTCTAAGGTATTTCAAATGCTGGGGTAAGGGGAATAGTCGAGGAGTGCTAGGCTCACTTCACGATACGGTCAGTCCATGTAGCGATCAAGACCAATGCAAAACAGAATTATCAAGTCATTCATATCTGGCGTTCCTGAGCACGATTTCCAGACATAGTGGCTGTCCGCCGGCTCTCAGTCAATGTTGTGCAATGTGCGATGACGTAATCAATAAAGTACTGAAGAGCATATCTACTAATGAGTGAAATCGTGTTGACTAGAGCAGTCTTTCCACTTCAAAGTATTTCAATAGTTATAATTAGCTGATTTAATCATATCTCCCATAAACTCAAGTGTGAAATATCTGCTTTAATTCACAGCCGCGGTTATGGTCATTATTGCCAGCTCGGATATTATGCTTTTCATTAACTGCCTACTCACTGTCATTTGGCCACTCTGTTTGGGTCATCATAGGTGTTGCCTAAGCTTGTGTTTGAAGTCATAAATGCCAGTATGAGTGCATATTAAGCCAACCTGCGATAAGCGTGAGGATTATTTGGCATGACCAGCGGCGCAGCCTCAGCCCGGGCTGCGGGCACAGGATTGGAAGGAGGCCCCTGATGATGAAAGGCCTCGCAAAATCTGAGGGTATGGCCCACTTGTCAATGATGGGCACGGTTTCCTTTGCTTTATATTATACTTACTCGTCATAACTGGAACAGCAGCCAAAAGCTATCGCGAGATCAGTTCGGTTCGAGCTTCGAAGTCAACAAACCGAAGAGATCAGGCGCTAGACGGCTGTATAGGATAAGTCACCGACACTATTAACTTTATTATGATCATTGGACTCTGTCTGAGCCGATAGAACACAACAGCTTAGCCAGAATTTGGATGTGGCCTCTACAGAGATCTTGAGGACCTCTTGAACGTTGATTATAGATACAAACGGGTCAGAAACTTGTATGACCATGGCCATGTGTGCCTTGCAATGTTCAACATTCAGTCAGAATCGATTAATGGGAACAATAATGTGATGTCGTTTTGGGCATGCACGCCTGCAAATCTTGGCAACGGAACCCTCAACGCCTGGTGCTGCGGTCTCCATATGATGTACGGCGTTGGCCCTGCGGTCAGCTCGCGCTCGGTGGGTAGCGGGAGGGGGGGGGTAAATTGACACCCATTGGATCTCACCCGGTGGGGAGCGGGGGGGGGGGGGGGGGGTAAATTGACACCCCTTGGATCTCACCCGGTGGGGAGCGGGGGGGGGGGGGGTAAGTTTGACACCCCTTGGATCTCACCCGGTGGGGAGCGGGGAGGGGCGTAAGTTGACACCCCTTGGATCTCACCCGGTGGGTAGCGGGGGGGGGGGGAAAGTTGACACCCCTTGGATCTCACCCCGGTGGGTAGCGGGGGGGGGGAAGTTGACACCCCTTGGATCTCACCCGGTGGGTAGCGGGGGGGGGGGGAAGTTTGACACCCCTTGGATCTCACCCGTGGGGAGCGGGGGGGGGGCGTAAGTTGACACCCTTGGATCTCACCCGGTGGGGAGCGGGGGGGGGGGGGAAGTTGACACCCCTTGGATCTCACCCGGTGGGTAGGCGGGGGGGGGGGAAGTTGACACCCCTTGGATCTCACCCGGTGGGTAGCGGGGGGGGGGGAAGTTGACACCCCTTGGATCTCACCCGGTGGGGAGCGGGGGGGGGCGTAAGTTGACACCCCTTGGATCTCACCCGGTGGGGAGCGGGGGGGGGGGAAGTTGACACCCCTTGGATCTCACCCGGTGGGTAGCGGGGGGGGGGGAAGTTGACACCCCTTGGATCTCACCCGGTGGGGAGCGGGGGGGGGGGCGTAAGTTGACACCCCTTGGATCTCACCCGGTGGGGAGCGGGGGGGGGGAAGTTGACACCCCTTGGATCTCACCCGGTGGGGAGCGGGGGGGGGGGAAGTTGACACCCCTTGGATCTCACCCGGTGGGGAGCGGGGGGGGGGAAGTTGACACCCCTTGGATCCCCAGCTTCCGGGCGCCTTATGGAAAAAAACAAAGATACCGGTTGGAAGGTCTCGTCTATTATGAAGAATATACACCACATTTTTGACCTTAGCTCAAATGTGAGGTCACCAGAGATCACGGCAGGTAAAAAACAGTCATTCCGGTAGTTGCAGTTAAAACCTGTGTTAACGCGTCGAAGTGGATGTTGAGGGCACGGGCACAGGCGTTAAGACTGTGGGGATGCCTTTCCGACCACTTTCGTACCCCACATGGATCAGGTCAAATCAGGTCACCATTCAAAATTGTTGTGCTAGTTGGCTAAGAAAACAATGCTTTTCTTCACAATGCGCCTCTGACCAAGCTTATTTTACTAGATGCAGCTGTGGGACAAAATTATTTCAGACACTCAAATACCAGGCAAGGATGACCTACAGGTCATCTGATGTCAACTTAGATCAAATTGATAGGCCATGAAGACGACAAGTTTCGAAGTACTGGCCGTGGCTACGTGACAGGTGCAATGCTTTCCTGTGGTCAGAAATAGTGTATTATACAAATAGCGTACAAATACACGAATAGTGCCCATCTACGGGTATTCAGGATCGCATAGCAGCTGTCAACAACATAGCCACATTCACGCTCGGCAATGTATATGTAACAAACTGAGAACAGGTACGTTGTAGCATGAAAATTAAATTAGACGTTATCGACTTCACAAACACAATAAGCAGGTGTTTATACGCGTCGCGTTCGTTCATCTAGCCTCTTCGCTGCTGGCAACATAGGGCATTGGCTTTAGGTGACCTCACATGACCTTGTATGTCCTTATAAGACCTATTGTATTCTTAGGATGCAGTAGAATGATATCAAGTCGTATTCTCAGTGGAGTATTTGAAATCTGCGTCCCAAATTACCGATTAAAATTGCCTATTTTGTGTTCATTCTGTGTTATGCAAAAGGTACCAATAAAAATTGGCCATGACCTGCGCCAAGGGCATGTGCCTCAGTGGCCATATGATGGTTGTGCATCTAAGACAGTACTTCTTCTTCGTATACAATTTTTCAGGCAAACAGTGACTGGCCTTTTCATTTTTGAACTTGTCACGATTCATTGTTCAACACTAATTTTACCTCATACTTATCCAGACGGAGAGATCACTAAGTAGGAAGCTTATAGGTACATTGTCGATCCCAATCAAGGGATAAAGGGTCTTTTTATCCCAACGCGGAGTGACCTCTGGCTGTCATTCTGGCCACACGGGGGCGTGGTCCCCCTGGTCGATCCGGAGGCTCTTAGAAGAATATGTCATATCACATTGATCTCCCTGATGCGCGTGGCCTTCTGACCCGCGCAGTTGGCCCCGGATCGACGCAGGAAACCTCACTGACAGAACAAGACCTCTGACCGCCGCAGGTGGTCCAATAATTGGCAAACAGATTCCAGCGAAACCCAACGGGCCATAGCTGGAATGGGTCGGGAGGCCCACCGTTTGACACTGGGGCCCTGACTGACACAGGGCCCTTTCATTGGCTCAATGCAAGCTCTCGTCATAAGTTTCCAGGCTTCCTTTCATTGTCAGATGACTCCGACCAACGCAAGAAGCCCTCTGGCATTCGGTGTCCCGTCCCCCGTCCTTGTTCAGCAAATGTTCCCCTGGCCGACTCGAGCCTGCTTGATGATGCAAAGCACTGTCAGACACTGTGGACTCCTGGCCGACACGGGAACATCAGATCCAGCTACTCCGCCACTTTGTTCGGCACTGTGGGCCCCTGACCTACACGCATCATATCTAACCACTCATCCACTCTGTTAGGCACTGTGAGCGCCTGGCCGACACGACAGCATCAGGTCGAACCACTCATCCACTCTGTTAGGCACCATGACCTCCTGACCGACACGACATGATCAGGTCTAATCACTCATCCACTCTGTTAGGCAATGTGGGCCCCTCACTGGCGCGGCAGCATCACAACCAGCCACTTAGCCCGAGCCGAGATGGGCCCGCTGCAGAGCGTGGAGGTCGTGCTCTGTTTGCTGGTTTACTGGTTTGCGAGGACGCAGCAACAGCGGATGGTGTCTGTGCGCCATTGTTGCGTACTGAAGATGACCACACGACAAAGCGGTGCTTCGCAGGCAGTGGCAGTGCGTGACAATGCGCGCGGTTCGCTGGACCGATCTCGTTCTCATGTCCCGCCGGAACGATCTCCTTCTCATGTCTCGCTGGAACGATCTCGTTCTCATGTCTCACTGGAACGGTCCTGTTCTCATGTCCCGCCAGAACGATCTCGCTGTCATGGAATATTATAAGTAGGCGTTTAATGGCGCTTTGTGGTGTCTTGGTGAGGATAAAGGTCTGGTGCGCTCCATGATGTTCAATGTTATGGAACGCTTCCCCGGTGAGGGCTTCCCCTAATTCACACTGACGGCTTCAAATGCCACAGGCAATCATGCGGTGCTCAGGACCTGCGTTACTCAGTCAGCCTCAGGGTGTAGCAGTCCTGAGGTGGCCTTCGTCGCTGCTACTGAAATGTGTAGGCATACGTATTGAACATCCACGTCAATGCCCTTGATGTGCACCGATCAGCGGCTCCTCTCTTCTCTCCGGGACCCACTACAGCCTGATTGAACGTGCCAGACAATAAAACACTCTGAAGCAGTTCATTCTCACCGTCGGACTCCATCAACGGGCGTGCCGAGCATGCAGAGGTGGAGTAAATATCACGTCATTATGTTGACGTCATGCACATCCAGTTCCGCAGGGCCGCTCGCAACGGGCGCGCTATAGCAACATCAACCGAAATTATGCCTAAAAATCGCTGGCAGGACATACGTAGATTGGAGCAGGCTTTCCCTCGGCAATGGCAACAGCCGAATATCGCTCGGAGTCGATAAGAGGCCCACGACTTGTGTACATCTAGATTGTGTGATCACGTCCCGTGGCCATAACTTCACTCCCAATACGCTTCTTCTTTTAACGTCTCAGGCTTATTGCACGGCAGCTCGGCGCATTCGTTTACACACCCACACACGTGCTGTTCACATGCACTCCTGCGGCGAACAGTAAAAGCGTGACGTAAGCAGCCCATGCTGCGCACCGGCCCATTAACACATCATCTCGTGTTGATGGAACGCGCTTCTTTGAGACGTGATCTATGGCTCTTAAACCTAAGCATTGCTATTATTCATCACACAGTAACCGCATCCAAATTTTAGCGGCCCGCCGTCTGATATCAATGGGCTCTATCTGATTCAATGTCTCCGTGTTTCTGCTGTGAAAGACGTTTTGTTTTTGGATTTGTAATATCTTGCCTACATAGATTATGCATAGATCACATGTAACTTTACTTTCTCCAAATGCACGGTTTGGCTTACAACACAAACAAGTTTACATTGGTTTTTGGCCTAAAATTACAAACAATATGCTAGTAGTTGGCCATTCATTCTAAAACACAAATGACTGCTTAAGAATTTTTAAGGTCGTGGCGAGCAACAAAGTAATGCGTTAGTTAATCCATCTCGCCACATTGGTTACACAAGGGGACTGTAACTGTCTGTGTTGAAAACATGTACATTCTATTTTACGTGAAATCTATGCATAACACTACATTGCAATGTTTGTGATTTGCCACGCCCAGCAATGTCTATGCCCTTACTTGCAATGGCAAATCATTGAACTCCGCCAACAACTCGTCAAAATTGACGCCTTCTGCCACCCACGCTCAGCGTTTATGTGCTGTAGGTTGTGCTCATTTTCCTAACTCGTACTTACTCTTGATTCACCCTATCATGTCTTACATGCATTTGGATGACACGAAAATACTGGCCTTCTTTTCATCATATGCTAATGGTACATCTCCAGCTCGCGGCATAGCCTTCCGATGGCCGGGTATGGCGCGGCACCACTCCATGCGTGTCACCAAATTTTCGCCACGACACACTGGTTTTCTTTAAACGCATTGCAGGTCGCTTCTCACCCTCGGTGGTCCGTGAGATCTTCGGCGGTTTCAGGATAGCTCCGATATAAGTCCGCATGAATGATCGGGCTTCCGTTCGCCGCTATTTCCTAGCGCCATATGTGTCGACTCCCCAATTTTTTCTTTTCACGGAAGCTCGAAATTGATGTTATTTTTCCTATTAATATTATATATGCACTATTGATATATTAATATTTATATTTTATATTTATATTTATACATGGATATACATATATAATTATTTATATATTAATATTATTTCATTGAAATTAATAGGCATACTGCTCGGAACCGTCCCCACAAATCTTGATAGATGCGGGATATTGGTAACTGTTCAACCCATGCATGGAAGCCAGCTGACGGCTTGGTTCCTGCTCGGACTAGGGTGTCGCGCTCAAAAACAGTCCTCATGCGAGTGCCTTCAGTAAACCACCGCAGCGATGGGCACGCACACAGGGGACCAGGCTACTTATATCGGAGCTTCAGTGCTTGGGCCATAGGGGTCACGAAACTCAGCGTCGCCTGGTCTGCCGACGTCTGTAAATGGCGTCACCTGGCCTCCTGACGTCTGCAAGCGTCACCAGTTGACGTGCTGTGTCAGATACGCGCTAAGGCGCTTAGTTACGCACTAAGCCGGCAGCAGTGCTTGGTAAATGTGATCACCTGCCGCGTAGGGCGTGTGTTTTATGCTACCCTAACCAGCGCAAGCTCCCAGCCGCTGGGAATGCCCGGCCGGCATGACCGTCCGGCCGGCGGGAGTGCCGCCCAGTCTCTCGTGCCGTTCAAACCGTTATGTACGGGCCACTCGTCGCCCAACGCGCTATTGCAGGTTACTGTGCCAGTTCCAGCTCCGGCCACACCACGTGATTTCAAGCCACAGCGAGCCGCCTGACCGACACAAAAAGGCCGGTAAAAAGCCAAGTGTGCGCCGCTCGGCACAGTTGGCCGGGATCGTGAAGGGGGACTGGCGTCCAGATCACACGCGCGAGCCGGGCACGACCCGTACTCTGTGCTAGGCTCCAAGAGTGCAGACCTCAGAACGCGCTCACGTATTGTGTGCATCTGAAGCGAGATCGATATTTCCGTCCGGTATGCTGAACGTGCTGAACGAGCCCTGAGCTGCTATGGGAGGAAAGGGAGCATCCAGATAAGCGGACAGGAGATCCATCATGACAGTGCAGCACCCAACAACGCCACAGGGACAAAAGTGTGGCTGTGTGCTGAAAAGTACGCGTCAACGGAAAGGCGGTCGGCAGGAATTCTCGATGCAACGTCGGGGCAACATTCTCCAACTCACTTTTATGGCATTCTTACCTTTTAGAATGCTTCTAGTCAACTGCATGCCTAACCCGTCTTTAAACAACCTGCGACTGTATGCATGAAGGCTGCGCACATCTGCATGTTGCATCCAAAGGCGAGGAATCCATCTGGAGCATATTGCTGATCCGCTGATACCGGTTTTTACGAGATAGAAAACGCAGACGATGGATCCACATTTACAGTTATCACAGTGCTTAGACAGTCCGGGAAGTATGTCACGCTGCACAAGGATGCTGAGAGTGCTTCGCCGACAACGTTTTCGCAACCTCTGGCACCACCAGCCAATGCAATTTAAAGCATAAAAATCACCCTAGCTCATGCCCGTCACGCTAAAAGACAGATTCTCATGCAAATAACGGTGTCACGTAAAGGATGCGTCAGTTGTATGTGCAACTCGTCCTCATTCTCGCCGCCCTAAACCACCAACCATCCGTCTGGAGCCGGGGCCAACTAACGGGGCGTTCTAATTGTGCGCAGCATGATAGCTATGTGCACAGCTAAGTAGGACAGCATGCAGCGTGATGATTATAGCTGTCAGCAGTTTCATTCAGCGCTGAATAAATATAAGGGAACTGTCGACCGATCCCGCATTTGGCTTTGAAAGCAATAAGGTTACTCTTGTTCCGGCATATACCCATCGGGAAAACTGAGGGAAACGTGAGGTAAGCCGTGAGCCGGCGGGTCACGACAGCATTTAAAACACGAATATGCTGATATATGTCAAGTGGAAATTAAATTTCGCGAGACCATTCATGGGATTTATTTGTAATTCTCTGTTCGTTGATCCGGCATGAGCACACGCATGCATAAGTGTTGGATGTAAAATCATCATTTATATGATTAAGAAATTTAAAAGTCTCTTTGAGTCGGATTCAGAGTCCATTAACTGGGCTGCAAGTCGCAGCTGCATTCCATTCCTCTCCAGGGGAAACCAGCCTAGCAAGCCTGCCTATCAATCTAATATGGCGCCATTTTTGGCTCGGGAGATGCTGCACAGAAATGGCGGACTCATGCCAAGATGCGCAAACTTAAACACAAACTCTGACTCTAACTAGGACCCGTTTAAAAGAATATCGTAGCCGTTCTTGATCGTGAAGGACTCCGACCCAAACTAGACTCATACACTACGGAGATTGCTGGACTTGACCACAGACAAAAGCTTATGTAGAGTGGCAGGATGGATTTGTAATCTGAGCTGGGGCTCAACACACCAGGGTTTAGGATGCGGTGGACTCAGACTTATGCACGGAGACCTGAGCTCAGGTTTGGTTGGTGACTTTACCTTGTAGAATCCACTGCCATGAACTCAGAGCAAGTACAACCAGAATAAACCTGGAAAGAAACACAGTGTCAGAGCAGTGCGTTCTGATGATAAGGCCAGTAACACCGGCGAAGTCTATGAGCATGCTGACAAGCAGGCTCACGCATTCGAGGCGTCCCATCACTACCAGACATAAGCGCCACATTAGCCTCGTACGCTGTTTACAAAAAGCTTATGTTGTCATGTTATATATATATATATATATATATATATATATATATATATATATATATATATATGTATGTATGTATATGTGTGTGTAAAATATATACATATATATTTGCATATCTACATTATATAATATATATTTTGTCATATCTACACAGATATGCGTGCGCGTGTCTGAGGTTCGCCCGTTTACATCGAAACCGTTAACCTTTGAGGGTATTTTCCGTGGAGACTGGAGCATTAACCTTCTCACAAGCGATGGGTGGGACTTCTTATCGTTTGAGGGTTTGACGGGTTGGGCCTTAGAAATATGAGTTATGGAGAGCCGATGGTGGACATTGTCAAGATTCATGTTGACATGCATGAAGGTTAGAGTGGAATTGCGTGCTTCAACTTCCAATATCGTCCAAGGTTTCAGGTAACCGACTGTCTTTGCGTGTTGTGCCACAAGGAAACAGCCACTATCGTTATCTCGTACATCCATTTCTATTTCTCATTGTTACTCCAGAAACTTGCAGCTCCTGACCCCTATGATCAGAGTGGACTGGCATGAACTGGGTTCTTTAGAAATGTCCTGTTTATCTCTGTATCAGTTTAGAAAGCGAAATCGCAACTATTTAACCACAAAAAAACACGTCTTGGAGACATAACGGCGCGGACACCTGAACAGGGCGAGTGGGATGTGAGCCAGTTGAACAGATGTTCGCACGACACGCAGGATGTCATACTGAGGATGATATTTGTCCGGTTTGATGTGTATGATCTGTGGTATATATCCAAGGATGCAAGGTTTGAAATGAGCATCTTTTAAATCGAAATCTATATTTTACGAATTGGACCGATTATATGATAATCTTATTCATAAATCAGTATTGGATATCATGCACCACTGGTGGGTGATGAGTGATCCGGATCCAATATTGGCGTGAGCGCAATATTCCAGGGTCAATAAAGGACAGGTGATGCTGGAGTCGCCACGGTAGGGAAGCTGTTCAGGGAAGTAATGGAATGTGTGGGTGTAAAACAAACTGAGAGTTCAGATTTGCAGGACTCTAACAGATGAGAGGCAGATTCATGTCTTGCGAACCCTCAAATTCTGACAACAGGGTTTCGGACCCTAAAAGTAAGGATTTGAATCCTCAAAACCACTGCCGAATCCTGAAACTCATCATTTCAGTATGAAAATAACTGCGTCGAAGTTCTCTAAGCTGAAATTCCAATTCAATACACCAGATGATGCGCGTGTATGTTCCTTGCATTGTTGTGTCTCAAGTTTATACCCTGCAAGCTTTGTGGCACCAGCTCTGACAGGCCACGGTTTTTTCCGCTATGTTCTATCATTCTGAGTTTGCAAGTGACTGAGGGTTCGCATCGACTCTGTTCCTCCATATGCGTTCGCTTTGTGAAAAACGGCGAATCCGGGCGGGGACTATAACGTTATCTGTCCTTAAGGAGCCAGGCTCACCAATTTGTCGATAGCAGCTATACCCCTTCGGACTTGGCGTTCATCGTTCTGCATGATTAAGGTATCGCCAGTGTTGTTGCCGGGGCACACTCATAAATTATGATAGGAATTACAACGCGATGACTGGATGGCATACGATACAGTTCAGCTTTTTTCACCTCTCAAAGAGGTTACGATTTGACCGCTTAGCTTTTGCTTGGTCGTAGGGACTGACGAACCTGGGGCATATCTCAAAAACATGCTCTAGTGAAACCTCGGACTAATTACATCGAATGATAACACCGGTTAGCGCCACTGCAGCACCACCAGGACGTGATAAGAACGCCAATATTGATTGTTTTCGAGTCGAAGTTACGCTGCCAACGCTATGTAACAGCACTACGCTTCTTCCCTTGAGTCGCAACCACCGTCGTCGTGACGACCATTGTGCGCACCTCCACTGGTGCGAATGAAAGAACGTTTGTGATTGGTCCAGCGGGCGAGGGCCCGCTACCAAGGACTCGGTTAGGTTAAGTTTGAACCAGAGCGTCAGCTGAATCATGCGATGCTCTCATTTCAAGAGCCACAGTGCGCCTTGAACAGAGCAACTGTCTTAAGCAGCTAGCGGATAAATTAAAGACAATGCATAACGCTTCGTCGAAATCGCGGTATAATAGCTCTTTTTCGCACCTATGTTTGTCTCAACAAAGTGTTTCAAGATTTCGTAGCACTTATTACACAAAGATCTAGACATATTAGTGTGCTACAAAGATGACAGCACACGCACGCTGGAAAAAGAAAGGCAAGTGAACGTTGCTACTTTCAACGTGGGGGACGTGGAGTCCAATAAGATTTCTCCCACAAGGTCGGGTGCTTCAAATATAAATTCGGAGCTGTTCAGAAGGATTTCGAGATACTGGTATCACTGATCAAATTGTACGCATTTGGTTTAATAACAAGTGAGAAGTTCAAAACAGATAGGGCCCTTTAACCCACAAACCCTTTAAACCGGCAGCTACCTCATCGGAAGTAGAATTCTGGACTCACTTTGCGCAGCTCTGCTCTGAGTACCTATTGCACAATGTTGAAGAGAACAGCAGGCAAGATGTATTGCTTTATTCAAAAGATGTTGCCTCCGGCTCTCACCTCCAAAACCGGCGAACCGTGACTGTCGCCCCGTGGGTCTTCAGAGCGACGTTAACGCCAAGATCACGGGAGCGATTGCCCTCCAAGTCGCTCACGCCTGCTCCACGCGCCATTTGGGCCTCTGGCTGACATCCCCCAGCGGCCGGCATCGGCCGACTACTGCAGAGCGGAGATCCCCGCGCGGCAGACAACCACCAGCAGTAGGTCGGTACGGCGTGCATCCCAGGGACGTAGCGGTCCGCAGCGGAGGTCGCGGCGTGAGCGCCAGGGCTGACGCATAGCGGTGCGTTTGGGAACTACCGGGCCGGGCCAGCTTAAGGGGAGTTGGTTTGGTCGAATTGGGATTTTTAACTATTCACGTAGGATTGTAAGGAATTTAGATTTACATATATTGGCATCATTGGCTTCTATAAATTCGCCTCCGCGGACGAGATATTCCACGTGCCCCCAAATTTCCGCTGGTAGCGCAGTTATCGGGTGCTCTCTAAACATGATTCACTACTAAACATATCGAGATCATTGGGAAGGTATCATTTGCTCTAGCAAATGGCTTTTCGAGGATGTCGCTTGTCAGCACTGGCAGCAGCTTGCGAACGTAGAGATGGCGGCGGCCATTATGTTGATGGCGTATTTGTTTACATTCATCGGAAAGCTGCGTGTGTATCGGTTTCGGACGTTTGGTAAGCCATCAGACCCTCTTATCCTCTTTCTTGTCTTATACTGAATTCTCGCGATGCTCCGCTTGTCCGGAGAGGGCTGCATGCGTCAGCCGTGAGTGGGTCGAGAGGCCCCTTGGAGCATCCGACTGGGCACACAGCGCACACCTTGCAGAGGGGTCCCCGCGCGGGCTAAGTTTGGCGGTTGGCTTCTTGGGCGTGTGTATTCCTGCCCCACCGTTATCCATTCTCTTTCATCCCCCCAACCCTGAAATGATCATTTCTTGCCGAAAGGACTACAATCCAAATAACCAGGTCTGGCAAGCCTGGCCAGTTGATACGCGTCGCGATTACTGCATGTCGGCCTTCCATACACTGAGATGGAGCACTAGTTTTGTAACGTGTCAATCAGCTGCACCAGCCTCTAGGAACAGTGATTGCCCTATGTTATTTTGGCAGCGGTTTTGATCGTTCCGCGGCAAACCACTGCAAATAGCTTCAGCCTTAAATACATGAAAAGTAGTTGCATGATGTGGTAAAACCTTGCGTAAATTTGACCACTCGTGTTTGTCTTTGTATTTTGTTTGCTTTTCATTGTGCTTTCCTTATGTTGGCACCCAGCACCGAAGGATGAGCAATCATGATATGTCATCTTTAAAATGTGATGATATTATGATCTCAAAAACCACTGGTGCAAACACTGTGCAACGCTGCTGGACGCACCAATGCACCAAGGCAACTCTCTTGTGTTTGCTTTCCAAGGTCCGTTGGAAGATTTTCATTGACTGCAGGAACAGACGATTGAAGTAGGCATGCATGTGTGAAGTGACGGACGGAAGTATGCGACGGGACGCTTTGCTGACGCTCGGCGCGTAGCGAGGCTGACACAATACGGATAGAGTGGGAACCTAACATGAGTCGAGCGAAATTAAGTGTGACATGGAACTTTACATTGGGGTCACATTACTGGGAGTGCTTCGGAGGCCAGCGGGAGATGGAGACGTGCTGCATCACCCCGGACCTTGTTCGTTCGCCGAGGTACTGTACGTATGACGGGTAGTACGAACCGCGAGTTGCTGCACCTCCACCCGTATTTGTATGGTACCGAAATATCAGGGCTATGGAGTCTTTTCTGGGGCTCGGTGCAGACATAGCCATTTTCCGATCCTTAAAAGTATTATTGACCAGCTTATCTCAAATTATCTATTTGTTAATTTGCGTAGAAGCGAGGAAGTAATTGAATGTGGGCTATCCAACAGCGCATGCTTTGAGGTGGGATTAAATGAAGATGAAATCCTTTACAATAACCGTGGCTTGAAATGGAATTGGGAATGTGGAATGTGCCCAGGGAATGTGACGTGGTAAAAGCCAAAAAATATTGTGATATTTAATAACAATTAACAGCCCATCTCACGTGCCATCCACTCCACTCGAAACACTGCTGGCAGGACGGCGCCCAGAACATCCAGAGTGAACACAAATTTAGCGCTGCAACGGGGTGCACGCATTGTGCAACATCGTTTGCAATTCTGCGAACTTTTCTGTAAGTTCTTGTTTGGGGCTTTCGGATCTTGCGAGAAGACTTGAGACGGGCCTGGAGCCCTTTGACGCTTTTTTGCTTAATCGTTTAGGGCTCTGGTGCTTCGAGGACAAACTGGATGCGGTTTTAGAGCACCACGTTGCTTTATTCGGTCGACAAAGCTCTTTAGGATGTTTTTACATCGCTCTTAAGATAATTTGAAGGTTGATTTCTTGACTTTTATACTTCGCGAGTTCCATGGCGACGCGGTTTCGTTTACTCATGACCCTTTTCATTCAATGCTAGCAGAGTCCCAGTATGTTCAGGCGACCTGGTCGTCTTAAAAACAGCACTCAGTAGTGTGCTGCGCCCTGTACTCCTTCCAGAACTGCATACAAATGTGAGGCTGGCCAATTCCAGGTGAGACATGTAAGTGCTTCACTGCTCAGGTTGAAGGTTGAGGTTGAGGAGGGGACATAATGATTTCGAGACGCCCTGTGAGGCATTTCACGTGCTTTCCGAAGTTCATCTTTGGTTTCAACATTAGCCGACTTGTAATGCAATTCTGATTGGTCCATTCTTCCCGTTATGGACGAATCAGAATGCTGAGTTGTCAGTTTATCTTATTGTATGCCGAGTTGTCATTCCTCCCAATGGCCCTTACGAGCCAACCTCCTGCATTCTGTTGTATACATTCGTTCCCATTCTTACGGTCATTCACGATGCCGTTGTTCTTCCACATCTATTCGTACCTACTCAACATTGACCCCACACTTCTGTTTTACTAGTCGCCTCCAGCGGGCGCGCAGCCAGAGCCTTGGCGAGGGAAAGACGAGGTCCCTTGTGAGGAGTCAAGGTGGAGAGCCTGGGGAAGGCGCAGGAGTCTCTCGAGAGGGGTCAAGATGGAGGCTCCGGGGAAGGCGCAAGGTTCTCTCGAGAGGAGTCAAAGTGGAGATCCCGGCGAAGGCGCAGGAGTCTCTCGAGAGGAGTCAAGGCGGAGATCCCGGCGAAGGCACATGAGTCCCTCGAGAGCAGTCAAGATGGAGGGTCCGGGGAAGGCGCAGGAGTCTCTCAGGAGAAGTGAGGGTGGAGAGTCGAGAGAGGACGGGGTCTCCCGGGGAGTTCCGAGGGAGCGAGGAGCGCGGACAAGGGCGGCGACAGCCAGGCAGCGCCGTCTGGCCCTGCGAACAACGGGACACGACGTCAACACGCACACGTGATTCCAGATTGTTGTTCCCATTCTTACCGAGCCATGGGCGGCTGGCGCTCCCGTGTCCCTTAACCCCTCCCCATCGGGCGGGCGCGGGTCACAACCACCCGTTCCCTCTCGTATAGTTAAGGAAAAAAGGGGGGGGGGGGCACTGGCCATGCGACCCTCCCGGATATGCAATGTGTCTCGGGCTCACCCCCATAATTAAGGTAGGGGGGGGGGGGCGTGACGGGTCACGTGGTTCGTCTATGTCTTAGTGGTCCTGTAAATACAGGTGGCGGTTTGTGTTTGAAGTAGTTTAGTGTGGAAACGAGGCTGGAGTGATTCGGCCAGACGGCGACAGAACACCCGCGCCCATCGTGGGTGGGCATGGTGACCGAGGCCGTGAACATGCGCTTCGGCGCGACGGGTCACCCGTTAGCCCGCCTCGAGGCTGTCCTGATTCTGTCTTTGGAAGCGGCCCCAGGGAGGCGCAGCGGCTCGTCATGGCCCTCGTTGTTCCTCGTGTCGCGGTCAGGCGCGGCGTATGGGCCACGCCGCCATACCCATGAAGGTTTCCCTTTTGTTCTTTTGTTGTGACGTAGTCTGCTGGCTTGCCGGACGGTTTTGACCTTTCTCCTCCTTTTAATTTGTTTTTTCGATTATTCGGGGCGGCGGAACCCTTGCAGCTCACAAATTAACGTGGCACATTTTGAACAGGGCTAAAACCTGGCTTTCTTGAAGGTTTAAAATGGGATAACTACTTTTAACTTAACTTAACGAGGACCCACCCAGAAGAGCCAATTATAATGCCAAGGCGCTGGAAAGGGGGACGGGTCTATCCGTATGCGAGCCAAGGATGAGTGGGGTGGCGTGGGCGCCAGCGGGAGTGATTGTGATGGAACGCCGAGTGCGTGGAGTCTGCGTGAATTAGTTTCGTCTCAATAATCGTCTCGTCTCAGTTGGATTAGTTCGAAATAGTCTCCAGCTGTATTTTCCGAACCAAAAAGATTGAAAACTGATTCCACTAGCAAACGATGAACAATTATGACACGAATTTAGAATCCCAGTATTGCATTCTTCGTAATGAATTTTTTTCACCATAGCCGCGTTTTCGGGAAAAGCCAACATTTCCAACCCTCAACCTTTTGACGTAAAATTAAAGCTCGTAACACGTCTAGTGTTTGTACAGAGCGGCAACAATTTCTGTTCATTTTTAACACTTTCAAAAAGCCTCTTTTTCTGTGCAATGTTTCAATTTTTCTGGAAAGAACTATAGAAATACGAAGGTGAGAAAATGTTAAGTCACGCCATTCTAAACGTCATGCACTTCCGCGTTTAATGACTTATTATGCAATGAGATTCGACCTCGTTGAACATGGATTATTTTTCGTACGCGAAATTGTCTAACCTTATATCTCCGGATCCAATCATGATAGAAAGCTGATTTCACTTCCAATGATGCAAAATTATGTTCCAATTTTTGTTGCAGTTATTGTACACATGGTGATGAAAAATATTTGTGACTATGACAAATTCATGAGAAATAGCCAAAATTCAAAGCTGGATTTTTTCGTGTAAAATGAGAGCACATCGTAACTTTTGGGTGTTTTCCAAGCGGTAAGATTTTTTATTGATGTATATCACTTTCTAGTGAAAGTGTCATTTTCGGAAGTTTTTTCAAGATTTTTTTGGTATCGAACTCAATACTATCAGTGTTGTGAAAATTCATATCACACCGTCGTACGGGCCATGCAATTTTGCGTCTAATGTCGTCTAATGCAATGAGATTGGACTGATTTAAAAATTTGACCCTTTCTTAACCGTAAAATGGTCCAAGCTTGTGTCTCCTTAACCAAGTAAAATCGAACTTTGACTTTACTTGCAAACGATGCACAATTATGTTAGAAATTCTGTCATAAAGTTCTTGTATACCTGGTAGCAAAGAACTTGGTTATGACTATTTTTCAGGGCATATAAAAAGGCCAGTGATATTTTGGCGTAAAATTGAAGTGCTGTAGTTCATTCAGTGCGAACACTAAACGGCATGTCTTTTTGCTTGTTTAATGGCTTCTAGAACATATGCCAGCTTGAGCGCAATTTTCGAAGCTTTTTTGTAATAACTCAAAATATTAGAGCGAGAAGATTCCGAGTCACGCCATCGTATCGGCCATGCAATTCCGCGTCGAATGACGGATAAAACAGTGAGATTCGAGTAAGCTGAAAATGGACCATTTTGGGTCCGCGAACTAGTCTAAAATTGTCTCCCGAACCAATTGCTTTCGAAAACTTATTCCACTCGCGAACGATGCGCAATCATGCTGCCAGTTTGTATGACATTGCTGTACACCTGGCAATAAAAAATGGTCATGACCATTTTTTGACAAATTCAAGGCCTTTAATGTGATATATTTTGGTGCACAATGGAAGGTCGTGGTTAATTTAGTGGGTGTACTAAGTGTCAAGGCACCTTGCCCTTTTCTAGGAGTTTGTAGAATAAGTGCCATTTTAAGCGCAATTTTTGAAATATTCTCGAAGTAACTAAAAACTATGCAAGTGAGAATTTTCAAATCGCATCATGGTGGGGGCCATGCAATTTCGTCTCTAATGACGTTATACCGAACTACATTTTATTTTTCACGCAATTCCATGCCATACTATGAAATTCGGAGAACTTGAGTTTGGACCATTTCTGGTCCGCCAGGCCGTCTAAGGTTACACCTCCCGACCAAGTTCAGTTCGAAAGCTGCATCGACTCGCAAACGATGCACAATGCAACTTATGTTACAAAATTTGATTTCCATTATTGTAAACTTCGCAAGGGAAAAGATCTACCATGATCGCTTTTTCGGAAAAAGTCAGCATTTTTGACAACGAGGCTTTTTGCGTCAGACGAAAGCTTATGGTCCCTTTACTGCGTGTACAATCGGCAAGTTTTTTCTGTAACGTTTGACACCTTCTAGAACAAGTGCCATTTGTGCGGAATTTCTAACCTTTTCTGTAAATACCTAAAGAACAGCGAAAGTGAGAAAGTTTTAAATCGCCGCATCGTATGGGCCATGCAATTCCACGTCTATTGACATATGATGCAACAAGGATCGACTAGGCTGGAAATGAACCATTTTTCGTTCGCGAAATAATCTACGTTATATCTCCGAAACAAATCATGATAAAAGCTGATCCCACTTGCAAGAAATTCACAATTACCTTACCATTTTTTATTTTCATTGTATACCCGGTAATGAAAAACAATTTGACCTTGTTTGACCTCATTTGACCCAAAGGTCATTACCTAGGAAACCCAATATTTGACCTAAGTGAGTTCACGTACGGGTCAAGACATCCTGTAAATTTGGTGTCTCTAGCTTTCTTAGTTCCCGAGATCTCAGGGGGGGGGGGGTGCAAATTGACCCCCCACCCGAGCAAAAGGTATCTAGCCAGCCTCCCGGACGCGTGCTAACTAGATGTTCTCCATAGTTGTCATGGTTTGCTGACTGGCAAATGATTATACTGTATATATGCACTATACTTTCAACACAGAGATACTCTAAGCAACGTGGCAACTATAATATGAGGTAAACATCAGTATGTAGCAAGTAGTCAACCCATCCCATTTAAAAAGCGAAATCAGCATTTCAAACTTTGTCATTAAATATCAATAAACAAGCCCAAATGGATTCCTTTGCTGAAGCTGAAAAGGCAGGCACCATGACTGGCATGGTCATCTAAAGGTTGTGCTACCTTTGGATAAAAGAGATTGTTTTGTGGAGCATACCCATTATTGCCCTTGAGGAAGGTTAACTATGGCAATCAGAATAAGTTGTTTAAATTGATTTAAATTGTTTGATTTGTGTGTTGTCAACTTTGTCCGGCGTCAACAAGCTGACACAAATGAACTGAATGAAAATGCAAGTTGAAACTAGCCAACAATGAGGTTATCATGTTTTTATCACAAGTGCTGCTGTCAACAGATAGGTGAGGTGAACTGAGATGATGTTCAACATATGGGCTACTCTAAGGTAGGTTAAGTTGGTTAATTGCAATGGCAAGTGGCAATAGGAATTGTACAAGAATCAGTGACCCACAAATGCTCCTGTGATACAAACAGGTTAGTAAGGATGACATGAGGTAAGGCCTTTTTAGGATAGGCAAAGTTAGGCTACTTTATGGAAATAAGCGTTGGTATTTTTCCAGTAACAGTGACATAATGTTTGTTTTTCCTGATTCCATCTTAACAGAAGCCAGAGGTATGTTTATGTTTTTGATTTGGTGTTGGGCTGATGTGTAGCAGTCTAAGGTTTTTGTTTGTTTACCTTATGCTTGTTGAATCTCCTGTTATTATTTCGTTGTTGAGTTCCTTTGGTTTGTTTTGTGGTCAAAAATGTTGTTGAAGGGAAGTGCAAAATGCAGCTTGAAGCTTTTAATGTTATATGGTTTCTTTGTTCAATACACTGTTATGAAATTACTACGCTTTAAGTACTCTTTAAGTACTTTAAGTACGCTTGCACTCTGTTTCATTTTAATGGCCTAAGATGTTAAAAACAAAACAGCTTTGACAGGTTTATGATATAACGTCCATGCCGACCTGAAAGGAATGTCATTGTTTGCTGAAGCATCTCTCACTAGCCCATAAGTTCCATCTTTGTGAATTGAATTTTGACTCTTGTACGGCCTTTTTGCGATGAAAATTTTACTCCCACCCTAGTTCAAAAGTGATTCTAAGCGCACTGACCTATTGTGATGCATCCCTCTGAGGGTTTTCGTGTGGTCCTGGGGCTATCACCAGAAAAAAACCGCTGGGGACCCCAGGATGGGACGAAATGTCCTTCACCTGCTGACCGGAACGTTTTATCGATGCGATGCAGTTGCTTGACCAGTTTATTCTCTGAGCGGAATTTGCAGTTGCAGCATTACGAGCAAGAGAGATTACGCCATTGCGCCTTGCATTCGTGGCGCTCTGTGTGGTAATCCGTCCGACTAAGAATCTGAAAATTGTACCAGTGAAACCTTTGGCCCGGGACAACCTTTACGCGCACATCAATTCATTTCATGAAGCGTTTGAAAGTACCGATTTCCGATGCGCAGCCATTTCCACCCGTCTGTTGACCGCTGCCAGGTGTTGCCGCAAGGTTCTGTATCCTGCAATGGTATATTGTTTTGGTATATGTATCCTACAATGGTGTATTATATATCTATGCACACACACACACACACACACACACACACACACACACACACACACACACACACACACACAACACACACACACACACACACACACACACACACACACACACACACACACAACACACACACACACACACACACACACACACACACACACACACACACACACACACACACCCACACACACACACACACAACACCCACACACACACACACACACACACACACACACACACACACCACACACACACACACACACACACACACACACACACACACACACACACACACACACACACACACACACACACACACACCACACACACACACACACACACACACACACACACACACACACACCACACACACACACACACACACATACAAACACACACACATACACACGCACACACAGGTGCAGCACTCAGCACAGCACTCTGCAGACACAGCAGGTGGTCTGATGCTTCTCGCTGCTTGACCCACCCCCTGATCCGTCGCTTTTCATAACGCGTACTGATATCGGGGGAACGGGCGATGCCCCCCCTCCCCCTCTCGTTTCCAAATTACGATAGATATTGCCTAGCGGAGAAACTAGCGTGTTTGTCTCAACAAGCTCGCACGATATGTGATGCGGTTAATGTTGCTAGGTCAATAATTAATGCCACGAGGTCGGGTTAAATGATTTTTTTCTGAAAATCCATTTATCAGCTTTACATGACATTATGTACAGAACTATTCACCGAAGCGACATGTCACTTAATAGGCCTATTCCTTGCGTCATTCTGAGTAAATCGACATGTAATCTGATGTGTTTTAAGCATACATTTATGATGTAGAGCTCCGTTAATGTAACAGTCTGCCCGCCGCGCGCGGTCCGCGGAATCGTCTGTTGCCGGCGTTTGCTGTTGCCGGAATCGTCTGAGGCGCGGTCGCCGCGGGCAACCGCGCATGCTCGAGGCAAAGCGTCGCTGCTCTTAAACTGAAAATGTCAAGGAAACGTTTTTGCGGGTCAAAACACGTGCAATAAATGGCCCACAGGTCACCGAAAGTATTGGGCGCGACATACGCGAATTTGCGCGGAGAAATCTTACACAAACATTAGGAATTTACGGCCGTAAGTCCCCAAGTGTCAGAGGCAAGGGTAAGAATCGGGAAACAGGACATGTTGGGTCAAAGCTGGTGCATGTATTATGCGCAACTATTCCACCATTGTTTGGAAAACAGTAGTGTAACACCTATGTATACATTATAGACCCGCGATAGATTTGAGGCTAGCAGTCTTACGATCACAGAGGCAATGTGGTCCCAATTATTTCCCCCACTAACTGCTTACACCAGCACACTGCCACATTAGCATGCATATCGACCAATAAGGTTGACTCTAATCATAATTTCGATTGACTTTTTGTCTAAAAGAAAAAAATACAAAAGTCGAAGATCCCAGTGGGCTTGGCAATCTCAATGTTACGTGATTTGCTTCCAGCGTGGCCGGCGTGACGTGACGGAACGCGCCGGTGCATTTTATGCACCGCGTACTGTATACCGTGCCGAGGAGACGAGTGTGCCGACGACAAGACAGGCACGAGGATGTGTCGCAGTGAGACGAAGTGGAAGTGTAGGATGAGCAGGAAGAGCATGGCGAAGCAGCCTCGTCCGGAGGTTCTCGGCGTACACCGAGCGGGCTGTTGGGCCTGGGACAGGGAGCAGGGCGAGCTTCGAGATTATCCTGTCCAGTGGTCTGTGACGGTGAAATCTTGATACGGAGACGCGGAAAAAGCTGTGCGGCTGCTTTTCCTCGTCTTCTTTGATTTTTTGTCTCTTTTTGCAAGCCGCAGTTGCAAAAGACGGTGCATGGCGAGAGCGAGCGAGAGAGAAGAGACAGAGAGAGAGAGAGAGAGAGAGAGGGAGAGGGAGAGAGAGAGAGAGAGAGAGAGAGAGAGAGAGAGAGAGAGAGAGAGAGAGAGAGAGAGAGAGAGAGAGAGAGAGAGAGAGAGAGAGAGAGAGGAGAGAGAGAGAGAGAGAGAGAGAGAGAGAGAGAGAAGAGAGAGAGAGAGGAGAGAGAGGAGATTCATTTGAAAGTCACTATTCTTGTACTAGCAATGATTTTTGGCAAACACGGCGGCCGCAGAGCGAGTCTGCAATGCTGTATGGGACAAGAGTTAAGGGCAAGGACAAGGACTTGCGAATCCAGAACAAGTATATGCATTGGGCCGGATTCCAGTCAAACAGACTGGATCACGTTAGCCGCTTGGGGCAAACCTGAATAAAGAGCAAGGGAGGAAAGAGTAAGTATATGTACAATAAAGCGATACAAAAATTCACAGCACAGGGCTATGTGAGATGCTGTTTCTTCGTTAGGATGTTCTTTCACGAAAGGGCAGCCTCATGTTTTTTATGGGAAGGTTGTCCGCCCCAGGATCTCATTTGGTTAGATCGCCAGCCTCCCATTCCGCTCGTGGCAGACTGAATGCATTCGAGTCGCTCCCTGCTCAGTTTTGCCCATACTGGGGTTAGCCGCGGC
>NW_023597055.1:16124445-16261950 GCF_011947565.3 Pollicipes pollicipes
TGTTTTGTTTTCAGTTTCCCAATTTTGCCACCAATTGTTTTGAAAGGTTGTCAGCTTTTGTCACCGATCATATCCGGTAAATCAGACGGTTTTAACATTTGTTTATCTCACTTACCACATTAGTCATCAAAATGCCTAAGTGCACCTCTATTTCAGGTGCTGTCGTCGTGGCTTCTGCTGCTGTTGAGCTGGGCCCCGCAGTCTGCTGGAGTTTCAGCTCTTCGAATTCCAGACCCCCCTCTTAGTCTATGTGCGTGCGTTAAGTGTTGTCACATGTGCGATGGCCACTGCCTTGGCTGCTGCCAACCTCCTGATCCAACCCCTGTCCAGATTTGGCGTCCCCTTAGCATTCTTGCACAAGTGACCTCAACCTTATTTCAGAACCTTCCAGGAAAATAAGAATCCGACTCCCTGGCTGCATCGCACTCCGACTCCCTAGCTGAATCGCACTCCGACTCCCTGGCTGAATCGCACTCCGACTCCATGGCTGCATCGCACTCCGACTCCCTGGCTGCATCGCATTCCGCGCAAGAATATCGTTCTGCAATGAAGACGGGCCGCTATGAACTGATGTTCCAATGTCGATCAGAGCTGCAACCATGTTTCCGTAAACCCATATTGACGGCGTCTTTTCCCAGTGGAACAATGAGACGCTTCAAGAAACTGAATCACCTGAGTGAAGCGCGCCTTGGCTTTTGTCTTTGCTCGCAGCCGTTGTAACGTTCTTCTCTAGTGAGCATTGTGCAGAGAGCATTGCCAGAAAAGCGATCTGTGGATTTATCGGGAAGCTTCGCCTACTGAGTTGTCACTTCAATTACATGTTCTAAGATGTCTACGCTGTGTGTATCATTTTACGCCGATTTATTCATTTTACGTACCAACGTAGACTCCAGGTTATCGCGGGCATTAATGTTTGTACCCTGCATGGAGCGAAATAAAACGCATCATGGTTAGCCTCCCCATGCAATACACATCAAAAGCTTGCCATGTGATGTATTTCTTATCAACGTGCCCTTAGCAGCTGTAGCACAGCTTACGTCGCTTTCTGTAGAAGAAATCTGCTTTTCCAATATGCAACTGATCTACCACCAATATGGACAGATCACAAATTGACTATGCGGTCGTTTCTGAAGGGATGAACGCATTGCGAGGTAGCAAAGCGACCAAATAAACATCGCACTTAATGGGTCTCCTGTCAATTTGTTCCACTTAGCTGTCATAAATTCCGCCAGGCGCACCATGACATCCTTTTGACTAATTCTAAAGACACTTATTCAATAACATCATCACAGCTCAAAAAAGACTCACATGGGAGATATGCAAACCCCCTTAGGAGCTGCATTTTAGTCATGGGAGACATGACACTGCTTAGCAGGTGTTACTTCTGGTGGACTTTTATACGAGTCACACCTGCCCCCGCCCCTCTGAACACGCTCCCGGGTGGGAGTCAAATTGATCCCCGAAGAATGTTCTGGAATGGTTTCCAAACGGTGCGGCGCGGCCGCGCAAAATATTGCGTAGTTGTAGAAAAATGGATAGCGAATCGTTCGGTATCGCAAATCTAAGATGTCCTTCTAAGGTCGCTGGTCTACGGCAAGTCAAACCCAGGCCGTGGATTCTGCGAGGACATTTTTCAGGGGTTTGACATGCACCCAAGAGTGAACAACTCATAAGGAATGAAGGACAACAATTTGAGGCGCGGAACTTATTTTTACCGCCATTTGTGCCTTGGCAAACCTCTAGTTAACCATTTTTTGTCCATAGCATGACTCAATAATGATGAATCTAAGCCATTGCAGTTCCAATACCTCACCAAGTTACATTATCCTGTCGTACATAGCTGTGGGACCGACCTGGCACAACAGGTACAGACATGTCTGGTAGTGCAATTTTGCCCTGCGAAACGTTTTTCTCATGTAGACCTTTTCTTATTTATTTTCAGTTCTAATTTTGTAGGCTGGTAGGCACGATTGATTTTATATTTTTTGGTCCGGTTGGCGTTACGTTCCATGAGCGGACATGACTACTAGTGGCGCCGCGGCCGACCCTGGTGGCAGGATATTGAACTAGTGTGTTTACGGCAGTGTTGTTGTCTCAGAAGTAAAATTTTGTGTTTGCGCGTGCGCCGTGTGCCATGTAGTCATAAATCATCATTTGCTGGTCAATATTTTGGTGCAGAATTTAATTCTTTACATGACGGTATTAAAAATAGTTGTTAAGCTTTGAGCATGTCGTCGCCAAAGTAATTAAATCAGAGCAATGTCAAGAGGGTTGCCACGTGTAAACTCAATTGCCGCGCGAAGCGCCCACGCGGAACATTCAAATTACGCAGCACCAGGTCGTTAAAATATCATATCATTTCATTGCTAGGGCGGATAATGATAGACAATTTAATTCCCCGTTTGATGGTGTTACGCATCTCCTGGTGTGATTTAGTATGTCGTCGCGAATTTCAGTTAAACTAATGGATATCACGGATGTCACCTGCGCGCAGGACGTCCGTGATGTGGCGTGCGCGTATTCTGTCCTTGTCAGTGACAGGACAGTCGTGCGCAGGTCGACGCTTGTCTACAAGCTTTAACATTCATGCATAAATGCAGAAATGTATATGCGTGAATGGTTTTACGCATAAACATGAAAACGGTCAGGTGCAAATGTGTTTGCGCATAAACGTATGTATTGATGTGAGCTGCTTCACTACAAGGATAACGGGGCCCTGGCATCAGCAGCTGATTCAGCAGAACCAGAGAATGTGAAAATTAAAATATGTTCGGCATAGTCACTGCACTGTGCTGCCCCCCCCCCCTCCCCCCTTTGCAAAACGTGTCCGAATCTGGTCACGGCGCCGCGTCTGTCTGCGCAGAAAATTGAAGGTCTTATTTCATCAATATGGCGCTTAGAATATAGCAAGTGTAACTCAGCACAACCGTAGAATCAACAGACATAGCAAAAATCCAGGTTCTGAACGAAAACCAATAAAAATAACGAGGTTTCTTTATTGCACACAAATTTGAAGGCCAACCATAACAGTTGGCGGCGGTGCCGCCGATACCACGACGACCCGCCTACGCGCGAGGGCGACACCACGGCTTGGGTGGCTGTCCAGCCCGGTCGCACCATCTTCCATGCGGCTGGGTCACTGGCCGCGTCTCCGTAGAGGCAAGCGCTTCCTCGCAGCGTTCTAGAAAGTCTGCCTGCGATGTACAGCCGCCACGGCACACTCACGCATTGGACGCGCCCTTCTTTGACCCACAGAGCAGGTGATTCAGGACCCTTGCTCGCCTCAAAAGGATCTGCTTTGGGGCCTGTTTGAAGTTTGCTGCACTGAAATATGTTGAGGTCACGAAATGATTTAGTTTTAATTCATTTTGTTGTTCAAAGGTACCTAGGCGACCCACACGTGAATTAATTTCATGACAGTGGTGGCCAAGAATACGGAGATAGGGCGTAAGGGCTCCAGTTCTGCGCTTATGCCACATGGTCACTACCAGCTCATACCCATGTTGTCTCTCCTTTTCTTTCATCACATCACCCTCCATCACATACTCCTTGTCCTTTCTCATCTTCCCCACCCTTACAGTGCACTCAGAAGGCACTACTTTATTGGTATCTCCCACTGCACTAACACAACGCACATGCCATCCTTGCTGGTGTGTCTCACTATTATTTAGGATAGTGTCCACACTTTTGACCACAAAGTAATGAAGGTCTTTAAACAGAACTGGCACACTGACAGTACACCTTGCTTTTTGCCGAACAGGAAAACAAAGAGCCTTGAAGATTTTGGTGTTTAAAGACTTGGCAACGAGAGCAAGAGATGATTTGATAACTGTATTCTGAGGTGTCCCATAGAACTTCTGGGTGCTGATACTCTTCATCTGAAAAGGATGGAAAATGGTTCAGGAAAAAACAAGCATTAAATGAACATCACTCAGTCACTCTGTACCACATGAGCTGTGAGATGAAAATGGTAGTCATGTTTATGGTCATGCAGGAGAGCAACTGAAATGCAGTGGAACATGCAATTGACTTGGTATTATGCTCTGTCCATTATAACATCATTGAAAAGAATGAAGTTCATAAAATTGAAGGAATTAAGAAATGAATAGGGTTTGTCATCAATAAAATCCAACAGAGTGAAAACTGGAAATGTCAAAACACATGGTGATACTTTTGCCATGATACACATGATACCTGCTTTTAATTGTCTTTAAAAAAATTGGAAGTTCCCATGGATAATCAAACACCAACATAGGTTTGTGTACTGGCCAGAAGAAATGTAGCATTCGGTTGGGTTGGGAAATGCAAGCCTGACACAAGGCTCAGAAGCATGATCATTACAAGGACATTCAGTGGGCAATAGTCCCTCAAAAGAGACCAACTTCATCCTACTGCAATGTAGCATCCAGCAAAATGTCAACATACATTGTACAGTGGTACCAAAGGTGCTCGAATGAATAAGGCCTTGTCAAACAGCTGAATGAGGTCAACAATGCAGTCAGCAAAAGGCATCTGCTGAATGGCATGGAGGTAAGATCAATGTGCAGACTGTTTGGTGCATGGGTGTGCCAGCATAGCCCAGACCACACTGGGCTGAAGTTCCCGATGTTTTGTTTGCATATGATCACCATCACAGCATTATGATTTCTTCAGTATTTCTATCAGACTTACTTCCCGCATGGCGAGGTCAGAATTCTGAGGGTTTTTGTAGGTGCTGATACCATGGGAAACTTGTGCTAGAAACCTTAGGCTGCATAGTATTGATACTTTTGTCAAACCTGTTAAAAACACTTCCATGCAGTATGCAAAATTATAATTCATGAACATTCATTGCTTATTGGAGGCCATTAACAATGAACAGGCAACAGCTGAATCCCAGTCATTGCTCCTGCATATAAGTGTGCTTCTTCTGAAGCCAGAAGTCAGGTTCAAAAGGATTCAGATGTGTAGACCCTAGAATAATGTACAAGATCAATTTAGTTTTAGATGTGGGCATGACCAGAAAGTGCTGGAATGTAGATTGTTGCCATGCGTGTTGGTATTATGATCAGGTGATGTATGTTGCAAATCAGACATTGCTACCCTTTATGGTGTAAGCAAATGAAACACTCAATGTATGCACATGTTCGTTAATGCAGGCATACAGATATGCTGTTAGGTGTGAGATCCAATTGATGCTTAAAAGAAATTCTCAATTTTGTTTTGTTCGCAAAGACCTTGGTTCATCAAACTAACTGATCTAACCTCATGCAATTCCACGGTAAGTATACCATGTTTTCACCGTGAAAAAAATGACGAGGAAGATTGGATGATGCATCAGGGTATCGAAGGAGCATTCCTGTGTGAAACAATACGCACCTTTCACCCATCTTCGTCAGACACGTCCCTCCTTGCTGCTGAAAAAAACCATGTCCACAACTCCAACGCGCGAAGCCAGAGCGGCGGCAACGTTATACAGGACGCACAAAGCACCCGCCGTTTCAGCGCCAATTATTAGCAACATCTGTCGCAGGCGCGCCATACTCGTATTAAATGCTGAGAATATATAAACGTCTTGATAATTATTTTCTTTCCTTATGCGCCCCAATGTCCGCAGGTATACAGCGTTTGAACCGTAACGGATAGCTTGGTCTGTCAGCAAACCGTGAGAAAGGTACCGGCTCTTTGTGCAGGGGACCAGGAAGAATCCTGCCCTTGCAAAGCCAGTGAGGTTGTTATGCGGATCACCTAATTGCTAACTTTATCTGCTTTTAATAAGTAAATAAGCATTGGTATTTTGCAATAAACAGTGACAATTTTTATATTAAATGCCCCCATGCTAACAGAAGCCAGAGATATGTCTCTTTATTTGATTTGGTATCGTGTTGATGTGCAGGATTCCAAGTCTTGTACTGAATGCTTTACGTTTGTTCATTTTTTGTCGTTGTTCTCGTTGTTGAATTCCTTGGCTTTGTTTTGTGTGAAAAGTCCTGTGGAGGGAAAGTGCAAAGTGCAGCATCAAAACATTGGTGTTACATAGTTTTTGGTGCTCATCACACTAGTATGAAATTACTCGTCTGTATTGTACCCTTTTTCAGTGTAATGCCTTACGATGTTCAAAAGCAAACGTTTTTGTGATGTTCATGATATCACGGCCATGCTCACCTAAAATGTGTGTCTTTGTTCGTGGAGCATCTCTCGCTGACTCATCAGTTCCAAGTTTTGTGGATTGTAATTTTCACTCCCGTAGTCTTTTTGCGATGGTTTTCCACTCCCACCCCAGTCCAAAAGCGATTCTAGCTTTCTGCCGCTGGTAAGCTACAAAGGCCCAAGAAATGGCCCGCTACGTCGTACACTACAAGGAGTATTTCGCGCATGCATGCGCCAAATTTCGACAAGTCGAAAGCGTACTTGTGGCCATCATGGCTGACAACTAGAAGGTGGTGGCGCTGGAGAGGACAGCAGTATTCTTGCTGCTGGAAAGAAGGATGGTGTCATGTCGGTACCTCCCTGATCTGATCTGATCTGATCTGATCTGATCTGATCTGACTTGGCAAACGTGGCTTTACCCTGACATGATCATGTGTGCAGACTGAACCACCCTGACATGATCACGTGTGCAGGACTGAACCGCTGGCAACGGAAACTGGAGACGGGTCACTTGTCAGATCGTTCTGTAGAAAGTGCTTGAGATCAATCACTGGATCTCCCTGGCTTGCTACGTCACTCTAATATCGGCAACACAATTCTTGAAGCTTGCCTCGAAGGTCTCACAATCGGTGTCCGGCCAGACAACTGTCCGTTCATCTTCTGTACTAGACAGCGCCCAAAGGCACAGATGTCCGCAATTGCAGGCGCTTCCTCACACAGAGGATGGTAGGTTGTATGGGCGCTGTAGCAGAATAATGTTTTATTTGCTATTTTGCTATACATGGTTTTGCAAGGTTTAACACGCGCCCTGGTGGCCCCCTGAGATCCCGAAAACTTTGTTAGCTAGAGACACCAAATTCACAGGGTGGATTGGCTTGTACGTGAAGTCATTGTCCAAATTTTAGAATCCTAGGTCATGACCTTGAGTAAATATAAGGTCAAACAAAGCTAAGCTACATATTGGTGTCTCAAGTGGTCCCAGTCCGACTCGGTGACAGTCCTGTGACAAATCAGTGTATTTCCAATGGCCCGGCCGGTCAACTGGTTCGCTGTTTTTAACCGCCGACTCTCAGCGTCCCGAACTAGGTAGTATAAAATGCTGACAAAAAAATAGACATGGGAATTCATCTGGCCGCAGGGGCATGTTTCAATTGTTGCGATGCGACAGATATGAACTGGGCGGTGACTTTCAATGCACTGCAACTGAGCAGTAGCATTCGCGTTGCGGCGCAATGGATGCCTGCCTGGGATTTATTTTTGGCATTGCTTATTTCGTTGGCGGCGCCGCGATTCAGCATTCTGACCCCAGCGACGGGAGACATTGACAGTTCAGCGTAAGTCGGCGGATGATTCGATCAAGGTAGAAATTGACCTGAGATTATCCGAACCGCCTTTTCAAGACACTGAAAAGGCTGCTGACACACTGAAGCAGTCACAAGCGACCAGCCTCCTTCCCTTCGAAAACCGTGGGTTTGATGTTGAAGCCTGATGGCGCCCCTCATAAAAGGAAATAACAGCTGATAATGGTTCTGAAATGCTAATTTATGCTATTTTTGGTCCTGTTCTAGTTGAGAATGGCTACCAGCCACATAGATGTTTAATCAGGGGTGTTTCTGCTTTTCTATCCAGTTCAGGGCTCCAACCCACCCTAAGTATGTTAAGTTTGCTTATCTTGGAGGCATCCATTTTTTGGGGGTGCATTGCATAATTTTTCACTGTTCCCGACCATGTCCTCAAAACTATGCCCCTGCTTGAAATGCAACTATTTCATTAATGTTTTTATGGCATTTGAATACTTATTCAGATATCAAACTTGCTAGCATGCATCTTGGTGCTGAAAATTTATATGGTAGCCACTGATGGGGACGATGGGAAGGCAATGAAAGTGAGGGGTGGGATGGTGTAGCAAATGCAGGCAGTGAGGAGAGGGTACAGGCTTCATTGCCATCCCAATCTTCACCAATAGTTTTACTTCAAGTAGCTGGAGGTTTTATGACATTGTGGTCCAACTCTCCTATATGGTCAGTGAAGATTAGCATTGAGTCGTCTCTGAGAACAAAGTTAGCTATTTCCTGATAATAGCATCCTTATTGTTAGAGGAAAGCTATGGCTGTCACTCATCCTGCAGTGCTCATTCATATGCATATTTCCTACACACTTGCAACCATGACATTGCATGGATGCACATGCCATATGTCTCATTACCGTTTTTGCTGACATCGAATTGTACCATTGTCGTGATGGAGCCATTAGTACAATCACTGTATACATTAAGTGCATGACTTGAAGGCAGGACAGCCTACTTTATATGCAGCCTACATTGATAGCAAAAATCAATATAGTTTGTGTGATGGTGGCATCATAACAGTAGTGTCAATTATGTATGCATGATTAGGGAGATGAAGTAACCCATGGATCATGGCCATTAAATAAAGCCCAGAGTGGATGGTTTTGTGTTATACTTAGCTTTTACTCAAATCTGTTTGTAATTTTCCGCCTAAAAAGGTTGGTCGGGGGGGCGGAAGAATTAGCATTGAGGGAGGCCAACCCAACACAGATAGTTGGGTTGGGAAGGCAAGTGGTGCCTCACACAGATGGTTAGTGCCCTAGAAATTAATTTTAATTGATCCTCCTGCATTATATGTGACAAACATCACACATAACCTTAAATTTGCCTGCTACTTGCATTCAAAGGGCTATTTTGACTTCCTGATTGAATTTCTACCAATGTTTGGATGTTGGTAATGAAATGTGTCATTCTACTGTAGCAGCTGATGTTTGCATGATCTCAAATACAGATTTTTACACCAGCATGTATAAAGCAAATGAAAAAGGATGGCAGCCAGCACTCACAACGCCTACCCTGATCCGCCGGTTTTCATAGCGTGTACTAGTGGGGGGGGGGGGGGGGGGGGGGGGGGGGGGGGGGGGGTAGGGGGAGGCGATTCCCTGACGTTTGCAAACTAAGAAAGGTAAGGCCTCGCAAAAAAAACAAACAAACAGTAAACTGTCTTTAACGAGGTCTCGTGATGGCTAAGAAGCCTCGCATTGTTAATTGACCCCACTAGACCAACTCAAAGGGAGATCAGCTTTGCATGTTCATATGTTCGAAACCATAAAGTGTAATGACATGGAGCATAGAGAGTCGCGTCCCTTGTTTAATTATGAATACAGTGACATGAAGTTTTATCTGTTTCGAGTCTATGATTATGATGTAGGGTTTCGTTCATGTAACCATGCCAATCCTCCGCGCGCGGTCCGCAGGGCCGTCGTTTGCCGCCCACCGCCCTCGAATCGTCCTGCAATGCTCTTAAAAAGAATCGCTGCTCTGAAACCAGAATTGGTAGGATGAGACTTGTTTGGTGTCAACACGTGTGCAATGGATGCCCCAGAGGCTACCAAAGATTTGCGCGAGACTGCAAAATATGCCGCATCGGTATCCTCATAAAACCGCACGGGGGAGGGGTCGCATCGCCCATCCTCGACCTCCCTCCTGTCGGAGGGAGTATCTTGTTCAGGAAGAAATGACCGCCTGACGTGAAGTTATTGACAAATTTCTATGCCATTTACCTATTGGGGCGCAAGGAAAGGCGCCCACCAGGCAAAATACGTCATGCTAGGCTGGGAGCACGCTTAAGGTATGGTGGATAGTTTGATGAGGGTTGACATGGGGCTCAAAGCGCACATGGGATTTTCATAAGGGGCATGGCTCGTGCAGGCCCAGGCCATATTTGATGTCATTCCCAGTGCTACTTGCCACTGCTTCGAAACCTTCCATGCATCCTGCTGCCCTGGCTGTCAAGGTCCTTAGTTGTTGTTTTTTGCGGTCAAGGACGGCAAATCCAGCCGTAGATCGAGTTTGAACGCGAGTCCCGGCAAGTCCCGACGGTGAAAGAAAACTCGTGCTGTGATTGGGCTATCTCATTAGTCGGGCAGGTGCGCTTGCTTTCCTAGCAGCAGCACTTGCTCTGATATTTGTTCAAGGACAGTGTATGATTGACTTTTCGGTTGCGTGCATGACATAGAAAATTACAGTGGTGAAAGAGACTTTCGGTGATCGACTGATTCTTCAGGGTGTTACGGGGTATGGACTCAATGCCTAACATTTATCTTCGCATTTTGTGATATCATATCGCATTTCGCTACTGGCGACAATTCTTCCTCCAGGAATTTGGACGGCGGTAAAAAGTGCGCTTTTACCACCTCTGTCGGTGGCTGTCATTAATAAGTTTGCAATTGGCACCAGAAACGTCAGTGGTGTGTCCCCGCGTCGATCCTGTGCCAGATGCCCCGGTCAGAGGGAGGGCCTCCGGATCGACCAGGGCATCCCGGTCCCCTTATCGCCAGCATAGCAGTTGGCAGTTATCCAGGCTGGGACGAAAGGACCTTTCTACTCCTGACTAGGGCAATTCGGACTGGACTGACCTGACCTGACTAGGACAATGCGACTAGACCGACCTGACCTGACTAGGACAATGCGACTGGACTGACCTGACCTGACTAGGACGCGATGTCTAGGTGGAGTTTCAGAGCGGAATAAGCAATTACAGTACCACGAGCGACTAGGATTACGCCGTCGCGTCACGAGTCCGTGGTGCTGTACATGCTAAAACAACATTGAAGTGCGCAGGAAATTGTGTTCGAAATACGCACGCATCACGTATTGCAATTATGTATGATGCGCATTACTAAATAATTGCTTGCAAGCTATTTCCATGGTATACTGGAACTATCTAATGTTTGAATACAAGACGATTTTTCGTGCCGCGGGCGCACTATGCCTAAAATTGTTGTTTTGAATATCTAGAAGTCATATTGTTGACGTACCGTTCTTGTCACGTTACTCGATTAGAATGTAAGAAACCCGAGTACTCCTTCGAGACACTCAGCACGTGCAGCGCGAGATTTTAATATTCCATGTCAACGCCACAAAATATGTTACTGATATCCCTGGGACATGGCCGTATGTTTTACTCAAGGACAGAATATGACGTAAAGTTTACAAGTTGAATAGTTCCGCGGCTTTTTGCTACCATCACTAACGTTTCAGTACTGGCGTCATGACACGACCCTCGAGTGGTATTACGAGTCAGACAAAGTGTACAAGTTATTTTTTTGCGTTTAACCATTCAATGAGGGGTTGGATTCCATGCACTGCCCGCCCTTTCTGCCAGGATGAGAGGCAAGGCACAAACACTCGCTGTTGGGCTAGCGACTCACAAAATGCCACTTTTCGCGGGTTTCGTTTTGCGTAAGTTATTGGGCATTGTGTTATATGAGTGTCTTTCTGTGGTATCAAATTGTGAGTCTGTACAAAATATTGAATTATTTCTACTTCAGAGAACTGATATGGTGTCGGGGGCCAGGCTCACCGCTGAAGGCCGGGCGAAATATAACGGTGGCTCATCCAAATACTGGGGGGGGGGGGGGAGGCAGCTCAACATTGGGGGACCCAGCCAACACTAGGGGGTCGTACATCCCCCAAAAAGGTACAAAGTCTTACCCCTGCCAGAAAGGGTTCGAGTCGCTTCATGCGCTGATGACTTGACCCTGATTGGCGTGAGCTGCGGCCGGTAGCAGCGGGTGCGGGAGGATCTGGTGACGTCAGAGGCTCTACGTTCAGGATAGGACAGGCGGCTGCTAAGCGTTGCGGGACGTTCAGCTTTCGCTGTAAAACCGTTTATCGACCCGGAGTTCCACGATCAAATGGTGACGTAACGTCAGGGCTGATGTAACAAGTACCACTTGGCTTGGACGATGGTCCCCGACATTTATCCAAAAGTTGAGGACAAAAGCGTTTAGGATGGTGACCTTCATCACTTAAATGTATCCCATCCTCCCATTCGCCCGACATGTCAACAGCGCAGGAGTCCCTTCAGTTCACTTTAATTCTCATCGAGCTTCACTACCACGCTGTCAGACAAATGAGCCGATTATCAATGACTTCGCCCCTCCACACCCTCCACACCTCCGACCAGAATGCTACCCAGGATCTGCGCCTGGATCAGAACTGTTCCGCATAGCAGCTTTGTGCCACGCTACAGTCCATGGCTCCATGACTGACCGCTAAGAAAGAAGGTCCGCACTGGAGCGAAAGGAGACCGTATTTTTACTGTAATTGTACAAGCGACCGTGGAAGTCTTCTGACAGCTAGGCTGATGCAGAGATGCCAAATGTTCAGACCTGAGCCCATAGTGGTAGACAAGCACCTTGCCAGCGCAGCATGTGATATATGCAAATATATATATATATATATATATATATATATATATATATATATATATATATATATTCTCCACTTCAAATTCAAGCAGGAGCAAGTGTCAGCCGGGTTTTGACTCTGGGAACGACCATGTCGATATTTTGTTCCGTGCCGCATCTTCCAGAAGACAGCCTCTACATGCCTCACCCTGCCATCCATCTCACGCGTACTCACCCGGGCCTGCAGCTCGTGCAGCAACGAGTGCAGCACGTTAAAATGTGGCCTGTTCATAAGACTTGGAGGACCATCTCGGACACAGGTTCCTCCAGCTTCCAGACGACTCTGGTGAGCGCCGAGAGCAGCTGAGAGTGCCGGCTCCAGCCGCGGCAGCTCGTTCCTGGAATCGCAGCGCGGCGCGTGTGCGCGAGTCGCGGCTGCGGTCCCACAGCTCCTCCCGGCGTACCACATCCCGGCATCCAGCACCACGAGGTCGGCGCAGCCCTGCGGCGACGCGCACTCGGCCCGCAGCGCCTCCAGCCGCGACACGAACGTCTCGTCGATGAAGCTACGCCACCAGAACTCGGCGCTCAGCAGCGGGCCGCGCGCCTGCACGCCACAGCGCAGCTTGTCCGGGTGACTGCGATTCTCCGTCGGGAAAGCCTACCTCCAGACACACGTCCGGGAACGGCGCACCGCTCCCAGGATCGGGACACAAAGGTCGCTGGGTGTTACCTGGAGTGTCGTTGGTGTTCCGTTGCCGGCATCGCACGTCCTCCAGCTGCAGCCGCTGCTTCAGGTGGGTTGTACAGGATACGGTTGCGAGAATCGCCCACAAACACCACACGACTGGGACGCCCCTCTGCGCGCCGCCGCCTCGCGGAGACAGCGCGATGCTTGTCCGTCGGATATAGATGGCGCAGCGCAGCTGTTGGCCGGGTCGGCGGACTCTCCGCCAGCCCAGTCGTAGCGCCGATGAAGCAGTGAGAAGATCCGGTCGCAGCACTGGCGCGTCCGTCGCCCAGTGACGTCACCATGGCTGCTGGTGACGTCACCGAAGTAGTTCGTGGTGACAACGGGACGCGCGGAGGATGACGCGGCGGGGATCCGGGTCCACGTGGTGAGCTTGATTGATCCTGGTGCACAGAAAGCTTGATTGGGCCCTACATCATCGAGTAATCGGTCTTTGCATGCATCAGACGCACCAGAGTTTAGCCACGCTGCCTTTTTTGAAAACTGATGATTAATCACCACGCGCGTTTTGCAATGCGTCACCACGATACTGCGGTGCGTCACCACGTCTCTTGAGTGCTTAAAATCGTGAGGTTTTGTGCAAGTGGTTACCAAACACGTAGCAGAGGGTAAACATGACTAGGGCTGCCAACAAACCAAGAACGATTCTTTTAGATGGGTGTAGACACTGAAAAAATGGAATCTGGTAGCGAAACAATACGGACGATAATAGCGTATACAAGTCGAGAGTGAATGAGTCGATAATGGTGTGCTGGCACTTTTCGGGTGGGGGGGGGGGGGGGGGGGGGCGGGGAAGGTCTCTAAGGTATTTCAAATGCTGGGGTAAGGGGAATAGTCGAGGAGTGCTAGGCTCACTTCACGATACGGTCAGTACCATGTAGCGATCAAGACCAATAGCAAAACAGAATTATCAAGTCATTCATATCTGGCGTTCCTGAGCACGATTTCCAGACATAGTGGCTGTCCGCCGGCTCTCAGTCAATGTTGTGCAATGTGCGATGACGTAATCAATAAAGTACTGAAGAGCATATCTACTAATGAGTGAAATCGTGTTGACTAGAGCAGTCTTTCCACTTCAAAGTATTTCAATAGTTATAATTAGCTGATTTAATCATATCTCCCATAAACTCAAGTGTGAAATATCTGCTTTAATTCACAGCCGCGGTTATGGTCATTATTGCCAGCTCGGATATTATGCTTTTCATTAACTGCCTACTCACTGTCATTTGGCCACTCTGTTTGGGTCATCATAGGTGTTGCCTAAGCTTGTGTTTGAAGTCATAAATGCCAGTATGAGTGCATATTAAGCCAACCTGCGATAAGCGTGAGGATTATTTGGCATGACCAGCGGCGCAGCCTCAGCCCGGGCTGCGGGCACAGGATTGGAAGGAGGCCCCTGATGATGAAAGGCCTCGCAAAATCTGAGGGTATGGCCCACTTGTCAATGATGGGCACGGTTTCCTTTGCTTTATATTATACTTACTCGTCATAACTGGAACAGCAGCCAAAAGCTATCGCGGAGATCAGTTCGGTTCGAGCTTCGAAGTCAACAAACCGAAGAGATTCAGGCGCTAGACGGCTGTATAGGATAAGTCACCGACACTATTAACTTTATTATGATCATTGGACTCTGTCTGAGCCGATAGAACACAACAGCTTAGCCAGAATTTTGGATGTGGCCTCTACAGAGATCTTGAGGACCTCTTGAACGTTGATTATAGATACAAACGGGTCAGAAACTTGTATGACCATGGCCATGTGTGCCTTGCAATGTTCAACATTCAGTCAGAATCGATTAATGGGAACAATAATGTGATGTCGTTTTGGGCATGCACGCCAGCAAATCTTGGCAACGGAACCCTCAACGCCTGGTGCTGCGGTCTCCATATGATGTACGGCGTTGGCCCTGCGGTCAGCTCGCGCTCGGTGGGTAGCGGGAGGGGGGGGGGTAAATTGACACCCATTGGATTCTCACCCGGTGGGGAGCGGGGGGGGGGGTAATAAATTGACAACCCTTGGATCTCACCGGTGGGGAGCGGGGGGGGGGGGGGTAAGTTGACACCCCTTGGATCTCACCCGGTGGGGGAGCGGGGGGAGGGGCGTAAGTTGACACCCCTTGGATCTCACCCGGTGGGTCGCGGGGGGGGGGGGGCGGGAAGTTGACACCCTGGATCTCACCCGGTGGGTAGCGGGGGGGGGGAGGAAGTTGACACCCCTTGGATCTCACCCGGTGGGGTAGCGGGGGGGGGGGGAAGTTGACACCCCTTGGATCTCACCCGGTGGGGAGCGGGGGGGGGGGGGGGGCCGAACTTACAGATCAGATCATCGCGTAAGTTGACCACCCCTTGGATCTCACCCGGTGGGGGAGCGGGGGGGGGGGGGGGAAGTTGACACCCCTTGGATCTCACCCGGTGGGTAGCGGGGGGGGGAAGTTGACAACCCCTTGGATCTTCACCCGGTGGGTAGCGGGGGGGGGGAAGTTGACACCCCTTGGATCTCACCCGGTGGGGAGCGGGGGGGGGCGTAAGTTGACACCCCTTGGATCTCACCGGTGGGGAGCGGGGGGGGGGAAGTTGACACCCCTTGGATCTCACCCGGTGGGTAGCGGGGGGGGGGGAAGTTGACACCCCTTGGATCTCACCCGGTGGGGAGCGGGGGGGGGGGCGTAAGTTAAGTGACACCCCTTGGATCTCACCCGGTGGGGAGCGGGGGGGGGGAAGTTGACACCCCTTGGATCTCGCCCGGTGGGGAGCGGGGGGGGGGGGGAGTTGACACCCCTTGGATCTCACCCGGTGGGGAGCGGGGGGGGGGAAGTTGACACCCCTTGGATCCCCAGCTTCCGGGCGCCTTATGGAAAAAAACAAAGATACCGGTTGGAAGGTCTCGTCTATTATGAAGAATATACACCACATTTTTGACCTTAGCTCAAATGTGAGGTCACCAGAGATCACGGCAGGTAAAAAACAGTCATTCCGGTAGTTGCAGTTAAAACCTGTGTTAACGCGTCGAAGTGGATGTTGAGGGCACGGGCACAGGCGTTAAGACTGTGGGGATGCCTTTCCGACCACTTTCGTACCCCACATGGATCAGGTCAAATCAGGTCACCATTCAAAATTGTTGTGCTAGTTGGCTAAGAAAACAACGCTTTTCTTCACAATGCGCCTCTGACCAAGCTTATTTTACTAGATGCAGCTGTGGGACAAAATTATTTCAGACACTCAAATACCAGGCAAGGATGACCTACAGGTCATCTGATGTCAACTTAGATCAAATTGATAGGCCATGAAGACGGACAAGTTTCGAAGTACTGCCCGTGGCTACGTGACAGGTGCAATGCTTTCCTGTGGTCAGAAATAGTGTATTATACAAATAGCGTACAAATACACGAATAGTGCCCATCTACGGGTATTCAGGATCGCATAGCAGCTGTCAACAACATAGCCACATTCACGCTCGGCAATGTATATGTAACAAACTGAGAACAGGTACGTTGTAGCATGAAAATTAAATTAGACGTTATCGACTTCACAAACACAATAAGCAGGTGTTTATACGCGTCGCGTTCGTTCATCTAGCCTCTTCGCTGCTGGCAACATAGGGCATTGGCTTTAGGTGACCTCACATGACCTTGTATGTCCTTATAAGACCTATTGTATTCTTAGGATGCAGTAGAATGATATCAAGTCGTATTCTCAGTGGAGTATTTGAAATCTGCGTCCCAAATTACCGATTAAAATTGCCTATTTTGTGTTCATTCTGTGTTATGCAAAAGGTACCAATAAAAATTGGCCATGACCTGCGCCAAGGGCATGTGCCCAGTGGCCATATGATGGTTGTGCATCTAAGACAGTACTTCTTCTTCGTATACAATTTTTCAGGCAAACAGTGACTGGCCTTTTCATTTTTGAACTTGTCACGATTCATTGTTCAACACTAATTTTACCTCATACTTATCCAGACGGAGAGATCACTAAGTAGGAAGCTTATAGGTACATTGTCGATCCCAATCAAGGGATAAAGGGTCTTTTTATCCCAACGCGGAGTGACCTCTGGCTGTCATTCTGGCCACACGGGGGCGTGGTCCCCCTGGTCGATCCGGAGGCTCTTAGAAGAATATGTCATATCACATTGATCTCCCTGATGCGCGAGGCCTTCTGACCCGCGCAGTTGGCCCCGGATCGACGCAGGAAACCTCACTGACAGAACAAGACCTCTGACCACCGCAGGTGGTCCAATAATTGGCAAACAGATTCCAGCGAAACCCAACGGGCCATAGCTGGAATGGGTCGGGAGGCCCACCGTTTGACACTGGGGCCCTGACTGACACAGGGCCCTTTCATTGGCTCAATGCAAGCTCTCGTCATAAGTTTCCAGGCTTCCTTTCATTGTCAGATGACTCCGACCAACGCAAGAAGCCCTCTGGCATCGGTGTCCCGTCCCCCGTCCTTGTTCAGCAAATGTTCCCCTGGCCGACTCGAGCCTGCTTGATGATGCACAAGCACTGTCAGACACTGTGGACTCCTGGCCGACACGGGAACATCAGATCCAGCTACTCCGCCACTTTGTTCGGCACTGTGGGCCCCTGACCTACACGCATCATATCTAACCACTCATCCACTCTGTTAGGCACTGTGAGCGCCTGGCCGACACGACAGCATCAGGTCGAACCACTCATCCACTCTGTTAGGCACCATGACCTCCTGACCGACACGACATGATCAGGTCTAATCACTCATCCACTCTGTTAGGCAATGTGGGCCCCTCACTGGCGCGGCAGCATCACAACCAGCCACTTAGCCCGAGCCGAGATGGGCCCGCTGCAGAGCGTGGAGGTCGTGCTCTGTTTGCTGGTTACTGGTTTGCGAGGACGCAGCAACAGCGGATGGTGTCTGTGCGCCATTGTTGCGTACTGAAGATGACCACACGACAAAGCGGTGCTTCGCAGGCAGTGGCAGTGCGTGACAATGCGCGCGGTTCGCTGGACCGATCTCGTTCTCATGTCCCGCCGGAACGATCTCCTTCTCATGTCTCGCTGGAACGATCTCGTTCTCATGTCTCACTGGAACGGTCCTGTTCTCATGTCCCGCCAGAACGATCTCGCTGTCATGGAATATTATAAGTAGGCGTTTATGGCGCTTTGTGGTGTCTTGGTGAGGATAAAGGGTCTGGTGCGCTCCATGATGTTCAATGTTATGGAACGCTTCCCCGGTGAGGGCTTCCCCTAATTCACACTGACGGCTTCAAATGCCACAGGCAATCATGCGGTGCTCAGGACCTGCGTTACTCAGTCAGCCTCAGGGTGTAGCAGTCCTGAGGTGGCCTTCGTCGCTGCTACTGAAATGTGTAGGCATACGTATTGAACATCCACGTCAATGCCCTTGATGTGCACCGATCAGCGGCTCCTCTCTTCTCCCGGGACCCACTACAGCCTGATTGAACGTGCCAGACAATAAAACACTCTGAAGCAGTTCATTCTCACCGTCGGACTCCATCAACGGGCGTGCCGAGCATGCAGAGGTGGAGTAAATATCACGTCATTATGTTGACGTCATGCACATCCAGTTCCGCAGGGCCGCCCGCAACGGGCGCGCTATAGCAACACAACCGAAATTATGCCTCAAAATCGCTGGCAGGACATACGCAGATTAAAGCAGGCTTTCACTCGGCAATGGCAACAGCCGAATATCGCTCGGAGTCGATAAGAGGCCCACGACTTGTGTACATCTAGATTGTGTGATCACGTCCCGTGGCCATAACTTCACTCCCAATACGCTTCTTCTTTTAACGTCTCAGGCTTATTGCACGGCAGCTCGGCGCATTCGTTTACACACCCACACACGTGCTGTTCACATGCACTCCTGCGGCGAACAGTAAAAGCGTGACGTAAGCAGCCCATGCTGCGCACCGGCCCATTAACACATCATCTCGTGTTGATGGAACGCGCTTCTTTGAGACGTGATCTATGGCTCTTAAACCTAAGCATTGCTATTATTCATCACACAGTAACCGCATCCAAATTTTAGCGGCCCGCCGTCTGATATCAATGGGCTCTATCTGATTCAATGTCTCCGTGTTTCTGTTGTGAAAGACGTTTTGTTTTTGGATTTGTAATATCTGCCTACATAGATTATGCATAGATCACATGTACTTTACTTTCTCCAAATGCACGGTTTGGCTTACACACAAACAAGTTTACATTGGTTTTTTGGCCTAAAATTACAAACAATATGCTAGTAGTTGGCCATTCATTCTAAAACACAAATGACTGCTTAAGAATTTTTAAGGTCGTGGCGAGCAACAAAGTAATGCGTTAGTTAATCCATCTCGCCACATGGTTACACAAGGGGACTGTAACTGTCCTGTGTTGAAAACATGTACATTCTATTTTACGTGAAATCTATGCATAACACTACATTGCAATGTTTGTGATTTGCCACGCCCCAGCAATGTCTATGCCCTTACTTGCAATGGCAAATCATTGAACTCCGCCAACAACTCGTCAAAATTGACGCCTTCTGCCACCACGCTCAGCGTTTATGTGCTGTAGGTTGTGCTCATTTTCCTAACTCGTACTTACTCTTGATTCACCCTATCATGTCTTACATGCATTTGGATGACACGAAAATACTGGCCTTCTTTTCATCATATGCTAATGGTACATCTCCAGCTCGCGGCATAGCCTTCCGATGGCCGGGTATGGCGCGGCAACCACTCCATGCGTGTCACCAAATTTTCGCCACGACACACTGGTTTTCTTTAAACGCATTGCAGGTCGCTTCTCACCCTCGGTGGTCCGTGAGATCTTCGGCGGTTTCAGGATAGCTCCGATATAAGTCCGCATGAATGATCGGGCTTCCGTTCGCCGCTATTTCCTAGCGCCATATGTGTCGACTCCCCAATTTTTTCTTTTCACGGAAGCTCGAAATTGATGTTATTTTTCCTATTAATATTATATATGCACTATTGATATATTAATATTTATATTTTATATTTATATTTATACATGGATATACATATATAATTATTTATATATTAATATTATTTCATTGAAATTAATAGGCATACTGCTCGGAACCGTCCCCACAAATCTTGATAGATGCGGGATATTGGTAACTGTTCAACCCATGCATGGAAGCCAGCTGACGGCTTGGTTCCTGCTCGGACTAGGGTGTCGCGCTCAAAAACAGTCCTCATGCGAGTGCCTTCAGTAAACCACCGCAGCGATGGGCACGCACACAGAGGACCAGGCTACTTATATCGGAGCTTCAGTGCTTGGGCCATAGGGGTCACGAAACTCAGCGTCGCCTGGTCTGCCGACGTCTGTAAATGGCGTCACCTGGCCTCCTGACGTCTGCAAGCGTCACCAGTTGACGTGCTGTGTCAGATACGCGCTAAGGCGCTTAGTTACGCACTAAGCCGGCAGCAGTGCTTGGTAAATGTGATCACCTGCCGCGTAGGGCGTGTGTTTTATGCTACCCTAACCAGCGCAAGCTCCCAGCCGCTGGGAATGCCCGGCCGGCATGACCGTCCGGCCGGCGGGAGTGCCGCCCAGTCTCTCGTGCCGTTCAAACCGTTATGTACGGGCCACTCGTCGCCCAACGCGCTATTGCAGGTTACTGTGCCAGTTCAGCTCCGGCCACACCACGTGATTTAAGCCACAGCGAGCCGCCTGACCGACACAAAAAGGCCGGTAAAAAGCCAAGTGTGCGCCGCTCGGCACAGTTGGCCGGGATCGTGAAGGGGGACTGGCGTCCAGATCACACGCGCGAGCCGGGCACGACCGTACTCTGTGCTAGGCTCCAAGAGTGCAGACCTCAGAACGCGCTCACGTATTGTGTGCATCTGAAGCGAGATCGATATTTTCCGTCCGGTATGCTGAACGTGCTGAACGAGCCCTGAGCTGCTATGGGAGGAAAGGGAGCATCCAGATAAGCGGACAGGAGATCCATCATGACAGTGCAGCACCCAACAACGCCACAGGGACAAAAGTGTGGCTAAAAGTACGCGTCAACGGAAAGGCGCTCGGCAGAATTCTCGATGCAACGTCGGGGCAACATTCTCCAACTCACTTTTATGGCATTCTTACCTTTTAGAATGCTTCTAGTCAACTGCATGCCTAACCCGTTTTAAAACAACCTGCGACTGTATGCATGAAGGCTGCGCACATCTGCATGTTGCATCCAAAGGCGAGGAATCCATCTGGAGCATATTGCTGATCCGCTGATACCGGTTTTTACGAGATAGAAAACGCAGACGATGGATCCACATTTACAGTTATCACAGTGCTTAGACAGTCCGGGAAGTATGTCACGCTGCACAAGGATGCTGAGAGTGCTTCGCCGACAACGTTTTCGCAACCTCTGGCACCACCAGCCAATGCAATTTAAAGCATAAAAATCACCCTAGCTCATGCCCGTCACGCTAAAAGACAGATTCTCATGCAAATAACGGTGTCACGTAAAGGATGCGTCAGTTGTATGTGCAACTCGTCCTCATTCTCGCCGCCCTAAACCACCAACCATCCGTCTGGAGCCGGGGCCAACTAACGGGGCGTTCTAATTGTGCGCAGCATGATAGCTATGTGCACAGCTAAGTAGGAAAGCATGCATCGTGATGATTATAGCTGTCAGCAGTTTCATTCAGCGCTGAATAAATATAAGGGAACTGTCGACCGATCCCGCATTTGGCTTTGGAAAGCAATAAGGTACTCTTGTTCCGGCATATACCCATCGGGAAAAACTGAGGGAAACGTGAGGTAAGCCGTGAGCCGGCGGGTCACGACAGCATTTAAAACACGAATATGCTGATATATGTCAAGTGGAAATTAAATTTCGCGAGACCATTCATGGGATTTATATTGTAATTCTCTGTTCGTTGATCCGGCATGAGCACACGCATGCATAAGTGTTGGATGTAAAATCATCATTTATATGATTAAGAAATTTAAAGTCTCTTTGAGTCGGATTCAGAGTCCATTAACTGGGCTGCAAGTCGCAGCTGCATTCCATTCCTCTCCAGGGGAAACCAGCCTAGCAAGCCTGCCTATCAATCTAATATGGCGCCATTTTTGGCTCGGGAGATGCTGCACAGAAATGGCGGACTCATGCCAAGATGCGCAAACTTAAACACAAACTCTGACTCTAACTAGGACCCGTTTAAAAGAATATCGTAGCCGTTCTTGATCGTGAAGGACTCCGACCCAAACTAGACTCATACACTACGGAGATTGCTGGGACTTGACCACAGACAAAAGCTTATGTAGAGTGGCAGGATGGATTTGTAATCTGAGCTGGGGCTCAACACACCAGGGTTAGGATGCGGTGGACTCAGACTTATGCACGGAGACCTGAGCTCAGGTTTGGTTGGTGACTTTACCTTGTAGAATCCACTGCCATGAACTCAGAGCAAGTACAACCAGAATAAACCTGGAAAGAAACACAGTGTCAGAGCAGTGCGTTCTGATGATAAGGCCAGTAACACCGGCGAAGTCTATGAGCATGCTGACAAGCAGGCTCACGCATTCGAGGCGTCCCATCACTACCAGACATAAGCGCCACATTAGCCTCGTACGCTGTTTTACAAAAAGCTTATGTTGTCATGTTATATATATATATATATATATATATATATATATATATATATATATATATATGTATGTATGTATATGTGTGTGTAAAATATATACATATATATTTGCATATCTACATTATATAATATATATTTTGTCATATCTACACAGATATGCGTGCGCGTGTCTGAGGTTCGCCCGTTTACATCGAAACCGTTAACCTTTGAGGCGTATTTTCCGTGGAGACTGGAGCATTAACCTTCTCACAAGCGATGGGTGGGACTTCTTATCGTTTGAGGGTTTGACGGGTTGGGCCTTAGAAATATGAGTTATGGAGAGCCGATGGTGGACATTGTCAAGATTCATGTTGACATGCATGAAGGTTAGAGTGGAATTGCGTGCTTCAACTTCCAATATCGTCCAAGGTTTCAGGTAACCGACTGTCTTTGCGTGTTGTGCCACAAGGAAACAGCCACTATCGTTATCTCGTACATCCATTTCTATTTCTCATTGTTACTCCAGAAACTTGCAGCTCCTGACCCCTATGATCAGAGCGGACTGGCATGAACTGGGTTCTTTAGAAATGTCCTGTTTATCTCTGTATCAGTTTAGAAAGCGAAATCGCAACTATTTAATCACAAAAAAACACGTCTTGGAGACATAACGGCGCGGACACCTGAACAGGGCGAGTGGGATGTGAGCCAGTTGAACAGATGTTCGCACGACACGCAGGATGTCATACTGAGGATGATATTTGTCCGGTTTGATGTGTATGATCTGTGGTATATATCCAAGGATGCAAGGTTTGAAATGAGCATCTTTTAAATCGAAATCTATATTTTACGAATTGGACCGATTATATGATAATCTTATTCATAAATCAGTATTGGATATCATGCACCACTGGTGGGTGATGAGTGATCCGGATCCAATATTGGCGTGAGCGCAATATTCCAGGGTCAATAAAGGACAGGTGATGCTGGAGTCGCCACGGTAGGGAAGCTGTTCAGGGAGTAATGGAATGTGTGGGTGTAAAACAAACTGAGAGTTCAGATTTGCAGGACTCTAACAGATGAGAGGAGATTCATGTCTTGCGAACCCTCAAATTCTGACAACAGGGTTTCGGACCCTAAAAGTAAGGATTTGAATCCTCAAAACCACTGCCGAATCCTGAAACTCATCATTTCAGTATGAAAATAACTGCGTTGAAGTTCTCTAAGCTGAAATTCCAATTCAATACACCAGATGATGCGCGTGTATGTCCTTGCATTGTTGTGTCTCAAGTTTATACCCTGCAAGCTTTGTGGCACCAGCTCTGACAGGCCACGGTTTTTTCCGCTATGTTCTATCATTCTGAGTTTGCAAGTGACTGAGGGTTGCATCGACTCTGTTCCTCCACATGCGTTCGCTTTGTGAAAAACGGCGAATCCGGGCGGGGACTATAACGTTATCTGTCCTTAAGGAGCCAGGCTCACCAATTTGTCGATAGCAGCTATACCCCTTCGGACTTGGCGTTCATCGTTCTGCATGATTAAGGTATCGCCAGTGTTGTTGCCGGGCACACTCATAAATTAGGATAGGAATTACAACGCAATGGCTGGATGGCATACGATACAGTTCAGCTTTTTTCACCTCTCAAAGGGGTTACAATTTGACCGCTTAGCTTTTGCTTGGTCGTAGGGACTGACGAACCTGGGGCATATCTCAAAAACATGCTCTAGTGAAACCTCGGACTAATTACATCGAATGATAACACCGGTTAGCGCCACTGCAGCACCACCAGGACGTGATCAGAATGCCAATATTGATTGTTTTCGAGTCCAAGTTACGCTGCCAACGCTATGTAACAGCACTACGCTTCTTCCCTTGAGTCGCAACCACCGTCGTCGTGACGACCATTGTGCGCACCTCCACTGGTGCGAATGAAAGAACGTTTGTGATTGGTCCAGCGGGCGAGGGCCCGCTACCAAGGACTCGGTTAGGTTAAGTTTGAACCAGAGCGTCAGCTGAATCATGCGATGCTCTCATTTCAAGAGCCACAGTGCGCCTTGAACAGAGCAACTGTCTTAAGCAGCTAGCGGATAAATTAAAGACAATGCATAACGCTTCGTCGAAATCGCGGTATAATAGCTCTTTTTCGCACTATGTTTGTCTCAACAAAGTGTTTCAAGATTTCGTAGCACTTATTACACAAAGATCTAGACATATTAGTGTGCTACAAAGATGACAGCACACGCACGCTGGAAAAAGAAAGGCAAGTGAACGTTGCTACTTTCAACGTGGGGGACGTGGAGTCCAATAAGATTTCTCCCACAAGGTCGGGTGCTTCAAATATAATTCGGAGCTGTTCAGAAGGATTTCGAGATACTGGTATCACTGATCAAATTGTACGCATTTGGTTTAATAACAAGTGAGAAGTTCAAAACAGATAGGGCCCTTTAACCCACAAACCCTTTAAACCGGCAGCTACCTCATCGGAAGTAGAATTCTGGACTCACTTTGCGCAGCTCTGCTCTGAGTACCTATTGCACAATGTTGAAGAGAACAGCAGGCAAGATGTATTGCTTTATTCAAAAGATGTTGCCTCCGGCTCTCACCTCCAAAACCGGCGAACCGTGACTGTCGCCCCGTGGGTCTTCAGAGCGACGTTAACGCCAAGATCACGGGAGCGATTGCCCTCCAAGTCGCTCACGCCTGCTCCACGCGCCATTTGGGCCTCTGGCTGACATCCCCCAGCGGCCGGCATCGGCCGACTACTGCAGAGCGGAGATCCCCGCGCGGCAGACAACCACCAGCAGTAGGTCGGTACGGCGTGCATCCCAGGGACGTAGCGGTCCGCAGCGGAGGTCGCGGCGTGAGCGCCAGGGCTGACGCATAGCGGTGCGTTTGGGAACTACCGGGCCGGGCCAGCTTAAGGGGAGTTGGTTTGGTCGAATTGGGATTTTTAACTATTCACGTAGGATTGTAAGGAATTTAGATTTACATATATTGGCATCATTGGCTTCTATAAATTCGCCTCCGCGGACGAGATATTCCACGTGCCCCAAATTTCCGCTGGTAGCGCAGTTATCGGGTGCTCTCTAAACATGATTCACTACTAAACATATCGAGATCATTGGGAAGGTATCATTTGCTCTAGCAAATGGCTTTTCGAGGATGTCGCTTGTCAGCACTGGCAGCAGCTTGCGAACGTAGAGATGGCGGCGGCCATTATGTTGATGGCGTATTTGTTTACATTCATCGGAAAGCTACGTGTGTATCGGTTTCGGACGTTTGGTAAGCCATCAGACCCTCTTATCCTCTTTCTTGTCTTATACTGAATTCTCGCGATGCTCCGCTTGTCCGGAGAGGGCTGCATGCGTCAGCCGTGAGTGGGTCGAGAGGCCCCTTGGAGCATCCGACTGGGCACACAGCGCACACCTTGCAGAGGGGTCCCCGCGCGGGCTAAAGTTTGGCGGTTGGCTTCTTGGGCGTGTGTATTCCTGCCCCACCGTTATCCATTCTCTTTCATCCCCCCAACCCTGAAATGATCATTTCTTGCCGAAAGGACTACAATCCAAATAACCAGGTCTGGCAAGCCTGGCCAGTTGATACGCGTCGCGATTACTGCATGTCGGCCTTCCATACACTGAGATGGAGCACTAGTTTTGTAACGTGTCAATCAGCTGCACCAGCCTCTAGGAACAGTGATTGCCCTATGTTATTTTGGCAGCGGTTTTGATCGTTCCGCGGCAAACCACTGCAAATAGCTTCAGCCTTAAATACATGAAAAGTAGTTGCATGATGTGGTAAAACCTTGCGTAAATTTGACCACTCGTGTTTGTCTTTGTATTTTGTTTGCTTTTCATTGTGCTTTCCTTATGTTGGCACCCAGCACCGAAGGATGAGCAATCATGATATGTCATCTTTAAAATGTGATGATATTATGATCTCAAAAACCACTGGTGCAAACACTGTGCAACGCTGCTGGACGCAACCAATGCACCAAGGCAACTCTCTTGTGTTTGCTTTCCAAGGTCCGTTGGAAGATTTTCATTGACTGCAGGAACAGACGATTGAAGTAGGCATGCATGTGTGAAGTGACGGACGGAAGTATGCGACGGGACGCTTTGCTGACGCTCGGCGCGTAGCGAGGCTGACACAATACGGATAGAGTGGGAACCTAACATGAGTCGAGCGAAATTAAGTGTGACATGGAACTTTACATTGGGGTCACATTACTGGGAGTGCTTCGGAGGCCAGCGGGAGATGGAGACGTGCTGCATCACCCCGGACCTTGTTCGTTCGCCGAGGTACTGTACGTATGACGGGTAGTACGAACCGCGAGTTGCTGCACCTCCACCCGTATTTGTATGGTACCGAAATATCAGGGCTATGGAGTCTTTTCTGGGGCTCGGTGCAGACATAGCCATTTTCCGATCCTTAAAAGTATTATTGACCAGCTTATCTCAAATTATCTATTTGTTAATTTTGCGTAGAAGCGAGGAAGTAATTGAATGTGGGCTATCCAACAGCGCATGCTTTGAGGTGGGATTAAAATGAAGATGAAATCCTTTACAATAACCGTGGCTTGAAATGGAATTGGGAATGTGGAATGTGCCCAGGGAATGTGACGTGGTAAAAGCCAAAAAATATTGTGATATTTAATAACAATTAACAGCCCATCTCACGTGCCATCCACTCCACTCGAAACACTGCTGGCAGGACGGCGCCCAGAACATCCAGAGTGAACACAAATTTAGCGCTGCAACGGGGTGCACGCATTGTGCAACATCGTTTGCAATTCTGCGAACTTTTCTGTAAGTTCTTGTTTGGGGCTTTCGGATCTTGCGAGAAGACTTGAGACGGGCCTGGAGCCCTTTGACGCTTTTTTGCTTAATCGTTTAGGGCTCTGGTGCTTCGAGGACAAACTGGATGCGGTTTTAGAGCACCACGTTGCTTTATTCGGTCGACAAAGCTCTTTAGGATGTTTTTACATCGCTCTTAAGATAATTTTGAAGGTTGATTTCTTGACTTTTATACTTCGCGAGTTCCATGGCGACGCGGTTTCGTTTACTCATGACCCTTTTCATTCAATGCTAGCAGAGTCCCAGTATGTTCAGGCGACCTGGTCGTCTTAAAAACAGCACTCAGTAGTGTGCTGCGCCCTGTACTCCTTCCAGAACTGCATACAAATGTGAGGCTGGCCAATTCCAGGTGAGACATGTAAGTGCTTCACTGCTCAGGTTGAAGGTTGAGGTTGAGGAGGGGACATAATGATTTCGAGACGCCCTGTGAGGCATTTCACGTGCTTTCCGAAGTTCATCTTTGGTTTCAACATTAGCCGACTTGTAATGCAATTCTGATTGGTCCATTCTTCTCGTTATGGACGAATCAGAATGCTGAGTTGTCAGTTTATCTTATTGTATGCCGAGTTGTCATTCCTCCAATGGCCCTTACGAGCCAACCTCCTGCATTCTGTTGTATACATTCCTTCCCATTCTTACGGTCATTCACGATGCAGTTGTTCTTCCACATCTATTCGTACCTACTCAACATTGACCCCACACTTCTGTTTTACTAGTCGCCTCCAGCGGGCGCGCAGCCAGAGCCTTGGCGAGGGAAAGACGAGGTCCCTTGTGAGGAGTCAAGGTGGAGAGCCTGGGGAAGGCGCAGGAGTCTCTCGAGAGGGGTCAAGATGGAGGCTCCGGGGAAGGCGCAAGGTTCTCTCGAGAGGAGTCAAAGTGGAGATCCCGGCGAAGGCGCAGGAGTCTCTCGAGAGGAGTCAAGGCGGAGATCCCGGCGAAGGCACATGAGTCCCTCGAGAGCAGTCAAGATGGAGGGTCCGGGGAAGGCGCAGGAGTCTCTCAGGAGAAGTGAGGGTGGAGAGTCGAGAGAGGACGGGGTCTCCCGGGGAGTTCCGAGGGGCGAGGAGCGCGGACAAGGGCGGCGACAGCCAGGCAGCGCCGTCTGGCCCTGCGAACAACGGGACACGACGTCAACACGCACACGTGATTCCAGATTGTTGTTCCCATTCTTACCGAGCCATGGGCGGCTGGCGCTCCCGTGTCCCTTAACCCCTCCCCATCGGGCGGGCGCGGGTCACAACCACCCGTTCCCTCTCGTATAGTTAAGGAAAAAAGGGGGGGGGGGCACTGGCCATGCGACCCTCCCGGATATGCAATGTGTCTCGGGCTCACCCCCCATAATTAAGGTAGGGGGGGGGGGGCGTGACGGGTCACGTGGTTCGTCTATGTCTTAGTGGTCCTGTAAATACAGGTGGCGGTTTGTGTTTGAAGTAGTTTAGTGTGGAACGAGGCTGGAGTGATTCGGCCAGACGGCGACAGAACACCCGCGCCCATCGTGGGTGGGCATGGTGACCGAGGCCGTGAACATGCGCTTCGGCGCGACGGGTCACCCGTTAGCCCGCCTCGAGGCTGTCCTGATTCTGTCTTTGGAAGCGGCCCCAGGGAGGCGCAGCGGCTCGTCATGGCCCTCGTTGTTCCTCGTGTCGCGGTCAGGCGCGGCGTATGGGCCACGCCGCCATACCCATGAAGGTTTCCCTTTTGTTCTTTTGTTGTGACGTAGTCTGCTGGCTTGCCGGACGGTTTGACCTTTCTCCTCCTTTTAATTTGTTTTTTCGATTATTCGGGGCGGCGGAACCCTTGCAGCTCACAAATTAACGTGGCACATTTTGAACAGGGCTAAAACCTGGCTTTCTTGAAGGTTTAAAATGGGATAACTACTTTTAACTTAACTTAACGAGGACCCACCCAGAAGAGCCAATTATAATGCCAAGGCGCTGGAAAGGGGGGACGGGTCTATCCGTATGCGAGCCAAGGATGAGTGGGGTGGCGTGGGCGCCAGCGGGAGTGATTGTGATGGAACGCCGAGTGCGTGGAGTCTGCGTGAATTAGTTTCGTCTCAAATAATCGTCTCGTCTCAGTTGGATTAGTTCGAAATAGTCTCCAGCTGTATTTTCCGAACCAAAAAAGATTGAAAACTGATTCCACTAGCAAACGATGAACAATTATGACACGAATTTAGAATCCCAGTATTGCATTCTTCGTAATGAATTTTTTTCACCATAGCCGCGTTTTCGGGAAAAGCCAACATTTCCAACCCTCAACCTTTTGACGTAAAATTAAAGCTCGTAACACGTCTAGTGTTTGTACAGAGCGGCAACAATTTCTGTTCATTTTTAACACTTTCAAAAAGCCTCTTTTTCTGTGCAATGTTTCAATTTTTTCTGGAAAGAACTATAGAAATACGAAGGTGAGAAAATGTTAAGTCACGCCATTCTAAACGTCATGCACTTCCGCGTTTAATGACTTATTATGCAATGAGATTCGACCCTCGTTGAACATGGATTATTTTTCGTACGCGAAATTGTCTAACCTTATATCTCCGGATCCAATCATGATAGAAAGCTGATTTCACTTCCAATGATGCAAAATTATGTTCCAATTTTTGTTGCAGTTATTGTACACATGGTGATGAAAAATATTTGTGACTATGACAAATTCATGAGAAATAGCCAAAATTCAAAGCTGGATTTTTTCGTGTAAAATGAGAGCACATCGTAACTTTTGGGTGTTTTCCAAGCGGTAAGATTTTCTATTGATGTATATCACTTTCTAGTGAAAGTGACATTTTCGGAAGTTTTTTCAAGATTTTTTGGTATCGAACTCAATACTATCAGTGTTGTGAAAATTCATATCACACCGTCGTACGGGCCATGCAATTTTGCGTCTAATGTCGTCTAATGCAATGAGATTGGACTGATTTAAAAATTTGACCCTTTCTTAACCGTAAAATGGTCCAAGCTTGTGTCTCCTTAACCAAGTAAAATCGAACTTTGACTTTACTTGCAAACGATGCACAATTATGTTAGAAATTCTGTCATAAAGTTCTTGTATACCTGGTAGCAAAGAACTTGGTTATGACTATTTTTCAGGGCATATAAAAAGGCCAGTGATATTTTGGCGTAAAATTGAAGTGCTGTAGTTCATTCAGTGCGAACACTAAACGGCATGTCTTTTTGCTTGTTTAATGGCTTCTAGAACATATGCCAGCTTGAGCGCAATTTTCGAAGCTTTTTTGTAATAACTCAAAATATTAGAGCGAGAAGATTCCGAGTCACGCCATCGTATCGGCCATGCAATTCCGCGTCGAATGACGGATAAAACAGTGAGATTCGAGTAAGCTGAAAATGGACCATTTTGGGTCCGCGAACTAGTCTAAAATTGTCTCCCGAACCAATTGCTTTCGAAAACTTATTCCACTCGCGAACGATGCGCAATCATGCTGCCAGTTTGTATGACATTGCTGTACACCTGGCAATAAAAAATGGTCATGACCATTTTTTGACAAATTCAAGGCCTTTAATGTGATATATTTTGGTGCACAATGGAAGGTCGTGGTTAATTTAGTGGGTGTACTAAGTGTCAAGGCACCTTGCCCTTTTCTAGGAGTTTGTAGAATAAGTGCCATTTTAAGCGCAATTTTTGAAATATTCTCGAAGTAACTAAAAACTATGCAAGTGAGAATTTTCAAATCGCATCATGGTGGGGGCCATGCAATTTCGTCTCTAATGACGTTATACCGAACTATATTTTATTTTTCACGCAATTCCATGCCATACTATGAAATTCGGAGAACTTGAGTTTGGACCATTTCTGGTCCGCCAGGCCGTCTAAGGTTACACCTCCCGACCAAGTTCAGTTCGAAAGCTGCATCGACTCGCAAACGATGCACAATGCAACTTATGTTACAAAATTTGATTTCCATTATTGTAAACTTCGCAAGGGAAAAGATCTACCATGATCGCTTTTTCGGAAAAAGTCAGCATTTTTGACAACGAGGCTTTTTGCGTCAGACGAAAGCTTATGGTCCCTTTACTGCGTGTACAATCGGCAAGTTTTTTCTGTAACGTTTGACACCTTCTAGAACAAGTGCCATTTTGTGCGGAATTTCTAACCTTTTCTGTAAATACCTAAAGAACAGCGAAAGTGAGAAAGTTTTAAATCGCCGCATCGTATGGGCCATGCAATTCCACGTCTATTGACATATGATGCAACAAGGATCGACTAGGCTGGAAATGAACCATTTTTCGTTCGCGAAATAATCTACGTTATATCTCCGAAACAAATCATGATAAAAAGCTGATCCCACTTGCAAGAAATTCACAATTACCTTACCATTTTTTATTTTCATTGTATACCCGGTAATGAAAAACAATTTGACCTTGTTTGACCTCATTTGACCCAAAGGTCATTACCTAGGAAACCCAATATTTGACCTAAGTGAGTTCACGTACGGGTCAAGACACCCTGTAAATTTGGTGTCTCTAGCTTTCTTAGTTCCCGAGATCTCAGGGGGGGGGGGGTGCAAATTGACCCCCCACCCGAGCGAAAGGTATCTAGCCAGCCTCCCGGACGCGTGCTAACTAGATGTTCTCCATAGTTGTCATGGTTTGCTGACTGGCAAATGATTATACTGTATATATGCACTATACTTTCAACACAGAGATACTCTAAGCAACGTAGCAACTATAATATGAGGTAAACATCAGTATGTAGCAAGTAGTCAACCCATCCCATTTAAAAAGCGAAATCAGCATTTCAAACTTTGTCATTAAATATCAATAAACAAGCCCAAATGGATTCCTTTGCTGAAGCTGAAAAGGCAGGCACCATGACTGGCATGGTCATCTAAAGGTTGTGCTACCTTTGGATAAAAGAGATTGTTTTGTGGAGCATACCCATTATTGCCCTTGAGGAAGGTTAACTATGGCAATCAGAATAAGTTGTTTAAATTGATTTAAATTGTTTGATTTGTGTGTTGTCAACTTTGTCCGGCGTCAACAAGCTGACACAAATGAACTGAATGAAAATGCAAGTTGAAACTAGCCAACAATGAGGTTTATCATGTTTTTATCACAAGTGCTGCTGTCAACAGATAGGTGAGGTGAACTGAGATGATGTTCAACATATGGGCTACTCTAAGGTAGGTTAAGTTGGTTAATTGCATGGCAAGTGGCAATAGGAATTGTACAAGAATCAGTGACCCACAAATGCTCCTGTGATACAAACAGGTTAGTAAGGATGACATGAGGTAAGGCCTTTTTAGGATAGGCAAAGTTAGGCTACTTTTATGGAAATAAGCGTTGGTATTTTTCCAGTAACAGTGACATAATGTTTGTTTTTCCTGATTCCATCTTAACAGAAGCCAGAGGTATGTTTATGTTTTTTGATTTGGTGTTGGGCTGATGTGTAGCAGTCTAAGGTTTTTTGTTTGTTTACCTTATGCTTGTTGAATCTCCTGTTATTATTTCGTTGTTGAGTTCCTTTGGTTTGTTTTGTGGTCAAAAATGTTGTTGAAGGGAAGTGCAAAATGCAGCTTGAAGCTTTTAATGTTATATGGTTTCTTTTGTTCAATACACTGTTATGAAATTACTACGCTTTAAGTACTCTTTAAGTACTTTAAGTACGCTTGCACTCTGTTTCATTTTAATGGCCTAAGATGTTAAAAACAAAACAGCTTTGACAGGTTTATGATATAACGTCCATGCCGACCTGAAAGGAATGTCATTGTTTGCTGAAGCATCTCTCACTAGCCCATAAGTTCCATCTTTTGTGAATTGAATTTTGACTCTTGTACGGCCTTTTTGCGATGAAAATTTTTACTCCCACCCTAGTTCAAAAGTGATTCTAGCGCACTGACCTATTGTGATGCATCCCTCTGAGGGTTTTCGTGTGGTCCTGGGGCTATCACCAGAAAAAAACCGCTGGGGACCCCAGGATGGGACGAAATGTCCTTCACCTGCTGACCGGAACGTTTTATCGATGCGATGCAGTTGCTTGACCAGTTTATTCTCTGAGCGGAATTTGCAGTTGCAGCATTACGAGCAAGAGAGATTACGCCATTGCGCCTTGCATTCGTGGCGCTCTGTGTGGTAATCCGTCCGACTAAGAATCTGAAAATTGTACCAGTGAAACCTTTGGCCCGGGACAACCTTTACGCGCATATCAATTCATTTCATGAAGCGTTTGAAAGTACCGATTTCCGATGCGCAGCCATTTCCACCCGTCTGCTGACCGCTGCCAGGTGTTGCCGCAAGGTTCTGTATCCTGCAATGGTATATTGTTTGGTATATGTATCCTACAATGGTGTATTATATATCTAATGCACACACACACACACACACACACACACACACACACACACACACACACACACACACCAACACATAATATATTATATATTAATATATTATATATATTATATATATATATATATATATAATATACATGCAACATTTTTGTTCCGACACCTCACAGAACACCTCGCAGAGGGGGCACCAAGGCATCACATACACCCTGACCACTTTACTCCCCTCACGCATCAAGCACTTGCACAAAACACTGCGATTTTATCTTCTATACACGAAACAAGAAAACTCAACATTCTGCACGCTGTACTCATTCATGACTGCAAATGTCTTCTAAGCAGACAGATGAATCAAGCTGTTGACATACCTCTTTAGAGCAGCATCACAAATAAATCACTTACGCAAGGAACAAGACACTGATGAGTGGCGCCGGTATTGGGGAATTAGCACGCGGGATTGTGCTATGCGTTGCGTTGATTGGGTTATTCACAGCTCGTGAGGATGATGATGTCCTCTACACTGCTAGAGAATTGCCTGTTATTGTGAAGCCAAAATGACAGTGAGTTCTGTCCAGTGAAAGTCTGTAGTTTGCATGCTCGTGTTTTAAATTATGATTTTTAGTGTTTAAGGTGCCGACATGAAGTGAAGAGCCGAATATATGAAAGAGTCAGTCACCAGTCATCGACCGTGCAGGTTCTGCGAGCTTCGTCTGTCTGTCTGTTTCAAAATGGACATATATATATATATATATATATATATATGTATATATATATATATATATATATATATATATGTGTGTGTGTGTGTGTGTGTGTGTGTGTGTGTGTGTGTGTGTGTGTGTGTGTGTGTGTGTGTGTGTGTTTGTTTGTTTTACAGACCTTGGCGTAAACGCATTCCATAGATTTTCTGCATCTGCTCTAATTTTATTAAAATGTTTTTCTGTTCATCATTGAGAGTTAAAAGAAACTCGCCAATGGTTGGTGTCTATTGGTTCACCTAATGCTTCGGAATGGCACTTCCATTTTCAAATGTACACGCCTACAACATACAAGCGACGCACGTACAACTACATGCTATAGTTAGATATAACAATTACGTATAACGAAGTTTAGTCCGATTGTCAGATTGTCCAGAGTCCAAATTAGGTGACTGCATTTTAGGAGCATAAAAATTCAAGTGGTAAAACACATGCTGATTAGTAAGATATACCATCTTTACCGATTGTAACGATCGTCCATGAATAAGGTGGAGAGTGACAGAGGGGTTGGTTTTTCAGGTCCGGTGACGATGTTTTGATTGTGACAGCCTCCAGAACGTAAAGCTTCCTCCTGTTTGATGGTAATGTTATTATGCTGGTGTTCCTGGTGAGGCCGTCTCGGGTGATGTTCTGGTTGTGTTCTTTTCTCATGCGCTCCTTTGGAGCACCGTCGGCCAAGTGAGTTGCCAGCTGCCTTGGAAGTGTGGTGGTAGCGACACCAACACAGTTTGGTTGCTTTAGGTGTCCGCAATCTCCTTTGTCACAACGAAACTGGTAAACTGCGCTGGTTCGTTTCAAGGTGCCAGATTCCGCCATGAGGTTATTGCTCAAGATGACTTGTGTGATATTTCTACTTTTATAATAGATGGTGAGCGTTGTAATGACGTCTTCGCTGACTGGTTTGATGTTGTTAGACATTTTTTCCGGCAGGATACGCTCGTCTGGCATATAACTATCAGGCATTTGATTCTGATAGAACAGTTTGATTTGATTCACATGTTAAGTGGCGTCAGTTTTTGTGAGCTGTTAAGCGCATTTGCGAGGAACAATTGCTTCTATAAAGGCATGTTGCCGACATATCAACGCACTTATATCCCAATTACCGTGGATTTTGTCAGAGGAATGAGGCTATTACTACTGTCTTATCTGCATCAGTTTTCGCGTAATGTGCGGACATAAAGCTGCTGATTTCATGGTCGCTGGCACTTTTGAAGTATTCATTATTTACAAGGACTTGTTGCATGCACTGCAGTTCACTGTATAGCTGTGTCCAATCACAGCAGAGTTTAAAGGCTTTTCGGAAGCAGGAGCGCACTATACTGATCTTGTACCTGTCGGCGCTCTCGTTTTTGCACTGCGGCATCGTCCAGCACCTGTTGACTTTTTGTGCACTGTTGTCACGAATCGTTGTCGGTCAGCAGGATGTCTATGTCTAAAAATGGTACGCGGCTAGTAACGCATATTTCGTAGGTGCATATGAGAACTGAGGCTGATCCATTGCATTTCTTAGGTTCTTCTGTTCCCGATGTCTACAAGAATGTCGTCGACATATCGTGCGTAATGTGCGGGACGGAAGGATGCATTTTGAAGGACTTTGTTTTCCACGTGGCACGTGTAGGCTGTGGCAAAAAGCGGTCCGGGGGGACCCCATGGCCACTCCATTCCTTTGCCGGTAAAGTTTGCCGTGTGACGCGCGAAATGGTGTCTTTATCGCACATGCTCGCGGGAGATACTCCAGAACGGGCAGACTTTAGGACGAGACATGGTTGGGTGGTGAAGGATGTTTTCAAGCAAGGCTTGTATCGTCTCCTCTACCGGAACGTTCGTAAATAAACTCTCGACGTCGAGCGATATTAATAAGCCAGAAGGTTGCGTGCCTTTTAGGATGTCGGAGAACCAGCCCTTTGATTTTAGGTCGTACTCCATGGGGGTGTACAGTGCGATGAGGCAGTTGACTTGCTTAGCCACTTGGTGGGTTGGCGTTGGGCACTGCGAAATGATCGGGCGCAGCGGGTTTCCTAGTTTGTGAAATTTGGTGTTGCCAGAAGCGTAGCTGGGTCGGCATTTTCCAACAATCTCCTGTAAATGAACACCATCCCTGAAAGCACTGGCGCAGTCGATCAATCTATGTAGTTTTGTTCTCAAGCTTGATGTACTTCCTTGATCTTTTTTATGATCATCGGACTTGTCGACAATTATGTATGGTACGACATATCGGTTTGTTACCTCGTCAAGCAGTTCTTACCTTGACCTCTTCTTTCCCTCTGAGGGTTTTCGCGGCTGCGCTGAGTACTTTGGATAGGATATACCAACACACACACACACACACACACACACACACACACACACACACACACCACACACACACCACACACCACACACACACACACACACACCCAACCCACCACAACACACACACACCCACACACACACACACCCACAACATACACACTCACACACAGGTGCAGCACTCAGCACACACTCTGCAGACACAGCAGGTGGTCTGATGCTTCTCTCTGCTTGACCCCACCCCCTGATCCGTCGCTTTTCATAACGCGTACTGATATCGGGGGAACGGGCGATGCCCCCCCCCCTCCCCTCTCGTTTCCAAATTACGATAGATATTGCCTAGCGGAGAAACTAGCGTGTTTTGTCTCAACAAGCTCGCACGATATGGTGCGGTTATGTTGCTAGGTCATAATTAATGCCACGAGGTCGGGTTAAATGATTTTTTTAAAAATCCATTTATCACTTTACATGACATTATGTACAGAACTATTCACCGAAGCGACATGTCACTTAATAGGCCTATTCCTTGCGTCATTCTGAGTAAATCGACATGTAATCTGATGTGTTTTAAGCATACATTTATGATGTAGAGCTCCGTTAATGTAACAGTCTGCCCGCCGCGCGCGGTCCGCGGAATCGTCTGTTGCCGGCGTTTGCTGTTGCCGGAATCGTCTGAGGCGCGGTCGCCGCGGGCAACCGCGCATGCTCGAGGCAAAGCGTCGCTGCTCTTAAACTGAAAATGTCAAGGAAACGTTTTTGCGGGTCAAAACACGTGCAATAAATGGCCCACAGGTCACCGAAAGTATTGGGCGCGACATACGCGAATTTGCGCGGAGAAATCTTACACAAAACATTAGGAATTTACGGCCGTAAGTCCCCAAGTGTCAGAGGCAAGGGTTAAGAATCCGGAAACAGGACATGTTGGGTCAAAGCTGGTGCATGTATTATGCGCCAACTATTCCACCATTGTTTGGAAAACAGTAGTGTAACACCTATGTATACATTATAGACCCGCGATAGATTTGAGGCTAGCAGTCTTACGATCACAGAGGCAATGTGGTCCAATTATTTCCCCACTAACTGCTTACACAGCACACTGCCACATTAGCATGCCTATCGACCAATAAGGTTGACTCTAATCATAATTTCGATTGACTTTTTGTCTAAAAGAAAAAAATACAAAAGTCGAAGATCCCAGTGGGCTTGGCAATCTCAATGTTACGTGATTTGCTTCCAGCGTGGCCGGCGTGACGTGACGGAACGCGCCGGTGCATTTTATGCACCGCGTACTGTATACCGTGCCGAGGAGACGAGTGTGCCGACGACAAGACAGGCACGAGGATGTGTCGCAGTGAGACGAAGTGGAAGTGTAGGATGAGCAGGAAGAGCATGGCGAAGCAGCCTCGTCCGGAGGTTCTCGGCGTACACCGAGCGGCTGTTGGGCTGGGACAGGGAGCAGGGCGAGCTCGAGATTATCCTGTCCAGTGGTCTGTGACGGTGAAATCTTGATACGGAGACGCGGAAAAAGCTGTGCGGCTGCTTTTCCTCGTCTTCTTTGATTTTTTGTCTCCTTTTGCAAGCCGCAGTTGCAAAAGACGGTGCATGGCGAGAGCGAGCGAGAGAGAAAGAGACAGAGAGAGAGAGAGAGAGAGAGAGAGAGAGAGAGAGAGAGAGAGAGAGAGAGAGAGAGAGAGAGAGAGAGAGAGAGAGAGAGAGAGAGAGAGAGAGAGAGAGAGAGAGAGAGAGAGAGAGAGAGAGAGAGAGAGAGAGAGAGAGAGGAGAGAGAGAGAGAGAGAGAGAGAGAGAGAGAGAGAGAGAGAGAGAGAGAGAGAGAGAGAGAGAGAGATTCATTTGAAAGTCACTATTCTTGTGCTAGCAATGATTTTTGGCAAACACGGCGCCGCAGAGCGAGTCTGCAATGCTGTATGGGACAAGAGTTAAGGGCAAGGACAAGGACGTGCGAATCCAGAACAAGTATATGCATTGGGCCGGATTCCAGTCAAACAGACTGGATCACGTTAGCCGCTTGGGGCAAACCTGAATAAAGAGCAAGGGAGGAAAGAGTAAGTATATGTACAATAAAGCGATACAAAATTCACAGCACAGGGCTATGTGAGATGCTGTTTCTTTCGTTAGGATGTTCTTTCACGAAAGGGCAGCCTCATGTTTTTTATGGGAAGGTTGTCCGCCCCAGGATCTCATTTGGTTAGATCGCCAGCCTCCCATTCCGCTCGTGGCAGACTGAATGCATTCGAGTCGCTCCCGTGCTCAGTTTGCCCAATACTGGGGTTAGCCGCGGCTGGTGACAGTAGCCCTACCCGCGGCTGGTGACAGTAGCCTTAGCCGCGGCTGGTGACAGTAGCCTTAGCCGCGGCTGGTGACAGTAGCCTTAGCCGCGGCTGGTGACAGTAGCCTCTCAAGGTCAAGTAAGGCCCGTGAGCGGTGTAGCCTGTGCTGAGCCTCGTGACTGTTCAAGCGTTCGCTACGAACCTTGCCGTTGAATTGGGACTTCACAAACGGTTGGTGGCGTCATGATTGGTGCTAACGTGAGCTCTGACCGCAGAAATTCGTCGAATAAAAATTGTGGAACTAAATGCGTATACAAGCTTAAAGCTCAGACAAGCTAAATATTTATTCCCAGGAAAACAGCGTAATACAGTGTCAAACAAATCAAATCAAGCTCCCACCAAGGCGAAAGAACGGCGACAGCACAGCTTTTGGTCGTCCGCGATGCTTTCGATCAACATACAGGCGTGAGCGAAATTTACTTGAACGCCAAGACGCGACAGACGTTTCCACAACCTAGAGGTGCAATGCGTTGACACTGGTGCAATAAATGCGTCAAACATACGAGCGCGTGTTCCTCCTCTCCATATTTCGGCTTCCATCATGTCAATCGACAAAATCATGTTCTTGGACGAGCAGGGTAGATATCCAATGCATTATGAACGCTCACCATCCTTTCAAAAGCCAACCGCGCCCACGGCTTTGCGAACGACCACGACCGCCAGACCGTCCCCTACCACCATGGTCGTTTGGTCCCCTACGGCCATGGTAGTGCGGTCCCCTACGGCCATGGTGGTGTGGTCCCCTACGGCCATAGTCATGTTTACCATGTGGTCCCATACCACCATTGCTGGGCGGCCCGGAGTCACATCCACAGAACGCGGGGGGATTGTCACACGTGTCTTCCAGGATTGCGTCCTCTATATCGACATCGGCCACTGCCAAATTAGTACGCCAGACCACGCATGGGAGCCAAAATACTTGCGCCAGGCATTGGAAGACGTCGCTGACGCTTGGCTCGCTGTTAAGGCTATTCTCAACACAGTTACGCATCACGTCGAGCGTCGCGTCAATGAGAACTTCTGGCCCGCAAAGTTTCGCTGGCGAGCAGCTGGAAAGTAAAGCATTTTGGATCGCCTCAAAGTCCAGCGTCTCGTTTCCATTCAGGTCTAGCAAATCCAAAACGCATTCGCCGACGCGCCCTGCGAGCAAGTCAGAGAGTTCGGTATTGGGAACTCGTAGTCGAAGAGTTCGCATCCAGTTCAAGGACCTCATCGAAGCAGGTTTGCAATGTCACTTGACCGGCAGAAGGGCGGAGGAGTTCGTAACAGATGCTCTGAGGCCCATTACATAAGAACTGGAAAAAGATGTCCGAGCATGCAACGCTCCACGTGGCTTGTAGGGCACTGGGCACGCCGAACTGGGGGGGAGCATTAAAGCAAAACTGGATGACCTGTGCCAGCGCGGATATATCCTGTCCCAAGCTCCGTGACCAGTCGCTCACGAACGCTGTGAAACGGAAATTGCTGCCGTCGTTATACCTGCAACAGACATGTAGAAACGAAGCCTCAGGTTATGTGGTAGACATGTTACGTTTATGCAAATAGCGGAGCGCTCTATATAGCGACTTCCGACAAGTAGCAGGTTCAGCGTGTTTCTTGGCTTGAATAACTGAATATTTGGGGATGGACACGTTTTGCTGCGATACATTTTGCACTGCTATGTGTTGTTGCCAAAGCGTGCACTGTTTAAAAACTAGCACTTGCCTCATAAAGCCTAAAGTTCTCAAATGTCACGCAATAGGAAAAAACAAAAGCCGCAACATGACAGCTATTGTACCAACACGTGAATGGCTTTCGATAGACTTGACATCCCGTATACGTTTATTTTTGCTTTGAATACCTCTTCAGCATGTTTTAGGATGTTGTCCGGACTTTTTGATCGGATGGATTTACTTAATCAGCGTCTACGTTAAGCAGTGCTTGTTGCGTGAGCACGAACCCCACCATCTGATCGTCAAATTTCCAGTCAGCGGCTGAAGCTCGCGTCGGAAGCTTGACCTGCCGCAATGCTCAGTGTCAGCCGACCTGCTCTCTGACGTCACTTGGCCTTTAAGCGCGGCCGCTATTAACGGCCGCGGGTCAGTCCAGTCGGGGGAAAATAGCGAGCGTCTAAGACGACTCGAACCCAGCCGCCAAGGACGACCGAGTCGGGGGGGGGGGGGGGGCGCTCTACCCAGCTTAGCTAAAGGAACGGACAACGGCATGTACATCGACAAGTCAATGTAACAGTAGCATATACAACGTGAAAACCAACAACGAACTGTATTTGTTCTCAATTTCGGCTCGATGTAGAAAATTTGAACATCGCAGGCTGAATTTAGTTTAGAATTGGGTTCAGTCTGTTGTAGCAAATGTGGAGCTTCTTTTTCACGCAAATGATCCTCTTCCACAAATTCCAAAGCCAAAACACCACAGTCTTAAGGAATGCAATTGCGAAATACATCGTAAATAAACGTGTCTAATTGTCAAACTTCACCGTTTTTTAAAAATTATTTACATACGGCACCTGGATTTAACAAACAGCTTGTGGGTTCAGTCAATTTGCTTGGTCCTCATATTCGCTGATGCATATTTATCACCAATACCTTTCACTTCCCTCCATTTGTTTGCAACTCTCTAGAATCTTAGGGGCTTCTGAATATTACCATCCAGTCAAGTCCTATCCCGTGCCTATCAAGGCTTTTTAAACCAGCCCATTTCAATCATTGCATACATTCTGCATTTCATAAGTCGGTACGAACCTGTCAACGACACAGCTGTAGCACTCATTGATGTCCGTGTCTCCAGAAAATTCGTCCCGACAGCTGGTGATATTCGATGGTTCGTTAAAGCTGACGCAGCTCTCAGAAAAGCATGTCGTAAAGGCCGGGCAGTACCCTGGAAATAAGATCGACAATGCCTGTTTTCTAACTTCAGCACGCACCTCTTTTAAGCGAAGTGGGCTCAGTGAGCACTAAGTGCAAACGAGACATGAGAGATAGTGACATTTTCTGACATCTTCCGACATTTCCTGCGTTACGCACAATGACTCATTGGCATGATAAATGCTATCAAATAGTGCACGTGACATTTCAAAACCTGAGCTACCATGGTGGAAAAGGAACCACTCGTACAATCATCAAAATGCCGCATGCTATCCTATGCACTCATAGAAGGACGCTTGCCATGTTACGCCAAGAGTTAGAGAGTAAAGCCTCATTCAAAGCTTTGCAACAAGGTAAAACCTTGCAGTGAACACACAAAACCCTTCCATGCACACCTCAAAAATGGATGGGATATCACAACTGCGTGCCGGTTGCAGCTTCGGGACCGCAGTGGTAGCACTATCACTACTTGGTTTTCCTGTCTGTTTTCGTTTTTTAGAGATTTATTCAAAACCATTCGAAAGGATGGGTTTCTGGAATTAGGACTCACGCTAAACGGCACTTGTTGTGTGAGCCCTGACCCAGTGCCGTCAGATCGTGACATTCCGGATCAACGGAGGCATTTGGTGGCGAGATGTTGAAGTCCGTCCGTTTAACATCCGTCCGTTCAACATTTAGCGTTCAACGTCAGCATAATCTGTCCGGCCCTCTGACGTCGCCTGACCTTTAACACGGCTGCTGCTACCGGCCGTAGACCACACACACAAGCGCCTTAAGTGACCCGAACCCATATCACCACAGGTAGGTGGACTGAAAAGCCGGCTAGTGGGTAAGAAAAGCCTAGACCTACGGGCGGTGCGTAGATACAGTGGAAATACGACCCCATAGAGGCCAACAGTGCGCACTCACCAGCGCATGAACTAGCAGCCAGCAAAAGCACCAACAGTGTGTCGGCGGACAGGCATGGCTGCCGACTGGTGCAGCTTAGCTGGCGCGCTCGGCTTTTATTTCCGCCACGTGTTGTTGTTGGCCATAGCTGTTGCATCACGGACGACGGTCTGGCGAAAAATTAGAAACTAGAGAATTTTACTCTCAGGTGCGGCTACCGCAGCTTATATTATAGCTGTAGCAGACGCGCAAGAACAGAACAGGACAGGTAAGGCTGGGACAAGAGAGGACAGAACCGGACGAGACATACATCTTACAAACAGGACGGGACAGGACAAACAGGGCAGTTCATGTGCACCCAGCATCAGACCGAACCAGGACGGTGGTGATAGGCGCAGAAATGAGAATACTGAATTGAAGAGGACAAGGCAACAAAGAGCTGCGCGTGACAGAGGGGAGCAGGACAGGGCGGGAAAAAGCAAGACAGGTCAGGACAGGGATCACAGCGCAGCACGGCACAGAACGACACAGCACGGCACAGCACAGGACTTTGCAGGGCAGGACAGGGCAGAACAGAGCAGGGCAGGGCCCGTGCGAGGAGAACTGGATACAACAGAGCTGAGCAGAAATAAAAAACAAGAGGACATAACAGGACAAGGCAGGAGTGCATAGGACAGCGAAATGCAGGATAGAACCGGTAGGACAAGGTAGGGAGCCGGAGAACCGGATCAGGCCGTCAACTCAGCAAACCGATCCCGCTCCAAGGTAGGCACGTCCAGACTGCCTTCCACTGATTGTTTGATGACTGATTGCATTTATTTCTAAATTCCAAGACGTTTTTGTGAAAACGCTTCACAGGGTGTAAACCTATTACATACATAGCCCACAGCGGGCTTCAATTAGCTAGATGTCTAAACGGATGTAATAAACATTCGAACTGGTGCTCACTGCGGCGTTGGAAGACATGGCCGTCAATTTATAGGTGCAATCTCGAATAAAATCCAACTTGGAAGTGCTACAGATGGGATAATTGCGTACAACGTTGAGGAAATGCGACCGTGACAACTCGTCCCTCCTTGCCCCTCCCCCTCTTACTCTATCTGGACGTTGTACTTAAAATACTTGGCGGCGGCCGCCATGCGATCGATCGGTGTCGTCTCAAAACAGATGGAAGATGGCAGCCTGATCAGCCAATGCCTATTAGGGAGCAGAATAGAGTGAAACAATATAATTCTGTGTTCTGCACTCTGTGTTCCGCAATTATTCATTTTCAAATGCTGACACCACAGGCTTTCCTGGCGTGTCTATTTGGAACAATGTGGCAATCAGCTCAGAAAACCGGATTTGAATGTTTAAGATGAGATACGAAGACGAGCACTATAGTTCTCTAATGGGTGTATAATTTGATTAAAAAGCATGGCTTTACCTCTGCAATTTCAAACTAAGCAAACTGTTGCCACTCTTTGCGTTGGTCACAACATTATAAAGGATTGAGCCGCCACCGAAAGGAAATTGCCAATATAAGTTGCTCACGTGCAAATCGACGCTCGTTGACCGAAAATTGGCAGAATTTCGTACTGCCTGGTAAGGGCAACTCATTGCAAAGAGGAATGTTTTATTGAGAAGAATATGGCGCGACTTGTAGCATACATAGATTACTAAGCGACTTTTTTCCGTGATAGCTAATGTCTTGAAAAAGGAAGAAAGGACACATGGGGAGTAACAGTATCGCACTTGATCAGCCCCTGTTGTGACTTGAAACCCACGCTTCAAAATCATAAAGTAGCCCGACAGTAAAATTTAATTGCGGCTTTTCTGGCGAGCTCAATACTAGCAACGTTTCAGACAGTGCACGACGCTTCATCAGATGATGAGATTTGTTTCCCGTCGCGAGGTAAAATTCGACTCACTGATGAGTTCATGTTGAAAATTGGTGTTATGAGCGCAAAATGTCCTCTCACGCCGACGCGTCCCCAAAATACGATCAACATCATCATGTTGAACGGTTTCTTCTTCACATTGCTTACCTTTATTCAATTAAAAGGAAAATGATCTGATTACAAAATTTAGAAATGACATGAGACACCACGTGATAGCTCATTCCCGGTTCGGGCAACATGATACTGCCGACTTTTTTTTTTGCTGCTTCTTTTTGCCGCTCGGCTTCACACATTTACGGCGGCACGAAGCATTTCCATGCCCTTCATCAAACAACTAAGTGCTATGCTGCTTCCAAAAAAGTGCTTGCTTCCAAATTTCAAATAGTTCTGTCGTGCTATAGGAGAAGCATATCACACAAAATGTTGTGCGGCACACTCCAGTCGCGTTTCGGTATGTAAAAGGTCGCAGATTTATCTATATAGTCATATACACGATTCACTGTATATTTACACCAATGTTTTGGCTACAGCACACGCAGGTGCCGAAAATGGGGTGGGGGGGGGGGGCGCGGGGACATTAACTTCATTATTTTATTTTTTTTGTTCATGCCAATGCATTTTCAACTTTATTTTCTAATACGCGCATTGCGCGGCATGTAACAACAACAGCATCACCGAGTCCGGACCATCGTCTTTCGTACGCCTGGTACGTTACGTTTGGCCAGTTGAAAGCTTAGGTGCCGTGTGGTCATGCTTTCGTTGTGTTATGGATAAATTGCATACGAAAATCCCGTTGTACGCTGTGTACAGGGGCAGGGTACCGCAAAATGAGTCGAGGGGTGGGACGGGAGCTGAACAAAAAGAAACGACACAATAACTACAAACGACAGCAAAGCCTCCGAACGGTGCGGCGGTGTGGTGTTCAAGTTCGTATACGTGCGGAAAATGCGAATTGACATTTTCTTATTATACGGGTATTGTGCACACCTCTTAAAGGGAATTTTCCACGCCTGAAGACATCGAAGCAAGCATGAAATATGAATAAGTATGCTAACATAAAACTATTGGCATTTTTTCTAATGGAAAAGACTGCTCTGGAGATCACAGTTTCTCTGTTGAATAAACATGCTCCACAACACGCCACTGATTACGTCATCGTACCTCGGACAACATTGGTTGAGAGCCAATTGATTTCTCTTATATCTGGAAACTGTCCTCACGAACGCCAGATATGAATGTCTCGAAAATTATATTTTTTTAAGCCTGGATCACCGCATGGCCAGTGGAATGACAGGATTTGGATGACATTATGATGTAATGAATGCCTGGGTGACCAGACATACTCTCCCCGAAAAATCTGCGCTTCTTCGCGGGCATGTAGTTTAGAAACTAGAGAGGTTTAGGTAGCAAGAGGGGCAGGGCTGTGAACTGCACCAAATGATGTTCAAGATGCATATTTCACTTTGGAACAAATTTTTGGCTACAAAAAATTGGTACAAATTTGAAGCATTTCTTTCGAAAGCCGCTTACCTGTAGCAGGTCAAAGTCAGGCCATTCTTGTCCGTGCAGGCAACACTTAGGAATCTTTTCCAGCAGATGCAACAACGCATTAGATCTACGGAAGGATGGAGACGGGGTGTTAGCACCTCGGATAAAATCCATGTCTGGACGATCACCCCGTCTGTTGTGTTAGCATTAAAGGGAGTAAGTATCTCCCATTTACGTGGGACTTTGTACTTAAATGGCCACATTGCACACTGTCCGGTGCTGTTCATAATCCTGCCGTGCTTAACACATAAACCCTCCTAGTTTTTCAGCTACACGCCTGCGAAAATGGAAAAAGGTGCACTGTGGAGAGTATTTCAAAGTCACCTTGGCATTTATGACTTCATAATGCCACTCAAATCCTGCCATTCCATACGTCATGCGGCGATCAACGCCAATAAAAATATAATTGCTGAGGTGGTCATATCTGGCGTTCCTGAGCGCGACTTCCAAATAGAACTGGGCCCTGATACCTGACGATGACCGCGGAGTTAGCGGCCGAAACGTTGTATAAAAAAGTAACACACCGGACGGGGCTGACGGTCAAACATTTAATTCAATCTGTGACAAAGCGATGCGAGAGAAAGTTATACAATGTTGAGATTGCACCCGAAACAATCAATGCAATTGCAATTAGGACTGCAGTTTACCTTTGTATGTCATTTGCCTTTGGTTAGGCTCAAATGTCAGATAAAGACCAAATTCAAACAGTCTGCACTTGAAAATACGTTTTATGGGACACTTTTCACGCTTTCTTCACCTTTGTGATTACAACGATACCAAGAGACTTCTTATTTTGACTCCATGAAGGTCTGGCGAGGTCACTGACTTAAAGTGACCTCAGTCTGTCTTTGCTTCGAGGAATATGACACCCAGCGCTGTTCTTGACCAAGAAGCCACACTGAAATATCCACACACCGTCATAGGTTTTGGTCATTTTGACACGTTTTAAGTTCAGATAAGGTTAATGACCTGGTGATGACCCCATTGATCTTTTGCTTAAAAAGGCATCCTGGCAAATATGGTTGAATGATTAGCTCTGAGCGCATTCCCAGACACCGATCCACGAGTGGGATCTTATACGACCTTGTTTGGCCCAAAGGCCAAGAGGTTCTAGAGATTTGCAAGCTTGTCGTAGACGATTTTTGCATAAAGCCCTACAAAGTCTGTGAATTTTGCGTGTCTAGCTGTTCTGGTTTGTGATAACTAAGGGGTGAAGTTTATCCCACTCCCGGATCTAATAGTTCGTGAAATCGGTTTTTCAATTTGTCAGCTGACTCCCCCCCCCCCCCGCCGCAATATTGCCTGCGTTTCGGTGATGAGGATGCGTATCTCCGTCCACCGCCATTCAACATGGCACCATATCGGATGGGGGTAGCGCCGCGAGGAAATGACGCCCCGCCGGCACAGCCACGCGGGTCCAATACAGCCCTTGCATTACGGAAAGAAATAGAGAGTCGGGAGGAATTCAACGGGCAAGCAGACTGCCACCTCTCATCTCAGGATATGAAACGTGGCCCCTCCCTCCACCCCACGGCGCCATCCTCGACAGCGGTGTTAAGTGACGGTGTGCGAGCGGGGCCAGCCCTCATCACTGGAGTGTTGGCGGGATTTCAAGGGGGCTCAATTTCGACCACAAACGCGCAGCGTTATGTGAGAGACCTCGACTCCAGTCTTTGGAAATAATAGCGCGTTAGTGGCACTCAGGTCCCCGAAAAGAGGGCTCCAAAGTAGGCATCTGCACCATGAAATCGGTTATCAAGGGCGTCAATCTGGGGGACCGCAAGGACAATGTTCGTGACGCAGTGCATCCGGCATGTTGAAATAGGCCTGAGTCCTGGTTCGAAAACATCCCTGCAGTGAGTACGACTATTGTACGGCTGACACGCCACAGATAAGACATTTTTCCAAACAAAACACAATTAAAAGCGCTGAGTCCGTGCCGCCTGCGTCATCACGCGCCGCTGTTCAGCGGCCGTGGCCGCGCACTGTGCTCTTATCGCGCCGGCGGTGGCCCGTTCCGGCCCGGCGTGCAGAGCGTCAACAGCCACAGCAAGAGCAGCCACTGATCGGAATCAGGCCGGTGCAGGTGATGATTCTGTGTTGCCGAGCGGCATGACAGCAAAAGCAAAGGGTGCACGCTGTTATTTTGTGTTATCGTCGTTGGCTCAAAATGGCGGCCTTCAGCTATTCAAATCTAGCTGGTTAAATGTGGCGCGGTCTGTTGGGGATGGGTTAATTTCAACCATCATATGTCAAAAAATAGAAGAGCTAGACACACCCGATTTGTAGGGTGGGGCAGGGTTTTATAGGAAAGCATTTGCGCTACATTTCAGACATCTAGGTTGTGAGCTTTTGGCCAATTAAGGCCATGTATGGTCACACTGAAGATCAGTGTCCGAAGGGAGTTTGGACCTCTTCATGAACCATCTTAAACCTAGATGCCTTTTATGCCAATATGGTCAATACCAAGTGAATGCCTTGATCTGGCTTTTGAATAGGCCAAAATGTCCAGCTATCTTTTAGATTATTTGTGCATTTAAATGTAAAATAGAGATCGAGACTCGCGCCAGGTGGCATATGCCCCAAAGCATAAGGTAGATTGAAGTCAGTTTAGACCAGCGGCCTCAGCTGAGCCCCACGGAGGCATAATGAGAAGTTTGTTGTGACCAAGGGATAAGAAAAATCCCGATAAACTTACAAAGCATGCCTCCAGTAAAAGGTGACTGGGTTTTATTTTTATCCGACTTTTATACCGGACCTGACGCCAATGGCATTTGTCGTGGTTCTTATGGCAAGTGTACAATTGCTTAAGATGCCACAGCAAAGCGGCATGACTCTGTCGCACCCTACGATGTCACGGATGGAGTAACTGTACAGGATATCAGCTTCGTCCGGTGTGTTCCGGCAGCCAACTCACCAGCTGTCGTCAGGCATTATCGAGTCATGAGAAGGACTGGATGGAGTTGGAGCCATTGAAATATGATAGCGTCACATAATCAGCCTTCTACCCAGCACCCAATGACACTGGTCGCTACAACCGTGGCTCGGTTGGCTGCGTGGGCTTTGTCTGGATAGACGGTCCTACCTGCACAGTGATTCTGGAGCCCCCTCCTATACTACAAAAGGCAGGGTTTGGGTTAATTCGCTCAACCTGAAGCCTAAAGCGGGCAATAGGGAGTCATCTAAAGGTTTGCTGTTAAGCACCGTACATTTCAAGAACTTGTATTCGTCAGTGACAGACTATGTACATAATGCACAAATGAATTTCCCAAGGAGCATCGTGAGCTCATGGACCTGTGACATCCAAACTCGTCAACCAAACAGGCTCCGTTCAGGGTAGGCTCATCGAGCCTACTCGACCAGACCCATCGAACCGTGAAATCCTACGGGATCCTCCGCAGCCAGGCCCATGCTCAGCTCTATTCGGTGGACTTTTGAACGACCAGGAGCCTCCCCATCAGCCATTTGTGGAGCTGAAGCTTCAGCATCGTCCACAGAACTGACTTCTGGAATCACCAGAACCCCGTCAGACGAGTTATTTGTGTTGTGCTCTTTCAATTATGTGAGCCCTGCCACAGGCTTAGTGGCAGTTTTTATATTTAAATGGGAACAAATTAAAATCTGCATGGACGAATGGTTAGATTTATATAAAAGATCTGTCATTAGTTTTTCGAATAATTTCATACCTTAGGTGTGTTTTTGCAGCGTCCTTTTCGAGAAAGCCCGTATAACACTGAAGTTCGTTCGTTTCCCAGTTTTTGCTTTCGCCGACTTCATCTCTTCTCGTCGCTTTCGTATCTCTTAACCCGTTAGAGATCACATCTGAAGCAACATTTTGTTGGATGACATTCGTAAACACGCGCCCGGGTGGTCGATTAAATGCACTTTGCTCAAGTGGGATTTATTTGACTAGCTGAGATCTGCATGCGTAAGGGATGTCGGACGCGTTATGTGCGATGCCTGCTCAGTTGATATCGCTTGCATGTATAATTGATGCGTGATGTGTGATGCCTGTTTACCTCAACTCACTTGCATGTTTGAATGAAGCGCGATGTGTAATGCCTGTTCGCTTGAATTCGCTTGCATGTACACGGATTTTTCGCGTATTCTAATTTCTTGTTAGATATGCACTATATCATGATAATAGTTGGCAATTGCTCGTTGTTTAATCCCCTAAATGTTGGCATCGTGTGAAACTGTGGCTTAATGTTTCAAAAAAATCGCGTATGATCATTGGCAGGTAATTTTAAGTTCACTTCTGCTTTCGTTTCGATAAAGGCATGTCACCAAAATGTTAACGCATCTATTTTTCCATTCTCCTGGTTTTTCCTGAGGAATAAGGCCATTCCTATTCTCGTATTTAGCACATTTAGTATGCAAACACACATACCGCGTTGTCAATATGCACATTTAGAGTTGGCGTTTGGTGAGTCTGCTGCCAGCGTATTGTCGGAAACTGTTAGATAATGCAAGTACTTGCACGTAGCGTTGCGTTCTTCTTCCCTGCCGGCCCTTGCTCCTACAGTCTATTTGTGCCAGTGCGCACTGAAAGGGTGCTCCACGCGATGCCCCCCCCCCCCCCCCGGCGAGAAAATCGGGCTCTGCAAAGGAAGTCGTGGAGTTTGTGCTCAATGACATCACCTGCACCGACAAGTTTGCATCCTTGGTCTAACAGCGTAACTTGTTGGTTGTGCGTTGCTTTCTGTCTGCGCATGTCGCTCCATCAACCGAGAGCGCCATTCAACGTCAAAAATTGCGAGGTCATTGTCGATCCATGACGATTGCCTGCTGTAACTTGTTGCCGCATTTCTCGATGCGATCATAGTTTCCAAACAAAGCGTGGGGAATATATTTCTTAGAATGCAAATTTGGAAACAGTCTGCGGCCAGATTAACAACAAAATGGAAAATTAGTCGATGGCCTGGTTAGGCCTCACACCTGACCTCGAATCCAACTTTTTTAGAATCGCGAGGGCTATCCAGAGCCGCTTCACGTTTCCCCATGTGACGTCATTCAGCCCTGGCAATGGAGGGGGACTGGCAGCTCTCCTTCGGTTCCAGAGGACTGCCACAAGTGGCAACTTGGATTGCGATCGGGCAATCAGTGAGAGTCTTACACGGAATGTCGCTGGAACAGTTGAAGGGAGTGTTCCACATTAATTTGGGGGTTTGAGCTGAAATAGCATCCTGAAGACCCTTCGATGCTGCTCAAAGTCCTGCCGTTCTCAAGAACTAAGTCATCACCTCAATACCTAAGTTCCTGAGCTACGCGCCCGCAAAAAATGGGGGAAAGGTGTACGGGGGAGAGCATTTCAAAGTCACATTGACATTCACGACGTCTTAATAACGTCATTCAAGCCTGCCATTCCATAACCCATGCGTGATCGAGGCCAATACAAATATAGTTGCCAACTCGTTAATTTCTGAATTTCTGGCGTTCGTGGGCGCGATTCCCGGATATAACGGCCGTCAACCGTCTCTCAATAAATGTTGGCGAGGTGCGATGACGTAATTAAACCATGATGAGTTGAGGAGCAGATTTACCAAACATAGAATCGTGCTGTCTGGAGCAGTCGTTTTTACTTAAAAGTACACCGATGTTTATAAGTGAGCTTGTTTATCATATCTGATGCTTGTTTCAATATCTTCAAATGTGAAATATTCCCTTTAATGCTGGAGTGGAAATAGTTTTGGGGCGCGTCAACTAACGTGGTTATTTAAGATGCAGGCGCGGAGGCAACGCATTTTGCCAATGGTAATGCTAAGAGTGCCACATGAATCTCACAACCACTGCTACTGATCTCTTTATCAGATTCATGCCATGCTAGTACCACTTCTACCACAAAAATGGACGCCCCTGAGGACCTTACGGCCTCCCCTCTTATCCACGGGCTTGGCCAGATCACTCAGTTCGGTCACCTGGCGTGGGGCTTCGTCCTTTTTTTAAAGCATAAAGACTTTATCCAAGCCTCTTGATGGAAGAATTTCTCGGATCGGGGTTCACGCCAAGCAGCGTTTGTTGCGTGGCACGGACCCCTGACACCCAATCGCGCAATTTCACTTCAACAGCAGAATTTGCGGCGAAACTTTAACCTGCCGCACCGCTCGGCACGGTCCGGCCCGTCCTGCCCTCTGACATCACCTGACCTTTTAGCGCAGTCGCAGGCCATGCCTGCCAAGGCCAAACAGCGAGCGCCGAAAGCGACTCGAGCCCACCCCGCTCCGGGTGGGTGGATCGGAAGGCGGGCGCTCCAATCAACTGCGCCAACGGAACGGTCTAGTGGCGGCCCCTTGTAAGGTTGTTTATGTTCCTGACCGTTTTGTGTTTTTGAAAACTGCTGCACTATCCAAACTATGAGCCGCTGTATCAGTATGGCATTCATTTTGGGCAAAATGAAGTATTTTTGATGCCTAGGGCATCTTTGGCAGGGTGGGCTTCTGTCGGCGTGCGGGCGAGGAGTAGGAATAGCTTTGGCGAGGAATAATTTATTCAGTGATTTCCCAGCCAGGGAAGGCAGTGGCTAATGAAGCCACATTGCGATTCACGTCCAATATAATCTCAGAATGTATGTCGGTGCCTCATATCCAAACACGTTCCATTTTTTGAACAGCTTGTGAAAGCCAGCGATTAAGTGAATGACTGAAACGGTATTGTGTATGAGTGGTAGTGCCGCAGAACGCATGTGCTCGTTTCAAAAGGAACCATTTTCATTGAAAATGCATTTTATTTATTAAACTTCGTTGTTCCAAATACACCAAACTGTTCATCCCACATAGCGCTTCCCAACACAGGTGTCAATTTATTTATTTATCTATTTTTTGGGTGGCCACCCCCCTCCACCAAGTCCAATTCGGCCACCTCAAGTGTGAGTTTGTCCCATCAATCTTCTGGAAGCTTGTACAAGAAAACATTAAAAATGAGAGCTTAAAATTGGTTGCACTTTAAAGGATTCTAATAATTATGTAACAAGGAAAAAGAACAAAACAAGTGCAAACTGCAATGTGATGTTCAGTTTAGCGCAGCTGGCGGCGCTCGTTAAACTTTTAGAGGTCGTTGTTCGTGCCACGTGTACTGGAGCATTTCCTGTTTTTGTTGCATTCCGCATGTTTTAATCTCGCAATCTATACGCCCATTTGTCTCTTCTGTTGTTGTGTGTCATTGCAACGTTAGCTACGATATTTTAAGAGTAAGTGTAATCGGAAAATTAAAACACCAGTCGAACATAGCCACCGAACAACGTGACTAGTTTACTGGCAGCCACGTTTGGAAAAATCCTTCAAATGTGCCGACCTCCACCTCGACGTGGATATTCAATGAAACGGTACGAAAACACTGACGACCGACAGCACGCGACCAAACCGGTAGCACCAACCGTCCGACAGTGATGAACGAAGCAGCACTAGGTGCTTCGAACATGCCTATCGCGATTGCCGCGCTGCAGCTTGAAGCCCGTCTTGTGGGGCCCGACGTGCGTTTCCGTGGCAGCCTTTAACAGTCGCGCATATCAAGTTGCACGCTTTATTTCCAGAGCCATACGTGCCTTACAACCTCTAAAGCTGCATAACGTCGACCCTCCCTCGATTACCGAAACCTGTATTCGACCGTCGACGCCTGGCAAGCTGACAATGATGCCCGATGACAGCATCTCCCTCCCAGATAAAGCGAGGAAACGTACTGGAGCAGAAGTGTAGTTTCATATTCAGCTCGGAAATATTCCAGCTCCATAACTTAACACGCGCACGGGTGGCCGGTTGGATACCCTTCGCTTGGGCGGGCGGAGGTCAATTTCACTCCCCAAGATCTCAGGAACTAAGAGAGCTAGAGACATTAAATTCATAGAGCGCCTTGGCCTGCATGGAAAGTCCCTTGGGTCGAATTTTGAGGTTCCTAGGTCATGACTTTTGGGTCAAAAGGGATAAAAAGGTCAAAATTCAGGCTGGTCCCCAAAGTGGCCCCAGAACCTAGTTATATGTTTTAAGGAAAAGGTCGCATGCTCATGCAGGATCAGTGGCATGATTTGACCTTAAGACGGTCATGGCAACCAAAATCATACAACACTGCCTTCAGTTTTGCATTTGAATAGCGACAAAGGTTACGTTTGACAGTATGTTCCTAGAAACAAAATGTTAACCTAGGTCATTTTAGGCCAGTGACCTACTCTGACATTTAAGAAGTCCATGGAAGATCAATAATGCGGTTCCTCTTATCAATACAATAGAAATGAACTCCAAAAGCTACCCCATTCAGCAGGCCACAGGGTAGTAAAGCAAGTTCGTTTTGACCTTGGCCTGGCCTTCATATCTGACTTTTGGTCAATGGAGCTCGTCCATGCACTTATTGTGTTGCCTAAAGAGTATCTGAGGAACGCATGCTTCGTCTAACACTCCGTGGTTCCATCAGATTGAACGGTTTCCTAGAAATTGACTTCGCCTAATCCATGGCCTGACTTTGACCTGCCGCAGGTCAACGACCTTATAAGGTACATCTAATTTTTATATACCAAACGATCCGCTATTTAATGGTCTACGGCTATTCAAAATTTGGCGTGGCTGCGCCGCGTTGTTCTGAAACCATCCTGGAAAAGCTTTCGAGAGGGATTAAATTGAGAGGCGATGGTATTAGGCAATGAGGCGATGGTATTAACGAGTACAAAAGGGGATTCTATTCACTTTTGCACCCCCTTAAAAGACACTCTCCTTGTGCTGTCCGCCCGGCACCTATCCAGACCCTTCCTCACCCCCCCCCCCCCCCCACCAACCCGGGCAGGGATATAGACTCCGATTCAGTTGGGGGTTTACACCTCCCCCCCCCCAACTTGGACTCCACGCCCACCAACTCTGGAAAGAAAGTGAACCAAATCTTCGGAGAAACCTTGCTTGTTGGCATATTTTGGGGGTAGTTTGGGCCATGTTTCTCTGCTTCACCCCAACGCATTTTGTGAAACGACGCCCCTGAGTCCGAAGTCCCACGCGTCATCGCCAGGCCGGATCCCGTTCGGGCGCCACGCTCTTGAGAGCGCTGGTGACGACGCAGAGGTCGCCGCGGAGCTCAGAAATCAGTGCTGCCACCTTCTGAGTGCTGGCCAAAACGTCCACGGAATGCATGTACGGCTTACCGCGTACGCCAAACGGCCGATGAATTGTGGCAGCGAACTCCCTGTGGAGACCAGATGGCGTTCACAACACTGGCGCCCCCGTGGTGCGAGCGGCTCTCGTGGCGCTCCTGACCGGGTGTTAAAATGTTGGAGCTCCTGTTGCTTCGGGGTTCGGATGGAACCAGACGGACATCACCTGCTGCAGCGATCAGAAAAGCCCGCGCATCTGTCTTCGTGCTGGATCAAACTGCCAGTTATTTTCCGAAGAAGCCCGACTGCAATGCCGGCCTTTTGGAGTTATGACCTTTCAATGCTTTCGGCTCATCACCTTTAGTTGGGAGCAAGCCATAGGAGCGGTCGAAGCGATTGTGAGAACAGAGCCCACGCTTCACTCATGATGCATGCCTAAAACAAACGTCAGGAGCAGTACAGATGTAGTCAGACGCATGCAGAACCCGGCACTGGCACCGTCAGACGCAAGCAGAACCCAACGCCATCGCCGGGCTCAGCGTGCTCCCGTGTTCCCATTGGCCGAGACGCTCAACAGTAAGCCCCGTCGCGCTGGCTCCGCACAAGCCCGTTAACATCATCAGCTGCCGCCGACCCGTCACTCACAGCGGGCAGGCCGTCTGGCGGGTCAGCTGATGTTGAGCGGTCGTCGCCTCCACCGGTAGTCATCGGGGGAATGGGTGCAGGGGCTCATGAGTACGCTGGGACAGGCCTTAACACCCGCGAGAAGCAGAGCGATGCAAAGCGTGAAATCAATCGGTGCAAATTTGTACCGCGAGTACAGAGTACAACACATCGCGCGAGTACATCTGATCAGAGCCATCGTCGACAGAAAACGAAGTTAAATGCGAAATTTTGACCGGACCATTTCCCCCGCGCAAATTTGGAGCGGGGTGCTAGTCGAGGCGGAGGTGGTCACTTGCAGCAGGTAACCTAAACTTCCAATGGTTTTCCAAACAGCGCCGTGGCATGGGGCGTCAGGCACGTGACAGGAGAAGAGGGAAAGAAAGGCATGACAAAAAAGGTGGGCTTCGTAGGTCTGGTTTCGTTTGCGCTCAAAATTGCTGGGAGCTGAAATAGCACGCCACTGTCACTTATCTGTCGCTGTCACTGTCACTGTCACTTATCTGTCACTGTCACTTATCCCATCTCTTTTTCTCACTGAACTCCCCAAACGCACCCGTATGAAAATAAACATTCTGGAAGCCGGTGGTGATGCCCTTGTCTCTACATGTACCGTCTGGATCAATTCTGAGCACAAGAGGAAACAATCGAGGACATGTTGTGACGTGCCATATCGTTTTTTTTTAACAAGACGAGCAGATTAACAAATTTGGTGCCGCCATATTAGGTAAAAGCATGCTAGATACATGTCAAAGTAATATGATTGCTCTTAATTCGCTTTATAGATCACGAGAAAGGAAAAACCGTGAATGGTTTCCAACCCAGATTCATGTCGTAAATCATCCAGCCTGATGTGTCATGCGTATGGTACGAAATGATGAGCACATATGTTACAGTATAGCCGACTGTAGGTGAGCATTATCTAGAGCACATGTGACGATCACCGCCGTAGGTATCGCTCAAGTACTCAAGTAATCAAGCCTCACTGGGGTCTGAAAGGGAATGGTGGTCCCCATTAGAACATATTGAAGCAAACATCAAATATGATGAAATGAGCTCACTGATAGGTTTTGGTATGCTTTTAAGTGGAAGAGACTGCTCTAGACAACATAACTTTTCTGTTTAGTAATTGTGCTCCTTAGTGCGTCATTGTTTGATTATGTGATCGTACATTCATCATTCATGTACATCGTACAAAACATTGATTGAGAGTCAGTTGACGGCTGCTATATCTGAAAATCGTGCTCACGAACGCAAGATACGAACGACTCGGCAGCTACATTTCTCTTGGCTTCATCGTTGCGTGGCTAATAAAATGGCAAGGTTTCAATAACATTATTGACATTATATATCTGAATGATGACTGACGAATGACGTTACATATTCATTTCGATATGATGCGACAACGTGGTGTTAGACGACATAACTTTGAGATGGTTTCTTAGGCAATTAAACTGTTGAAATTATTACTAAGATTCATCCATCTGACCATGGTTCATGTATGAGTGTCAGATCAAGCCTAAAACCATGCCGCTTTAATGCCAGAAAATTGCGCCGACGTCAAGGTGTTCGAGCCAGATGGAGACCACGTCGGCCGATTCGGGTGCGTGTAACCATAAAGAACGCACCGAATGTCACGCAACGCTGTGAGTCCGGACACACGCTTGCCCCGATGCTCCAAACGACGTTGACTGGAGGCAGAGTTCGTCGCCTGCTACAATCACCACACCTGGCGATCCGTCAGACCCAGCGAGCAGAAACGCGAGACGACCCTGCACCCGCCACTCACCTGAGGATCGCCCGTATCAACGTGCGATCGCTCTTCCGCCACCTCGATGAAGCTAGCCACCTGCTGCTGACGGAACAGGTGACAGGTGACAGGTGACAGGTGACATTCTGTGCGTCGCGGCAACATGGCCCACCGAAACGATAGCAACCATATACTCTTAGTGCTGTCGGGATACGTTATCAGGCGGAGGGATCGGCCGTTTGGAAGGTCTGGTGTAGGCGTCGTCGTCATCAACCGCGACACGCTGACCGTGGAGATACGGCACGCCCCCCCCCCCCCCCCCCCTGCCGACTCAGCGCTGGCCCCAGTCACTCTGGCTCCAACTGATCACCTGGAGGCCACTCATCGTCGGCGTCGTTTACCCCCACCTCCATCCCACCCCCACCCCACCCCACTCCCATCCCACCCCCACGGCGTACCGCACTCGCCATCGATGGTCTCCGAAGCCCTCTTGGTGCACCTTAACACTAGGCAAGGCAATCTTTGTCTTAAGCGATATGAACCTGGATGTTCTACGTCCCATTAAACACGAGTGGCACGTTGCCTGCAACTGCACAATGATCTGTCACTGAATCAGCTTGCACTCACACAACTTAGCACTCGACCGACTCGCCCCGGATCTAGTCTCTCGCATACAGACCACATCATTTGCAACGAACCGGGACTCGTATCCCATGTAGAACTGGTTGCTTGCAGCGTAGGCGATCATGACCTCGTCCCAGCGACCGTAACAGTTACACGTTCTCGACACGTTCCAACAGTGTGAATTGTTCCAATGATTCGTGACGGAGCCTTTCTTGCCTCCACCAAACCATGTGCTTTGAACGTCTCCGGACAAACTGGATTCCAGTATGCGAAGCGGAATCCACGACCGAGAAGTTGAGCGTCTGGCAATCCGTCGGCAAGCTGATCATAAATCCACACATGCTACTGTGTGGGCAAAGCTACGGCACCCACCCTACCGTGACCACAAGATAAAGAGGTGCAGACTGCATGGAGATCGTACCCATGTTAAGGCGATCAAAGAGAGTAGCGCGCTACCGTATTGCCGTAAAGAGAGTGCTTGTCCGGAATGTCGTCAATACCGTCATGAACCTCGTCGGCTTGAGCACTTGCAAACATCTCAAAGAAATCCAGGGCGACAGTACGAAATGACATTCGAAAATACCTAATCTCGTGCAGGAAACCTGAGAAACGACCACCTCACCCGACCTGGATCCGCAATGGACCAACAAACCAAACCGATTCTCCCGTAGGCCGATCTCCCAACGTCGATCTCCTGGAGATGTCGGCAACTCTGCAGCCGATGGTGACGTCATCCCGCGCTGGCGGCTCGGGTGACGTCACCATCGAGATGCTGAGAGTGAATCTTTTGGTCGCTCCATCTCCTCCGAGTTGGCAGCGGTTCGATCACGGGTTCGATCTGTGGTGTTTTGGGTGGAACATTGGCCAATGTCCAATTGGGCCAGAGGTGAAAAAGTGTTTTTTTCTGTCACTGACGAAATTTGGAACCGACTTAATTGTCACCTGGAGCCAAAATCTTCAGAAACCGTTGCAATGTAACTATAAATGCTATGCAGCACAAAAACAAACACAAGTGGATTGCAATGCGGCATAACCATGAAACATTGTCGTTTCGGGAGTTCATTTGAACTCAAGTATCATTTGCTGGCCACCCAACCCTAAATGATGGTTGCGACTAAACTAGTGAAATTGTCAGATAAAGGCATAATTAACCTAACCAGCCTGGAGACGCGAACAGTTGGGGGGGGGGGGGGGGGGGGAATCCAACTACATAACGTCGAGAGGAAAGTGTGTCAAATCCGGGAGTAACCTGTTCCCCGGCGGCTGGGGCTTAGCGACCATGATTCGTGAAGGATTCGCCGGCAGATTACTCCAGCTTCAGGTCTGGGACTGAGGGCTCATTTCGCAGCAGGCTGAAAGCCCGGGCCCGAAGGATTCGTCAGCAGATGACTCCAGCTTCAGGTCTGGGACTGAGGGCTCATTTCGCAGCAGGCTTAAAGCCCGGGCCCGCGATTTTCATTGGTCAGGGTCCCTGAGTCAGTGAGGTTCCCCTGTGTCAGTCCGAGGACCACGGTGTCGAATAAACGTCCTGTATTCGCAAGAAATCTAGAGCCGGCCTGGGCATTGTTTGAGGTTCTTCGGAGGAACCCGAAGGGTCCTTCGGGACCGATGGTCAATTGCTCAATTGTATGGTACTGAGCCGCACCCTGTGCCACTGGTCCGCGCACTGGTCAGTCCTGGCCTGCACAGGTCCAGTTGTCCTCCAGCAGACTGGAAAAGTGCGTGACGTCACCCAACTCTCCCAGGCCCACCGCAAGCAGGGTCGTCCCTGTGATGTGTGGAACGCCTTTTTCCGAAGAAAACTGGCCTCTACCAGGGCTTCCGCACGTTTCGCAGCCCCCGTTTCCCGTGTTTCCCGCGTTCCACGCCGTTTGTGAGAAGAAAGGACCACGAAAGCCACGACCGTGCGCGACACCTCACCTTAAGAAACAACGCTGCGGCATCAAGTGGCCCCCGACGGACTCTTCCTGTCGATGGCTCATACCACGCGCGCCGACGACCGATGCCGGGAAGCTGCAGCTCCGGCAGCTTCCCGGCGGGCCTGCGCGGCCCCGCTCGCCGGAGGAGGCCGTCCCGTGCGTCTCCAAGGCCTCCTTCAGGGAGGCACCGTACCACTGTGACGCTTCCCGAGTGCTGTTCCGACTCGCGGGGTCCTTTGCGCTTCATGAGTCGCGCCTTTTGTGCGTGGTCAAGACACGCCGCAAGATGCGTTGCGGGCGCCGGGTGGGACCGTAGCGATTCGGACACGGCGTGGAGCTGACGCTGCGTCAAGCTGAGCACGAGCAGCGGGCGCCGAGCGACCATTGCCGGTAGTGAGGATAAATGATAATCAACCCTCGGTGCGTAGCGGTGGAGGACAAAGTTCGTAAATGACGTCACGCGGATGCGCTGATATTTATGGTGGTCCGATGGAACATGAACCAAACTCCAACAAATAGCTGCCGTGCGTGTGTGTGTGTTTTTTTTCTTCACCCAGCTCAGCACACTTATATCTATGAGCCTCACGGACTTGCGGACTAGCTGGTGGTCGTCATGTGCTCCGGTGAACTAGCTGATGGTCACGTGATACGCTCCCAGACCGCGACCAGACGTTGTCAAGTCATCAGTCCGACCACGTGTCTTGAACCACGGCATTCTAGCTGAATGCGTTCAGTCATTTAATTGCGTCGCGTTTGCCAAACCCGTTGCCTTTTCTCACCAGTGAACCCTCTATCTCGATGGCGATATGGCTGAAACAGCCAAGCCGCCAGCATCACTTATCTCACAAGACTGTCAAATGCAGTGAGTGCGTAAAGAAACTGAGCTTACACCGCTAGGCGCGACATCTATTGTGGGGAGCACCAATCTCGGCCGACTCGTGAAGCAGTCTGATCCAGAACAGGTAGTCCAGACTGATGCAAAACAGTCTGATCCAGAGCATTCACTCTGTCCAATCTGACCAGCAGTCTGATCCAGAACAGGTAGTCCAGACTGATGCAAAACAGTCCGATCCAGACCATTCACTCTGATCCAGTCTGATCAGCAGTCTGATCCAGAACAGGTAGTCCAGACTGATGCAAAGCAGTCTGATCCAGGGCATTCACTCTGATCCAGTCTGATCAGCAGTCTGATCCAGAACATGCGACATGCCATGCGTGACGTGTCATTGCGCTTTATGCCGTAGCTCTATGAAGTGTCAGTCACAGAAACTGTGCCGTAGCGCAGCGCCCTTGACTGGGTGCAATGGCTGAGGCACGTTGGAGGCAGGCCGCGGCTGGGGGAGAATAGGGTAGTGCTCAGGGACTGGACTGGGTCGCAGAGGAGACGCGGTGTGTACATTTCGTAGCCTGAGACCAAAGGGCTTTTATGCACGATTTTTGTGAGCCTGTGGCGGGTACCACCGGCTCTTTGTGATAAGTTAACGTGTTAGTGTTGTACACTGTGCATTTACCATGACAGATATAACGCTATGGTGGAAACCAGGGGGTGTCACTTTGTTTACTTTCGGAGGGCCTCAGCGCTTCCCTCCCCACCAATGCTGTCTTGGGCCCCGCAATAGAGCCCCCCCACCCCCTCAATACATATGAGCGAACGGGAGCGCTAAGCCAATGCAGTCCAGTAAGCGTCCGGACTGCTGGTATACTATAGACATCTAAGCGCTTAAGCACTATCAATATCATGATCAGATACCATCATTATCACTAGCACATCAGTCTCAAATGGGGAATCCAAAAATATGTAAATATTTTTTGAACGACCAAACGTTTTTCTTTAAATCTCCAATTTGTTATGAGGGGCGCAAGTCAAAGCGGCCGAAATCCGGGGAGAAATCGGGATTTGGAAGCAGGTTAGATCAACCTCATTGGCTCAGCCCCCCCCCAACCGATTTTAGTGTGATACCCCTGGTGGGAGCAATCTAAAACATGAATGGGTGCCGGCAAGTTGCGTGCCTTTCATGTTCAGATATTATCGACACCATACCTGCTTTAATCATTTTTTGCTGATGCTTTCACAACATGACTGGTGAATGTAACTCGTTGGACCAGATCATCACCGAACAGGAACTTGTGGCGTAATTCATAGAATGTGGCCCGACATGCTCGTGGAATCCCTGCACTGATGGTTAAACGCGAAAATTCGTTTCACTGGCTTGTATTAATTTTTTCACACAGAGCTCATCACAAGGTGTGTCAGCGTGCGTTCCTCGCGCCCAGCGCCGTCAGCCCCCACCCACCTGGGGCCAGATGCGGTGCTGCCAGGCGGCACTTCACCGCCGCGACTCTGGACGCCCCGCACGTCAGCCCGTGTGACCCGTGACCTTCGCGGTCACCCATGACCCGGTGACCCCGGCACCGACACGGCGTTGTTGACACGTGAACGGACGCGGCGTGTCCGACATCACGCTCTAGGAGTCTCAGAGGAGCCCTAGTGGCAGTAGTAACACGGACGGCGGAACGGTCTCCGTCCAAGGCCCGCCTGTTGGATGGACACCGCGTTCGCCCCCGAATTATGAGATGAGCCGTAGATGTTGTTTGCGGTGTTGAGAAAAGCATTTGCCGCGTTGTGGCTGGTGCCAGGGCCACGCACTGCCCCCTGCAGCAAGAACAGACGCGTTGTCAACGGATGAAATCATGGCGCTCAAGCACATCGTCTCGCCGGTCACCTCCTAAACTGGACCGTGCTCCTGGCAGCAAAGCGACTGATACCCAACCTTCCAGATGATTTACTGTGTTCACATGCGCTTAGCTTCGAGAACGCTGCGAACCCAGTCTGAAGAAGCCGCTCGCCATGCGTCGTGCGTCGTGATCACGGTCGCGTTTCGTCGTTTTTAATATCTGAGGACCAGCTGATGACTCGTGCTGGCTTTCTGGTTTCCTTACACGCTGACATTTCGGACTTGACACACAACATTCCCGAGCGAGCGCATGCATTGTCTGTGGACGGAAGCCTTTGACCACAATCGATAGCGCGTCCACCACAGGCCTCGTCTCCTGTTCTGGTCCGCGCGCTAAGCTCCCCACCCAGCTTCCCGTTACACCTAACGTGAATGGAGGGGGCAAACAACCTACAGCCTCATCTACCGTGCCTCCCCCTACCATCCTCCACTGGATGCGATCTACTTACGTGGGCCTGGGCGGTCACATGGGAGACGGAGGAGGAGCCTCCATAGTTGGAGTTGACACCATGAGTGACCTGACCGGCCGCGTTGCCGACAGCGCTTCCGGGCCGCCAGAAGGGACCCGCTGAGGCCACCGCCAGGGTGCAGCACAACATCAAGACGACTTTCATCCCTGCGGTGGACAGAGGCCAGGAGCAATTAGATCAGGCGTTAACCACGGGGTATAATGGGGGAGAGAGCAAGGAGAGAAACAGGGAAAGAGAGAGAGAGAGAGGGAGAGAGAGAGAGAGAGAGAGAGAGAGAGAGGAGAGAGAGAGAGAGAGAGAGAAAGAGAGAGAGAGAGAGAGAGAGAGAGAGAGAGAGAGAGAGAGAGAGAGAGAGAGAGAGAGAGAGAGAGAGAGAGAGAGAGAGAGAGAGAGAGAGAGAGAGAGAGAGAGAGAGAGAGAGAGAGAGAGAGAGAGAGAGAGAGAGAGAGAAAGAAAGAAAGAGAAGACGGGAGCGAGAGATATGTCTTAAAGGGAACATGTCTTTCATATTGGTGAACAGTGCCAGCACGATAGCCGCCAGTAGCGGCCGGCCCCACCGCGCAGAGGCCCATTCTCCGATCGGCTAGCAGCCATGACGTCATCACTGTCCTCGCAAAGCCACGTGATGACGTCACAGTACCAGCCGGCTCCGACGCGGGACACCGTCATCCTGATCGTGACATTAATTGACGTAAACCGGTCGGCGAATCAGATGGATGAAATCGAATCGGCGGTATCGGATCGGTCCGGGAGGGCGGCAAATCGCCGTTCCAGTCTGGTGAGAGGCCTCAGAGAGGGAGCAGCGTCCTCACGGCTGTTGTACCTTCAGACGCAGCAGGGGCGAGTCGGGTCAACAGGAGTCCTGTCCGCCGGGGCTCCACGTCGTGATTGTGGGGGCCTTTTTACTCGGAGGACACCTTTTGACTCGTGGTCCTATTTTGGTGCGCAAGGGACAGTTGGTGCGTAAGGGACGTTTTATGTATTCGAAGCCATTGGGGTCTTTTAAGCCACCAAGGAGTGGATACTGTAGCCTTACTGTAGCCTTACTGTAGATACTGTAGATACTGTAGCCTTGGGCCAAAGCGGACCCCGCCATCTGCGGGGAAGAGGGAAAAGGGGAAGGAGGGGGAAACATTGGGGAAAGAAGGGGAGGGGAGCTCACCGTTTGGGTTCACCTCTAGAGACGGGGGAAGCAATTGCTGGCTGACAATTCTGTCAGCCATCCTTAAGTACTTCTGCCAATGGCAAATGCGAAGTGTAGCGACATTTTTTGAAAACAGCTTTGTGAGTGAAACCACACTGACAAAGACTCACCGACACAACGATCAGCAATCGCCACGCGTCCAAGTCATAGTGATCACCAGAAGCGCAGGAGAGGGGGGGGGGGAGGTGGCACAGGGTAGTGGCACAGAGGGAGGGTCGTGGCACAGGGGTATGCCCCCCCCCCCCCCCCCACACACAGCGACGGGTCCATGATTTCGTCAAGGGAGCACGCTACATTGTAGGGCCCCTTCCCCAACAATTCTCGCATTTCGGACATTTAATTTGAGAGTGTGGTATCTGTTACTTGTACATGCGAATCCATCTTCCTGTTCACAGCCCTTGACAGCTAGGCGTACCAAGGATGCAAATGCATGGAGCTTGTTCGTTTTCTCTAGATCATGGTGGATCCTGTAATTTTGTGGCTGAGAATCCGAGGAAAGCACGGCAAAGTGGCCGAAAGTTGCCTGGTAAATGCCATCCAAATCAAGCACGAACTTGATTCCTGGCTCATTTACATCTAGCCGGTTGGTCGATGTAATCAGCTGACGGCTAATTTCTACTGCAGGGTTTCTGTATTGACTGCTATGAAGAAGTGCAAAATATGCTTGTACTCGAGCTGTCTTCAGAACGTGATACAAAAATATGATACGAGTCAAAAATCTACTAACCAACGGAAATCACACACACGACGGCGACGGCGCCTAGCACTATGTTGGAAAATGTGGGCAAAATGTGGGCATGTGGGCAAAACGGCTGTGGGCATCGCAGCTCATTTAACAGCACCGGAGCTCTCTTCGATCCCGTATGTTAATACACGAAATCATTTATTAACTGACTTTTAAAGCAGCAGAGCTGCATGGTCTGGCAGCTTCGCGCTTCCGCTTTAAACACAGAAGCACCAAAACTGCAGCATAAGATGTTCATACCGTTCAAGGGAATGCAAACAAATTCGATGATTTGGGAGGACTTTTCACCAGCAGTAGACGCCTTGTCAAGACCGGTGCCCCCATACTCTTACCAAGACTCCGCCGTGCGCCTGGTGATCGCGGACCTAGCCCAAACGCCCCAGAGCGCTTGCAGGTGCAGTCTCAACGAGCCCGGGGCCGCCCCTCGGTCGCTCCGCCTCGGTCTCCGATCACCGAAGCCCTACTGGCAGCGTCTCACCTGCAGTGGAGGTCCAAACCGGTCGGCTGGCTGTTGAGGCGTCCACTCGAGTCTGCTCCGGTCGCACCGTCGCCCAGCCTCTCTTATACGGCGCCTGACCTGGCCCTGGGCTCAATAGGACGGAAAACCCAACCAAAGCCGCGGGGGCGCCCTGCCCTCCTCGTTGGCCGCAGTTCGCCAAACTGGTTCCGCATCCCAATGAGCCGGATCATTGCGCGTATGTCGGGGAGAGCTGAAACACGAGACGACGGGGAGACGGGCGAGCGCTCGGCCGGTCCGTTGACAGCCACGGGACAGTGCAGCCGCGCCATTTGTTGGCGAATAGCGCGACTGCATATGTGGCGACACGCACCTGACGTCTGTGCTGGATACTGGAAATGACTTGCTTTTGCCGGAAAAACCGGAAAGGAGCCGGAGTCTTATGCCCGACTGTCGAAACATAAAAAAGAAGCATGCGGCTGGGCATGATTTTTTAGTGAGGGTCGCTGCTGTGGATAGAGATATCTGTGTCGCATTTGGTTTCATAAGCGGCTGTCTCGTGACGTTTAGAGCTGCGGCATGCCAGCGCTGGGAAGTGCCCCAAAAAAGCCTTATTCGGTACCTGGAATGGCGAGGTCTTCAAGGCTGCCGCGGCTGAGCAAAGCGATGCATCGCCGAGGCATTAGCTGTTAGTATGCCCTATTGGTGCACCCTAAACATTTCAGCAGTGCCAAGGCATGGCAATTTTCTTGACAATATGATTTCTGTTTTGATATGATATAGCGAACTGGAACAAGACGACTTTCTCGAATAAAGGACCTTCTAGCGCGTCACAATACTGGAATGTTCTTGTTGGGACTTTGATAGCGTTTGTTATGGAGAAGAAAAAAGGTTTGTGATGCATCCCTGCTTAAGCCTGACGTGTGTGGACTGTTATTGGAACACAGAACATTTTTCGCACTGGGTCCGAATTTTGCTGTCGAGAGAGGAGAACGGATGAAAATTCATGCGCTTTAAGGCACAAAGGAGTTTGCCGGAACAAGGGCCCCCACTATAACACTAATTGAACATGACCTTGACTCAAATGTGGCACCAGCTAACCGCACCGTGTCCTCTCTGGTGGTGGTTGCTTAGGCACCTTGCCTACCTTGATGATTGGTCGGACGCAAAAGCCCAGAACATGTTCCGCACGTGTCATTGCCAATAAAAACAAGCAAATGTCCGTCGAAGTTGGCTAATAAGCTGCTGCCCACATGCAGTACCTTCATCACTATCGATCAGGAGTGTCCACGGAGTGGACTGCAAAAGAAGATACACCAGTGGGCCCGGATCTATCCTGACCCATTGGGAGTCATAAATGTATGGATCCATAAATTCGGTTCCTGAAACGGTATGACGCACCGTTACAGCGGTCGGTCCAAACATGTTCTGCATTTATTCGTGGCGTACCGTAAAAAGGGTTGACTACTAATGCAGGGAAGTTTTTCCCATGACATGATTTTTGTTATGAGATAATAGACTGACCTATGACCAGAGAGCCAGTTCTTCTGGAATGACCCCTAGTGTACTGCAATGTTGACATCTACTATTTCCATTGATACACGCTCGGGTGGGGTCAATCTGACCCCCGAAGGATTTCCAGAATAATTTTCGAACGGCTTGGCGTAGATGCGCCAAATTGAGCAAAACTGTAGGCGATTGAATGGCTGATCTTGTCGTATAAGGGTAAATGCTTTTGATTACTAAGTTTTTTATTTATTTATTATATGTATATATATATACATATATATATATATATATATATATATATATACTATATTACTATTATGTACTACTAGATACTATTATTAGGTCGCTTACCTATGGTAGGGCGAAGTCAAGCATAGGCTGTCAGCGAAGGCCATTTCTAGGGGATTGTTCAAGCTGATGTGACAACGGAGTGTTAGACAAGGCCATACATCTCTGAGATAATTTCTTAGGCGATACGCCATTTGAATTTAGGATCACAACACTCTCCATTGGCTTAGGGTCAGGCATGAGAACCAGACCGAGGTCAAAACTAACCTTCTTTTTTACTCGAGAGTTTGCTTTGATGAGTAGTGTTTGGTGCTCATTTCTAGTTTATTAATGACAGGGACCGTTACATGCATGTTCCATGAACTTTTCAAGAGCAGATTAAAGTACTAACCTCACATCGCCCAAGCCAACATTTTATTGTCAGTTAACCCTGACCCTTACTTAAATGAAGAAATGAAAACAGTATCGTAGTTTCGGGTTATCTTGACCTTTCAAAGGTCAATAAGGTCACTGACCTTGAATAAGCGTCATTTATATTTTGCTTAGAACAGGTATCTATGTTCACGGCAATTGCGTGAGGAGCTTTGGGGTCACTTTGGGACACCATTCTGTAGTTTGTCCTTGTTTGACCTTGTCCCATCTCAAGGTTATTACCCTAGGAACCTCAAATGGTGACATAAGTGAGTTCACATACAGGCCAACCCACCCTGTGAATTTTGTGTCTGAGATCTCAGGGGTTAAATTGCCTTCCTCTCCTTCCCTCCTCCCCCCCCCCCCCCCCCCCACCCGCCGGAGCGAAGGGTATTCAACCGACCGCCCGGCGCTTGCTAACACCCAAAACGAGGAACAGAAGATTGCAAAGCCGCGGCTCTCACTGCTCGGAATAATGATGAAAGCTAAAGATGAGAGGCAGAAGATGAGAGAGGGATTTGTATTTTCCAGGCAGTAGGGAATTATGACGCACACAACCGCGACGTCAACGTGAGAGATAAATGAAAGCAGCCGGCATCAAGTCTGGCGACTGACAGTCCTCTGACACCAAGAATCACATCAACGCGATGCTACAAAGCTATGTCTGGTTCATGCCCTGAGCCGATTCGGGGCAGATCTGGGTCCTTGTACGGCCAACTGCCTGCCGACACGCATGTCATCGGAGCGGTAAGCGAGCTTGTCGTCCGTCGGGTGGTAGGAACGTCATCGCAGCCGGTTAGGGCGAAGTCGTGGCTAAGGTTGGCACAATGTTCCAAGCTACGTTGCATATCACACGCATTTGCTCATGTAGACACAGGCACACGGGGGTGGAATTTGGCGTTTTTAAGGGACGGCCGAGCCCATGAGCCATACCCAGTCTACTTCCAAGGCGCGTGTCTTTACGAATTTCGTCCAATTGATGCTGCGGCTGTGGCCATAATAAAAAGAAAAATGCACTCAGCTCCTGGTGTTTGGTACTGTGACTTGAAAGTTATTACGCTGAGTCATCTATCTTCAATAGACATGCAGGTACTAGTAAAACGACACTGTATAGCTTAATAACGATGATATTGACAGTACTTAATATTTCGGTCTAAGCTCATCCTTACGAGCTCATCTCCTGAGCAGGAGCACACGATTGCAAATGCGCGTTAGTGTCTTGGTAGTCTTCAAAGGCATTCCATGGCTTCCGAAGACTGCATGCAAAATTTTTCATCTAGTTTTGGTTCAAAGACATATTTGCTGTAGACAAACTAACCACCATTTGCTCACACCATCTCCCAGTCAAAGTGAACGCAACACGCACCCACAAATGGTGTCGCTTTGGGGCCGCTGTTGGGCTCCTCTCGGAGGTACCGGATCACTGGGGCTACGGAAAATGCTTCATTGAGTGGTGTGATGAAATGCTCCTGGACTGTCAAAATTTGGTTGTTTCATTCTTCCGCTTGTGATCGAGCAATGCTGTGCAGACGGCTAGAAAGAGAGAGGGAAAGCACCCCACCCGATGGGGTCACCAATGAGGCCGGAGCGCTCCTTCATGACACCAACATCTCATGGTGAAGGGATATTAAAACATTCATTTCGGCACCAAATAGCCCTATTTTCAACTAACACCAAATTCCTGGGGCGCCACAAAGCCTTCGTTGTGAAAAGCCTTGAGCGATCCAAGGTCGGTATCCCAATCGGCACTGTCCAGGGCGCCGCGTTTCATATTTCGCAAGAATAGTAGCTGCCAGATATCTACTTTCCAATGTATATATATATATATATATATATATATATATATATATATATATACATTGGAAAGTAGATATCTGGAAAGTAGTAAAGCAGAGAGAGAGAGAGAGAGAGAGAGAGAGAGAGAGAGAGAGAGAGAGAGAGAGAGAAGAAGAGAGAGAGAGAGAGAGAGAGGAGAGAGAGAGAGAGAGAGAGAGAGAGAGAGAGAGAGAGAGAGAAGAGAGAGAGAGAGAGAGAGAGAGGAGAGAGAGAGAGAGAGAGAGAGAGAGAAGAGAGAGAGAGAGAGAGAGAGAGAGAGAGAGAGAGAGAGAGAGAAGAGGAGAGAGAGAGAGAGAGAGAGAGAAGAGAGAGAGAGAGAGAAGAGAGAGGAGAGAGAGAGAGAGAGAGAGAGAGAGAGAGAGAGAGAGAGAGAGAGAGAGAGAGAGAGAGAGAGAGAGAGAGAGAGAGAGAGAGAGAGAGAGAGAGAGAGAGAGAGAGAGAGAGAGCGAGAGAGAGAGAGAGAGAGAGAGAGAGAGAGAGAGAGGAGAGAGAGAGAGGAGAGGAGAGAGAGAGAGAGAGAGAGAGAGAGAGAGAGAGAGAGAGAGAGAGAGAGAGAGAGAGAGAGAGAGAGAAGAAGAGAAGAGAAGAGAGAGAGAGAGAGAGAGAGAGAGAGAGGAGAGATATATATAGAGAGATATATAGAGAGAGATATATATTCTATATATATATATACATATATATATATATATATATATATATATATATATATATATATATATATATATATATATATATATATATATATATATATGTATTGAAATGTGGTATTTTCCAACGCCTTGTGTAATTAATTGTCTGGTAGCTCAGGAAGGGTGCCTGTTTTCCGGTCTGCCCACCCATGGCGGGTTGGGTTTGAGTCGCTCAAGGCGCCTGCTATTTACCCTTGACGGCTATGGCCTGCGGCCGGTGGCAGCGATCGCGCTAAAGGTCAGGTGACGTCAGGGGGCAAGATGAGCCGTACTGAGCAATACGTAACTTTCAACTTTTGCTAACAAATTCTGCGTTGACCTGGAATTGGACGATCGACAAGCAGGACTGCTAAACGTGAACTCTGATCCCTGAAATGCACCCTTTCAAAAATTTTGGATAAAATGTTTTGAAAAAGGATATACGTGTAGACGGTGTTCCGGAATGTAGGTTTCATTTGTGCGATTTTCCTTTTGATGCCCGGAACGGATTGCCGCATGCAGCACTGCGAACTCGTGACACGATAGCGTAACAGCTGTTGATGGTATTGCTGCAGCTGCCAATTCCGTTCAGAGAATTAACTTCAACATTGCACAGGTGAAACGTTCTAGGCACGAGCTAAGGGGCATTCCGTTTCATTCTTGCGTCCTCCGAGCGGCTGCCAATCTAGAGATTTTGAACGCCCGGCCTAGAATCTCGTCAAGTTGAGAGGTGCAGAAATTGTAGTACCGCTGGCTTTCGTGCTCTTGGCCCTGTTGATCACCCACTTACATACAACTCGATTTGAAAATAGAGGTCATACCGCACCAAAATGAAGGCTTTGGTGCCCCCTAGCCCAAAGGGTCAATCCAGGATTTCGTCAGTGTGGGGGCAAACCACAGTTGCGTCCCTGGAATGTGGTGACTCTTGAGAAGTGCCCCTTGGTCTGGGGCTAATTGATGTTTAATATAATATATATTTTTATATAGTATATTGCATTTAATATATAATATATAAGTTAATAATACATATAATATGATATACATTTTTATATAATACATTATATTTAATATATAATATATAATATATATAATGCCTAATTTATATGATATATATATATATATATAATACATAGTATATACCACATATAATATAATAATAAATATAATATAATATATATTTAATATAATAATAATAACAACGTTTGGACCTTGGCGTATATCGAAAATGAATATTAGGGCTGGAACTGGAACCAGCTGCATGGCTCCAATGCATTTAGCACTGAGATGCAATGGCTGTTTGACTTTCCATCTGTTGGTGATGGCAGAATTTGCGTTTGACCAAGTGGTACGGCATCCCTCTGAGCAGACTGTATCATGGCCCACATTGACCACGCGGGTATGCCAGCTCATGTTCTTTCCAAATATCCGAGAACTTGCGCGATGGTCCCACCATCGGTAGATAATCTCAACCACATCTACGAATTTTGTGCACGCTTATCTTAAATATACATCGGCGTGCAGAGGATAGTGAAGGCGTGCGCCGTGAATTTGTTGCGGAGCGCGTCGCATTGAATTGGTCATGCGCCGCCAAAAACGAGGCATTTCGTAATGATCTGGCCGGGTGGCCCGGACAACGCCAGCCCTCCTGCTTCAGCGCCGACCAAACTGCTCGTTGACATCGGCGATCTCTGCCGTAGCCTCCAAGGCCGACTGCTCCTGGCACTGGCGGTCGCCCAAGCCCTAGTGGACTCAGTCCCGCGCAACTGATCACGACAAGGCGCGATTCTGGTTTCATCCCTGGACGCAAGCAGGCCCGCGACGCGGATCAGTTCCGCACAACTGCTTCAGGGATGCGCGGAAAACCCACCGGCGCGCCGCTGCTTACGCCCGGCCGGACCGAGAGGTGCGGCTCCCAGTCGCGTGACGTCATGGCGGGCAATTCTTTGGGTGCACGGGGGCAGTGGTGATGTGGCCCGGAGCGCTCGCGGTCATCGTTCACAGCTGATACCATGTCTCACTTTAAGGGGTTTTCCGAATTTGTATGGGGTTTGGAAGACAATAGCGATCTTGAAGACCTTTCGGTGCAGTTGACCATCCTGCCCTTCTAAAGACTTAAACCCCTCTAGTGGCTGAGCTACAAGCCCACAAAAATGGGGGAAGGTATATCGGGGAGAGTATTTCAAGGTCACCCCGGCATTCGTAACGTCATAACAACGCCATTCAAATTTTGCCATTCTATAAGCCATGCAGCGATCAAGGCCAGGGAAAACAATATTTGTCGAGACGTTCATATCCGGCGTTCGTGAGCGTGATTTCCAGATATAGTGGCTGTTAATTGGCTCTCAATCAATGTTGTGCAGGGGATGTTGACGTAATCAAACCATGACACATTGACGAGCATATTTATTAAACAGAGAATTGTGCTGTCTAGAGTAGCCTTTTCCACTTAACAAGTATACCAAAAGTTGTCACAAGTGGGCCTGTTTCATCATATCTGATGCTTGCTTCTATATTTTCGGATATGAAATATTCCCTTTAAGCTCCGCTCATTGCAACGGTGGAGCATTTATGGCTGAACAGTTACTGGTGAAACGGCATGTTGCCATGCTCAGAGTCGCTGCTGAGACTGATCTTGATTCTTCTCACATGACCAGTCCTGGGGAGGTGGCTCGTCTTAATGCCCCCTGAGACGCGGTGCACGTGTGAGCCCGACGGAATTTCTGCTGCGCACTTTGTGCATCACGCTTCTCTAGCTCTTTCATAGGCCTTGGCACAATTCCTGGCCGCGTTTTTTCATGAGCTGCCAGTGCCGTCCAGCTTTGTAGTACAGCTGTGATCGTCGTCTAAAAACGTGGATCAAGTCGTGGCGTCTTTGATGATTACCGACCCATCTCGCTCGTTTTAGTGGTTTCTTAACTTGCAGAGATGCTGCTCATTGATGAGGCTATGTTGTCATTCATATCAAGCCAGTTGCAGTTTGGTTTTGCGGAGGGACGAGAGGCGTCTGAAGCAGCCATCTGTGTGGAACAGACCGCGCGGTCGTGTGTGAGTCAGGCCTGCCTGTCTTCCATATGCTAATCTGGATGCTCGGTAATTCTCCAACAATCTCTGACATGCTGGTTTTCCGCTGCGGCTGCCGAGCAACTGTCAGCGCGGAGCTGGGATCTCATGGCAGCCTGGCATTCATCTCTGTGAGCCCGCGTAATGCTTTATGGTGAGAGGTCACTTAGAGGTCGCTTTCCCGTTCACAGTTCGTCAGGGAGCGCTATGTCGATCCAGCCTGCAAATGTGTTTTTGTTTCCAGTCAAAAGACAACCTGGCCTCATTAGCTCTGTGGCGCCTCGCCGTGATTCTCATATTCCAGTAGCGTATTACGCAGACCGTCTACTCATCCTCTCCAGTAATTTGCACCATCCGAGTCGCATGTTTGGGATTTTTGAAAACTTCGCCACTCGATAACGTCCGGAGCTTATGCACTTATAATCCAGCACATACTAAAAGTCATTGTTTTTTGGGAGGCGGGGGTAGACTTTTACTAGATTTACCGAAATGACGCCAGCGTGGGCAACGATTGAGAGTGTGTGCTCAGACCGTGCATCTGGGCGTCACGCTCGACCAGGACCTGTGCATACCCCCCCCCCCCCCCCCTCCCCCGTGGTCGCACGTCTACTCCACGCACGAGCTCATTTTACCCTCTGGCACTAACCGGCATGCCGAGTCTCCACCTTCCGGCGCAGGAGGAAGCTCTCCGTTGGCGCGCCATTGTGGCCCCAGCTCTTCTTTTTGACAGTGCGGAGGTAGCTTTGGCCGCAGCGGACACTGACTGCGCCGCCTGGCAGGCACGCGCTTTAAAGGCAGCGGCCGGACTTGCGGCGAGCGCGTAATGTGGCCCTTCCCAGGGCTCTACGTGTCGCGTGAATACAGGATGCTGTGCGATCTACTGCCCTCAGCAAGTTCAGTAGCCTGTTCTGCTCTCCACATTGCTTGGGCCAACAGGGCCCTTGCCTTACCTGCCTTCCCCGAGTAAGATTGCTGCCAGGTTTGTGGGATTCGCGATTTTGATGTGTGGCCAATATTGGGGGGTAGCTAATCGACTTGTCCTGCAGGAGGATGGACAGTTGCCTCCTTTCCCCAATGCTGCCTCAGTGTGGTGCAGCTAATTCTCTCAGATAGCTCTTGCCAAGAACCGACTCAGTGGCCACAATGGCAGAGGACCTTTCATGTGTGGTATGGAGAGGCAACTACGTATACCAAATGCGTGCATTGCGCATATACACAGCTGTATGTTCTTCCACCTTTAACAGGACGTTGAATGAAAGATTCTGATGGCTTAATATAAACGAAAGTAGGCAAGGAGCGGGTCCTTGGGGCCCTCTAACAAAATGTTATGATTAGATGATAAGGTGCTCGTAATTTATGCGCATTACTTGCCACTTGATAGATAAGATTTCACCAGCTTGTAAAGTTTGTTTAGCATTCCAGATTTTTAAAGTTTTTTTTTAGAATTACTAAGCCGACGATATCGAAGGCTCCTGTCATATCTACGCCCCCACATAAGCGCGCGCTTAACTGAAAGAAGGCGCGATCAGTGTTCCTGTTTCACATTGCAACTTACTTATTTACTCAATTTGTGAACTTGTCGGCTCTCAATCCAGCGGCACTGGGCAGAAGTCCCAGAGCGGGCACATTGTCTGGCTCGACTGAAATGGAGAGGTCAGCTGGCAACTGGCCAACGCGGATCAAGCCATGTCCACGGCGGCCGCAATACGTGCCGCACTTCGCGGCACGTAACACCTTCCGCATTCCGGTCTGGTGAAAAGACGGGGGTAAAGTTAACCGGTGAACTGGGCGATACGACTTGGGTGGTGGGTTCAAGGTACGCGCAAAAACCTATGCTTGGCATGCAGGTGCTCTGAGTGCAACGTCACCCATGCAAACTATTCGGAGTAAATTTATATTCAAATAAGAAAGTCTATTCTGCATTTTTCTTCGCCAAGTGCAGAAGAGATCAATTCTGTTACTGTGGCTTTTGCCTGCCAGGATAAATGTAAGAAGGTTGAGTAACTACCACTTGTAGTAGTAACTACCACTTGTAGTAGTAACTACCACTTGTAGTAGTAATTACCACTTGTAATAGTAGCTACCACTTGCAGACGCTGCCGCGCCAAGCGTGGGCTTTCTGTTGTATTGCTTAAGACGCGCTAGCGCCTGGGTAGCCGCGCCCAGGTGACCGGATGAATGACTTTCGCCAGGGAAGGGGTCAAATTGACCCGCTGAGATTTCAAGAAGTTAGAAAGCAAGGAAAACCTAAATCTCTGGGTGCAATGGCTTGTATGCAGTCACTTGTGTCAAAATTCAAGATTCTAAGGTGGCAAACTCTGGCTTGTTCAAAATGCCCCCAGACCTCAGCATATAGCCTTGATGAACCTAAGTTATTGTTCTAAGCAAAATATCACCGGCGCTTGTCTAAGTTTAGTGACCTTGCTTGACCTTTAAAAAGCCATAGTTACCAACATACCGCGAGATTGTTTTGATTTTTGCATTTGAATAAGCGTCGATGATTACGCTAGGCGGTATGCTCCTGGAACAAACGTTGGCCTCGGGCATTTTAGGTCAATGACCTACCATGACATTTGAGAAGTCCCTGGAAGACGTCTGCGTGGTTTCTGTTATTTACAAGGTTGAAATGTGCGCCAGAAACCATTTCACACAGCAGGCTGTTGAGTAAAAAAGCAGGCTGGTTTAAGCCTCTATCTCACCACCATCCTGACGTTATGTCAATGGAGTTTGCTTGAATTTGCGTGAGCTGTTTAGTGCATTTGCGAGACATATGCATTCAAAGAAGACCGCACTAGATAAGACAATAGTAATAGCCTTATTTTTGTGGACAGAAACCAGGCGGATGGAGATATAGATGAGTTGGTATTTCGGCAACGTGCCTGTATCGAAACGAATAGCAGAAGTGAATTCGCCTACTAAATTGATTCACTGAATATATTCCGACGTGAATATGTTATGTAGCAGAAGTAAATTCACTTTCGCTATTCGTGTCGATAAAGGCATGTTGCCGAAATACCAACTTATCTATATCCCTATTCTCGTTATGTTTCTCCGAGAAATAGGGCTATTACTGCTGTCTTATCCATGTGCATGAACTTTGTTGCAAATGCTCTTAACAGCTTACGTAAGACAGTACTAATAACCTCATTCCTAGTAGAATGACCAGCAGGATGGAGAGATAGATGCATTTATATTTCGGCTACGTGTCTTTACCGAAACGAATATCAGCACTACGAGGCATAAAGCTATCAGCATCGTCTAGGTTTTCAAGGCTTTTTTTGTTGTTGTACTTGCGCATTCAATTGTTTTGCTGTTTAGGAAACAATCTCAGAGGTGTATGGCTTTGTCTAACACTCCATTGTCGGATCAGATTGAGCGATTCCCTCGACATTGCCTTAACTGACAGCCACGGCCTGACTTTGACCTGGCACAGGTCAGCGACCTTTCAAGGTACATCTACGTGTCATGCTAAAACATCTAATATTCAATTTCAAATAGCTTTGCGGAGTTTGGCACGACTCTACCACGTCGTTCAGAAATTACGCAGCAAAAACCTCTGGTGCATGGTACAATCTGAGCCCCGTCCAGGCGCGTGTTAACATTATCGGCGGTGGTGACCAGGCGATTGATCTTTTTGATTGATTGGTGACCGGTGGCACTTCAACATTGCGAAAAAGAAATTGTAGACCATTTGGTAAAGTTCATGTTTGAAACGTTGGTGCACATAGCAATGAATAAATCGGTAGAAAACCCGGGTAATGGGTCGGCGCGAGCGGCAGCGTCAATTTTGCCGCGACCCGGGCGTCAGTTCAGACAACCGCGGGGAACATCCAGCATCGTTTGTTCTCAAATGTCAGCATTGTCGGCTTTCCCGACGACCACTGGGAGAAAAATCACTGAGGAAAAACTGGGATACCCATTCAGACAGTTCTTAGACCCACGGAATGGGGAGAAGTTGTTAGACCTGACGAAGCGAACGTGCGACAGTGGAAGTGCTTTTCCACTGAAGTGAACCGCATTTTGGACTGACACGCCCCTGTATGCCGTTTCCGCTTGCGCAGCCCATTGCCTCTCCCTGTCAGTGACGGGGCCCTTGAGCTAAGGAATCAGCGCAGAGATGCCAAGGCAACGGCGATCTTTAGATCTAAAAGCAGCTGAGCATTGCAGGTAAAGCGAGTGGCTAGAAGGGACTCTCGAGATATGATCATGTAGCACATAAATGATGCACGTCCACCGATGCTACACCGTCAACGACAACCCTGCAACAGCTACCGAACGGGGCTAACCTATCCAACCTGTGAATCTGATACCGGACGATCTCAATATCTCAATATCACCTCCACCGGCACCGATGCCCGGGGCAAGGCTATCACCAACTTTCATCCAATCGGGACGCGAAAAATTAAACGTTCGTCTTCCTCGTGTCAACATGGGTTCGATGAATATCGTGCCTTGTAACACTTCGCTTCCTTCAGCGGGCCTCATTTTCACTATCAAACGAAGCATCGTGTGTGAAAGGTGGTATGTCACGTAAATATTGAAACTCATCGTCCGCGTCATCGGTTGAACCTACTTTGCATCGTCAACATTAGGATGAATGTCGCATCGTCTCGGAAGCCGTGCCCTCCAGCTGGAAAAGTGTCCGTTGTAACACCCCTCCATAAAAAGAAACGACCGGACTGTAGTATCAAACTTTCGGCCAATTACACTGGTTCCAGCCGCATGCAACTTGTGGAAAAGCTCAATCACCAGCAGCTCGCGTCTTTCCCAAATCGCCATAACCTCTTTAGCAAAGACCGAGCACGAATTCGCGAGGCATCGCTCGACCTGTATCGCCCTTTTAACTTTTACAGGCGAAATATTGCATGGAATGGACAGATTCGAAGTGACGCTTCTTACGTTTATAGGCCTAAGCCCTTGTTTTGAAGTGGCGGACCACTCTATTCCTCTTACCAAACTCTTCACCGGTTGGTTTAAGAGATATCTGGAGAGTCACACGCAGTGAGTGAGGGTGGAAGAAACGCTTTCTAGACTGTTTAACATCTTTATGACACTTTAAAAGGGCTCCTACCTCGGCCCGCTGTCATGTGACATAACCGGTAATGACTTCACTTGCCATGTGCCACATGGTATCAAAGGCCTCCGTGTAGCAGTAGCCCATCATGCTGACGACGCACAGATTGCCGTCACTGGACCCGTAGCGGGCTGTCAGATCTCCGGCAATCCTCGGAGACGGTCATGAACACAGTGTGCTCGTAGTTTTTCCAACATGACGTGATGCTTAGCGCCGGTGAGACGGAACTTTTGCTCTGTGGAGATAGGCGTCAGCTCAGCCAAATCCGTGAGTCACCTCACCGTCATGTTCATGGATAAGTCTCCCCAATGTTCGAATAGCGTAAAAAATGTTGGGCGCGACCATGGATCTTGCACTGCCCTGTAAACTCCACGGCAGCCATGGACATTATTGTCAATCTCCTGAGTGCAAACCACGTGTTACCTGCTAATGTTCTGTCTCGCATTGTTGACGCGCTTGTGCTGTCCATGTCCGTTACGGTGCTCAAGTTTATAGGAGCGCGAAGAGCACGATTATGGTGAACTCGTATAAAGTGTTGGCTTCGCAGCTAGGGTGATCTCAGGGCGACGTACCTTGACCATGTGTCGGATGTTCTATGACGGTTTTAAATAACTTAGTAAAGTACATTTACTTCTTCGATGTATGCGTCTTATTCAAATATTGACAAACGGGGAGCCCGAGAGTTTACGTTCTCAGCTCTGCCACCACCATGAAAGCATCGAACTCATTATGTGTCGGTCGAGTCATACATCTCTTTCTCGTCCCAAAAACAACCATGGAAACGAGCATATGCCTGCCAAGTTTGCTCGTATCTACGACGAGCACGTCATCGGCGGTGACATCGCGGACATGCCCTTCTTCTTTTAAGAACCCGTGTTCGTGACGTATTCAAAGCACCTGTCATTTCTAACCCATATTATATTATATATATATATATATCTATATATATATATATATATGTCTCTTCGTGCCGTGTTATGCTTGTCGCCTGTGAATGTCGATGTACTTATCGACGAAGGTCCTAAGAAGAGCCAAACAATGCGGAATGGACCTGATAAAGTGCAATACCGTACCTGATACGGTGCAGCTACTGGTACCTGATGAAAGTGTAATACGGTACCTGATACTGTGCGCTACCGTACCTGATAAAGTAGCAATACTAAAGTGCGATTCCGATAGCTGTCCCGCATTGTCCGCGATCACGCCAGGCATGTCAGTAGCCTGGAGGACATCCATTACGCGTGTTTTGACGCCAAAATGTGTCCCTAGCTTCTGCGAGCTTAGCGTGTTAAGCATGTTTAATGTTTTCTGCTTTCGGAGCAGCGGGTGATTTTTCGGAGGCCGCGGGAACATTGCGTGGCTTTCTGTGGCCGGAGCGGGCGCCGGCGGCGGACATGATGCCATGGAACGCGTGTGACGGATTGACAATATTACGTTAGCAACGCCATATGTTACGCATACTGTTCAAAACACATGCAAATATACACCCTTTGCACCCAGACTTTAGCAAGAAACACACCTGTTTTAGGTTTTGTGCCGCGTTTAAGGCATGGTCGCAAACACAGTGGCATGAAGAGATGAAAAAAATCGATTTTCGGGGAAATTTTACCTTTTTCCAGGCAAACTAGGGACAATTACTGACCACTTGTTACCAATTACAAAGGCACGTTGAGACCAACCCACTGGTGCTTTCCTCTGGGTTCTATTTTTCCTTAGCTTGGAAGCGACCGGGGATTGCATTGACCTGCCCCCTCTATCAGTGCGCGTTATGACATACGGCGAATCAGGGCGAGGGTTACGCATTGAGGAGAGATGCGATATTTGTCGCTGGTCAGCCGTATCTTCTGCAACAGTTTTTATTAAAACTTCAGCTTCAGCTTCTTCCTTCGTTGACGCCTCATCTTGAACTCACGGAACTCCCCATTTATATCGGGAAAAGCACGACGAATCGACAGGGGGCGGCGTCAAGCACCTCTTGGCGCGCCCTACTCCCGAGTGCGCGGACACACCTCGAAGAGGGGCTCCCCATGGTAAGTCAGTGTCGGCAGCGAGGGGCTCTCAGATGCATGCAGCCTTGCACCACCTCTCTCCTCTCTCTTTCATCCCAGAGACCTGGAATCGTCATTGCTGGCCAAAAGCGCGCTGACCCTAAACAAACAAAGCAGGTGGAAATGTCTGGTCATGACTCCCTCTCTCGGCCCTCCTCTCTATGTTTTTGGGTGCCTGAAATGCTTGTCCTGCAGCTGCACCTAATAAAACAAACTTAGCCAGCAGTACATCGTGAAGAAAGAGCATTATTGTAGGCTGCTGGTAGATCAATTTTGAACGGTCAGCTGATCTGACCTGACCCTTGTTGGGGAACAAAAATGGCCCAATGAACTCCCCACAGCCTTACCGGTCATTTCCGACCCAACAATATCTGTCTTGACGTGTTTAGATAAATTGTCACCGCGTATATCAAAATAACAGTTTTTTACACTTCGTGACATCCAGTGACCTCACATTTGGCCTAAAATACAAACTGGTGTGCATTCTTCATTATTTAATGAGACCTTGACAACGATATCTTTGTTCTCTCACGCGGCGTCCGGAGGTTAGAGATCCTTGGGGAGGTCGCCTTCTCCCCAGAGACGTAGTTCTACCGGACCCCGCGGTCGTGCGCAGGATATTAAGCTCGGCTCAACACAACGCAAGAGCTGGATTTTCCGGGCAACGCAATGTTTCGCAGACACTCCTGCCCGATCATCAAATGATCTACTAGCTGATGCACGCGGTAATCGCACGCTCATCAGCGCCGCGACCTGTCATACCAGCAGCAAGGCTGACAGGTCCGCGTTCCTTCCCGCCGTGCGTCCTCAACGCCCGCACGCGCCCAGAGCTGGGCTTTCCTTGAGCTCCCGGAAGGCGCTCGTCGGTGAATTTCCCTCAAGCAGCGGTCAGCTTAACACGACGCCCGCTGGCTGGGCCGGCCCCCGGCGATTTCCCGTCGCACCTGACCGCAACCGCAGCCCTCCAGACGGCCGCCCAGCCTCACAGCCGAGGCACGTTATCTGATTGTCACATGCATTCGGACAACGGGAACGACATGGTTTAACTGGTTTAACAACCACTCCATGAAAGTCAACACAACAAAAACACCGTTAATGGATTTTGGGACGAAGGCTGTGCTGCGTCATATGCCTTCTGTGCATGTCAAGTTCGGGTCAGCTGTCATCACTGAAAGCAGTACTGTCAAAACCTTGGTGTGGTGATGGACAGAAATCTCACATTTGAGCCGCACATTGATCAGCTTGTTGCCAGGTCGACGGGCACTCTGATGGCCCTGTCCCATGCCAAGCATGTACTACCAACAGACACCCTCGTTCGCATTGTCGGAGCTCTAGTTCTTTCCTCCATTACATACTGCACAGCACTGTGTGGTACTCACAGGAGCCACCCAGTTCCATCGCGTGCAAAAACTCGTGCACTTCTGCGCGCGGGTGGTGAGCGGAGGGAGGAGGCGTGACCAAATATGGGATGTTGTCAGGGATCTACGATGGCTTAATGCTGATTAGCTCGTCAGATATCATACGCTGTGCGTGCTCAAAATAAGTCTTACTCACGGGTCAGCCACTAGATATAGACGCGATGTTCAGCACGTGCTGAGCACACTCATGAAACGCGACAGGCTAACCAGCTGAGACGCCTCCGAGCGGTGAGCAACTCTGGTACTCGCCGAATTAGCTACAGAGCATCGGGTTTGTTTAACTGCCTGCCGTCCGACTTGCGCGATGTTCAGTTTAGGCTGCTTCAAGCACCAACTTATGGAGTTTCTACTGAGTGAGGCGAGTGTTGGCACTTGAGTGGGTGCGTGTGTGAGTTTGCTTGTGTGTGATGCCACAATGTAAATACAATGGTGTGATTCGCCGAGATGATCCTTGACCGATGTGTGATGTGTTAGGCTATCTTTACTAGCTTTCACATTGTCTTTTTGTGCCTGTTTTTATGAATGGCGACGTGTAACTTTGAAAAAGCCACTGGATCTTGTGGAAAGTTACGAAATATATCAACATGAGCATGAGTTGGCTCACGGCTACGATTTCAGCTCAGGCTCGGACGTCCAGTCGCCGCGTTGGACGTGCCGTGGGGTTCACGTCCCAGGGATTAGCGCTCCAAACCTGAAATTCACGGACGGCAGCCAGCAGCCGGCAGTGGACAAAAAAAGTGTCAAATTGCCGGACGACAGCCGCGCAGTGGATTTACGGGGTTCGCGGAATGTTCTTCGCCGCGGAATATCCTCCGGAGTGGGCCGAAGCATCGGGTCACGTGAAAAAATGGTGCCGGGGCAATGATCTCAGCTTCGGCAACAGCCGCACCTTTCAAGGGTTTCCCAAGGCTTACATAACAGCTATCTCTGTGAAATGTTTTATCGTTATCTGATTGATGTTGTATTGCAGAGGGAAGTACATTTTCACAGGCTTTAAAGCGCATGTGCAGTGCAGCGACCCGTTAAAGCGAACGCCAGACAGCGTATCACGGGTTTGCTGCACACCTAATTCTCGTTCAGGGGCAGCGCAGCACGGGGGGGGGGAGACAGAAGGGGCAGGTTAATTCCCCCCCCCCCCGCTTTGCTGGCAGGCAGAGAGAAAATGTTTTTGTCCGCTCAAGATTTGGGGCCCTTGTATCCCAAACTAAGGGCGTTGCAGCTACCCGTAGGTTACCAAACTCAGATCAAGAAGGCCCTCAAAGCTGATCTAAGGAGAAAAAAATAGCTCAGGAGACCCTTTGCTGCATCCAGAGGTCCGCGTCCTGGATTATGAGTCACCTTAAGGACCATGGACTATACACATCTCCTGAGGCAACAGCGGGGCTCATTACCATTGAGCCTCCACTAGAGCTTGGTTGGACAGATTGCCGCTTTGATAAGTGCCCCGAGCCGTCGGCCGTAGGTAAGGTGGGCAAAACCCCTCAGCTGTTTCCAGAGGCCCAAAGGGAGGACAGTGGACCGACAGCACGCTTTCCTTGTCAGTCGGGAGCCTGGATCTGACTGACCCCTCGTCCGCGCCCCGGGCTTGACCTCGGCTCGGCGGCCCCACCACTTCGGCCCGATGTGCGGTGTATGGCACGGGCACGTCACCCACAATAGCGCACATAGATACCGCACTGCACCCTGGTATAAAAAATACATACGAAGAATTAAACAGCAGCATATTCTAAAGGACAAAGGTCCCACATATATAGGTCGCATGGTAAAAGATCGCACGGTATATACGGGGCGGCAACAAAAGGTATATCCTGAAGCCTGTGCCCGCCCCCTCCCCACACACTCCTGATTTTCATTAGCACCGTAAATCGCATTGCCAGATGTGTCAACGCAAACGATGCAGCAAACCATGACGATTTGCAACATGCATCGCAGATACTTTGCCATCACTCGGGAATTCTTTGTAACACATGCTCCAGGCAAGGCCCTGTTCTCATCAGGCGTAGGCCTGCGCACTTTGTCACCGAACCCATACCTTTGGCGCTCGTGTCACGAGTGAACTGGCGCGCCACCTGGCTGATAATCCTCTTCAGGTCACCGAAGGCCTTAAGGCTCTTCCTGCAAGCAAGGTATTTCAGGAACGCTCACAGATGACAATCTAGAGAGATCAGCTTTGGAGAGTAGGCTGGTCATGGGTTGCCAGTCTTTTGGCTTATGGCGCGATCTCCGAAGTGGTCAGTCAGGGCCATCCTTGACGCATGGGAAGTCACCCCGTCATGCTGGAAAATGTGTGTTCCATCTCGCCATAGGACGCGGAAACAATTTCAAAGTTGGGGGGGGGGGGAAGGTGGGGTAAATCAAACATGATTTACCGAGCTTCGTCCCCCAACCCACTTATGTCTCCCCAGATTTCGGCCAATCCTTTTCTTAACTTGGTAAAAAGTTGGGGCATTTTACAGTTCTACGGGAGGATTGAGACGGCATAGAATTATGACGGATGGACAACTGTCTATACTTTGGTCCTCATCTGGTGTGCTAACTGCCAATACTACTGAACTAACAAACCAGACGCAGACGACATTCCGAACAATTGTTCTATCCTTGATTTGCTGTATTAAAATGTTAATGTTGAGCCTTAATGCGTGACCTGCTGTAGTATCAGATATAAAAGTACCACGCATCAATGTCCTTTATGGCGTAGCATTTTTATGAACTGTATGGCCTTGTTCCTGAATGGATACATTTAGCTGTTACGGTTACATTTAACTATTGATTTACAAAAATAGCGAAAATCGTAATATAGTTCCAAGATTGTTCAATTCTGAGAAAATGTAAGCTATGCTGAGTGTTCATTTGAATAAAATGACATCGTTGAATTAACTGTATACATGTAAGTCGTGAACCCTCGCCCTGATTCGTGGCCCTTCATACGCGGACTGACAGTGGAGGTTTATTGCGACCCTCTGGCGTTTCCCCAGTAATGAAGATAGAGTTTAGTAGAAAAGACAGTAGATTTATACCGAGATGACGCGATTGGTCTAGTTTTGTGCTGTTAGCTTGATAACTGACCTCAATGTGCCAGGCTAAAAGTCGAATTTTCCAGAAATTTGTGTCTACCTGAGACCATGCCTTGCGACGACACGAAACTTAAACAGCTGATATTCCTTCTTCAACCATGAGTGCAATGGGGCACATTTTCATGTTTTGAGTATGCCTTTATTATATATGTCTCTGTTGCTGTGGCAATGTCGGCTCGCCGCATACGTTCTGCGGCATGGTTGGTCGCCAGCTGCTTACCCGCTGTACAGCGTTCCTTAAAAACCGCTGCTACCCCAAGACTAGAAAAGCTAAAAACATGTCGTTGATGTAAAAACACGCACATTGGATGCTTCATGCGTTACTGAAAATTTTGGCGCGTGCCGGAGGGTTGTCCTAAAAAAAAAACAATGCTGGGGTGGATCAGCCTTTCCCTATCAAAGCGAAGGTCAACTCTGCTTTCGAATGTCTTTGTCCGCATTGAGAACTCACTTTTTCCGTGAACTCAGTTGTGCTTCAGCTTGGCTCGCAATCGATGAGCCGCTGTTTCTGTTTCACTGAGTCAGGAAAGATCGGATGAGATCTGCCCGTTATTCGCTGTTCGGGGCTGTGAGAATTGCCGTTCTGAAGTGCGTCTGGGGTAGAATACGTATGGCGATGAGGTGTCGAACATAACTTTGGAGTTACGAAAGTTCATTTCTATTTTGTATTCGGATGCTTTCGGTGAGACCAATGTCAGCAGTTGGAAGCGAGTTACCTTCCATATCGCTTATTATATGGTTGTCGGGTGGAAGAAACGCGGGTAAGATGTTTGGGGGTTAGGTGTACTTGAGTTATTTTGAGATAAGTGTTGCCACCATTTTCCGTCAGCTTAACGCTTCACCCCTCCTTTGACTTTTTGCAGAATGGCCTTATAAACAGTGTTTGTCATGGCAAATTGCGGGCGTTTTGAACGTAAGCTGACGCCACTAAACAACAGCGACACGGCTGACAGATCGAAAACGCGATTTGTTGCACTCGTCTCTGCGTGCTCACTGTCAGTTAGTTGGCTGGCCCGGTTTCCTGCTCCTTCGTTGGCTTTCTTTCCGCTGCGCGCTGATATGCTGGTTAATTCTCCTTCATCGCCGATGTTGGAGTTGCCTCGTTCTTCAGGTTAGCTGAATCTGGTTGCCAACTGCCATTTCATCAAGGCATTGAACTAGTGTTCTAACCGCTACTTGCCGCTCTCCATAATCTCTTCAAAAACTTGCCTGCATGAACTTTTCATCCAAGCAAAAACTCTACCATCCATTTGTAGCATTTCGAACGCATGTCCTCGCTGGAGGCCACTTCACCCTAGGTCATCCCAGAGTCGAAGAAAATACATTTTTCAATAAATCTCCCTTTTTGTTGCGTTACTGTCAAAGGCAGTAACAGTTCAGCAAGTGAGAGACGGAACCAAAAGGGCATCAATGGGCGGGATCAAGAGCGAATCACGTAACTTTGTTTTGATGCCCACGTAGATAACGAAGTGGGTATATGAAAGGGACTGCTACATTTGTGTGGGGTTTTGAACCGAGAGTTAGTTTCATGATTATTCCCTGCAGTTCAAGGCCGTGTACTTCTTTAGAATTGTTAGGGTTATTGACCCAATAGCTGCTACTGAACCAATCTAACTACTGAATCAACATCATCCAAATATTTACCAATGCACTCGCCACATGCGATTTGCTGCCAACTTCTGAATTGTGTGACCTTGGGTCTCAGGTTTTGGTCACAGGTCAGTAAACTATCGAAACGTAATATGTACTTTTGCCAACCCAATATTAGAAAACTTCACGACCACTGACATCAAAACCTTCACCAGTCAATTTCAAATTTGTGATTGCCTCTGCTTTACCAGCATAGTCACCTCAGGTCGTCTTACAGATCAGAAACGGCTTCAACGCGGTATGGCATGCCACCGACAACCACTCTCAGAACTACTGTACCGATTTTCATGAAACCTTCACCAATCGATGCAGAACGCACGCTTTCCTTGAATTTGTTTAATTTGGTGACATTGGATGTTGTTACAGGTCACGAAGTAGCCAGAACGTGGTTGTTGTAATTGCGCACAATGTCATGCCCGGGACATACTCGGATTATTCTTCAAACCCTCATCAATCGATGTGGTATGATATGTGGTACGCGTATTTCTGGGACATTTTTGGACACGTGCTATCCGTTCCTTGCAGTAGCTGGGGCAGTTTTTCCAAAACCGCTGTGCCAGTTCAGAACACACACTTTCATCACCCACCCAATCTGCGTCCAAGGTAGCTTAAAGTCCCCAATGTGACAAAATACCACTCATTTTTATATTACTGTATTCTTACAATGTTTCAAAAAGCCAGCCCCGGTTTTATACTTGGTCCTTACCTTCCATCATGGATGATTTGCTCAGATTGCTGCATTTTGCAGGCTGGATGATATTAGTGTTGTATATTGTATGTAAGCATGAATGTATGCGTTTGTGCATTGTATTGCCGTTTTAAGCACTCACCAGCATAAAATGGTTATTCTGAGTTTTGAGTCGGTAAGGTTAAGAGGGGACGCATGTTAAAAAGGACACTCGAAACACAAATCACACGGAATTGCATCAAAGGCACATATGCAAAACACATCTCAGGTACACACATATGCGTAGTAGTCATCACGATTTCCAACTAATTATACTTGCATTTACAGGCCTTAATAACAATCGAGGGGCAATCTGGACCGTTTCAACAAGGGGCCGCCAAGCCGAATTGATGTCAAGGTCCCAGTTAAAAGACTCCCTGTGCCGGGGAGAGATCCTTTTGTTTCAGTGAGGGTCCTGTGTCGATCCAGAGCAGATGCCCCTGTCAGAGGGGCATGTGACATCACGGAGGGGACCGGGACAGTGAGGGTCCTGTGTCGATCCAGAGCAGATGGCCCTGTCAGAGGGGCATGTGACATCACGGAGGGGACCGGGACAGTGAGGGTCCTGTGTCGATCCAGAGCAGATGCCCCTGTCAGAGAGGCATGTGACATCACGGAGGGGACCGGGACAGTGAGGGCCTTACGTCGATCCAGAGCAGATGCCCCTGTCAGAGGGGCATGTGACATCACGGAGGGGACCGGGACAGTGAGGGCCCTGCGTCGATCCAGAGCAGATGCCCCTGTCAGAGGGGCATGTGACATCACGGAGGGGACTGGGACAGTGAGGGTCCTGTGTCGATCCAGAGCAGATGCCCCTGTCAGAGGGGCATGTGACATCACGGAGGGGACTGGGACAGTGAGGGCCCTGCATCGATCCAGAGCAGATGCCCCTGTCAGAGGGGCATGTGACATCACGGAGGGGACTGGGACAGTGAGGGTCCTGTGTCGATCCAGAGCAGATGCCCCTGTCAGAGGGGCATGTGACATCACGGAGGGGACCGGGACAGTGAGGGTCCTGTGTCGATCCAGAGCAGATGCCCCTGTCAGAGAGGCATGTGACATCACGGAGGGGACTGGGACAGTGAGGGCCCTGCGTCGATCCAGAGCAGATGCCCCTGTCAGAGGGGCATGTGACATCACGGAGGGGGACCGGGACAGTGAGGGTCCTGTGTCGATCCGAGCAGATGCCCCTGTCAGAGGGGCATATCACATCACGGAGGGGACCGGGACAGTGAGGGTCCTGCGTCGATCCGGAGCAGATGCCCCTGTCAGAGAGGCACGTGACATCACGGAGGGGACCGGGACAGTGGGGGCCCTGCGTCAATCCAGGGCAGATGCCCCTGTCAGAGGGGCATGTCATATCACGGAGGGGTCCGGCGCGGTGTATGATACATCCTCTGGGTGCCTCCGGGAGGGATCCGTAAATGGACCCACGGTCCTGTTATCGCCAGAATGCCAGTCGCTACGGACCCTGAGCTGGGGTGAAAGGATTACTCAGCTCCTGACTAGGACGCCTCACCTGCGGATTTGCAACGCGATTACCTGATCAGAATAAGCAATTGCAGCAGCACGTGCGATAGAGACTACGCCACGGCGTCATGAGCTCGTGATGCCGCATGTGCTGCTCTGTTAAGTGCCCATCTGAGCATTCCGCAGGTGAAATCTACGGCTCGGGATACGTTGGACACGTAACGAACAGACGTCACAAGGCGTTCAAAGGTACCACTTTACGACACGTGGTCGTTTCGCCCGCCTTCTGACCGCCGTAGGGTGCAGGGTGCAGGGCCGACGCCACGCTGCACATGGAGACTGCTGCGCAGAAGTGTCGTTGTTCTTTCCCCTGAGAGCGCACTGCGGGTGCCTATGCTTGAAACCATTCTTTATCTGGTCAATGCCAGATGAGTTCTAAAGAGAGATTGCGGTTCCCCTGGCGAACAAGGGTTTAACATATCATTGCAAATATTTGGCCTGGTTTCGAAGTACGTTGTCGTTTAAATGGAATGTTACATTTGAAGGTATTGAAGTAAGCATCAGATATGCTGGAACAAGCTCGCTTATAACTGTTGCCAAATTTTAATGTTTTAACGACTGTTCTAGGCGACACAATTTCTCTGTTGAGTCAATAAGCTGCTGTGTCATTGCTTGATTACGTCATCGCACCTCTGCACAACATCGATTATGGGCCAATTAACGGCCATTTTAAATGGAGATCGTACTCACGAACGCCAGACATGTATCACTGCACCATCACATTTGCTTGGCTTGATCGCCGCATGCCTTATTTAATGGCACGGTTTGAATGACATCATTTTGACGCCAGGAACACCAAGGTGGCCTTCGAATACTCATCCAGATTACTCTCCCACACGTTTGCAGCCTTTGAGCTCAGTAGTTAGAGGGGGTGAGGCCTTAAAAGGGGCACCGCCGTGGGCCTCATCAAAAGGTCTTCAATCTGGCCATTTTGGTTCAAAACCCCCATCCAAAAGTGGAAGAATCCCTTTAATCCACGAATCCCACAATCTATTCGTGAAACCCCGGTAAGATCCGGCAACACCCCTGACCGTCATTGTTTGATAGAAAGGGCCGAAGGAATCGTTGTGTAAGAAATAACGCCTGCAGTTTGTTCGATGCAGTCATTTGATTCCTTGTTGATTTTGGGGTTCCTTGGGGTTTTGAGTGGCTTCTAAACGCACGTATGGCCGTATCTTCTAGTAGGTTCTGGCTTTTCTTTGGGTCAAAGGAGTTCAACACAAGAAAATAAGGGCAACTTAAACTCCCAAAATGAAGGGGGCTTGCTCTGTGGATCATTTTTTGGCGTGACTTAGGGGATGCTGTCTCAGCTGTTGTGTTCCCTGCTGTGTCTCCACCAGCAGAGTCTATTTGTTAACCGCGGTGCCCCCTTTTAACGTAACTCTGGGGGTGCCCTTGATCACAGCGTCTTTGCATCCCCTCGATCAAATCCAGGAGATCGGTCCAGGTCAGTGCAGCCAATGAGGAAGGTCAATCCCTCTTAGGCCCGCAGCGTTTTGTATTTTGATAACTGTAGATGGGTACTGATAACAAGCCAAAAATAAATATACACCTTGCATTGGGCAATACTTACAGCGAGATCAACCGCCATTGGCCAGATTAATGTGTAGGCCAACAGCAATGGTAGTTGTATATATCCGTAATAAAATTCGTACAAACGATAAGCGCATAGGTGCGGTGTGAAGCACATAAGTTTACCGCTGAATATGTATACATAAAATATGTTATGCAGTGAGGTAATTACGCTTCGGTGCCGCAAAAAAAATGTTCATTGAGCTGACGATTATGCTTTACACTTGAATGGCCAAGGGTTGCAAATATTAAGAAGGAGACCAGGCATATCCTTGTTTGGAACAAGTCATTTATGCCACGTTTTTGACATACGCAGAACATTGTACGTAATAAATACATTCAAGGACAGCAACAGTAAAACTACGTCTTCACCAACACAAAACCGCGGGCGCCCCAGATATATCTGGCTGGGTCTGTTTTGACCAAACAATTACTGATGGAAACGTTTGCGATACACGAGGGTGCGGTTTTCCCTTGGTGGTTTTGTAAATTTGGGTGTATTTCTTTACAGGGGCCTCGCAATCCGGTTGATTTTTACATTTGAATGCAAGGCAATATCGCGTGCCAGCGGCGCAACATATGAAATATCCCTAAATTGTTGCATCTGTGGAACCAGCATGCATGCATCGCCCGAGTCATATCACTTGGTTTGAATTACACCGTACACGAAGGACGGCACCCGCGGTCCTTCCCGCTTGTGGGCGCAATACCCACCACGAACGGCAGGCGTGCCCCGCATCGCAGCGGCGAAACATTAACAACCATCAAGAAGTGCATCATGCCAAAAATCAACGAATTTCACTGCTGGCTGCACCACTTTTGTCTGCAACCGCAGGCGTTTTAACATCCACGGCATGCACTGTCATTTGAGTCATTGCGATAGCATGCATGTACAAGTTACTGCCGTCGTTAGTGATAAACTGCAGGGTCAGCGACCTCGTAAATGAAGCTTTCTGCTGGTTTCGTTGTGCGTCACGGCCAGTCACTTGAGTTATGTTTTGTCCAACTTTGGTAGCATTTAGCGGTCAAATTGCGCCATTTGCCATGTTTTCCTCGAAATTCTTAGCTCAACATGGCAAGATTTATCAGTCTATAAAAAGCGCATGGCATGTACCTATGCGCATACTCATTTACCTATACAAGTCTAGACATCCTACTCCCATTGGCGCGGCGACCGGCCGGTTGTTCCCGTCTTGCGACACTAGCGCCACCGCGCGGAGAGGGGCAAGAGTTAGCTTTGCAATGATAATCCTATGGCGGATGGGCGACCTTTGGAGGCGTGTGCTTGGGAAATGGTGGGAGCGAGGGCCTTGAAAATTCTGGGGCTGTTTAAGACATCAATTTTACGCAGTACGGCACAGCAAAGGCTGCTTCAAGGGCATGGGTAGCGGCTTGACAGACTGATCTAGACATACTGATTTTGCAATTTTGTGTCGTAGCAGAAGTGTGGGGGGGGGGGGGGGGGGGGAAGGCAGGGTAATATCTGGTCTCAGAAAAAACAGATAGTCCTTCTAAGACAGAAAAGATGCCATAACGATAACGCTGGAAACAGTTGTTCTTAACCCTCATCCGGATGTGGTCCTTTGCAACATTCCAGCGGGCAGAGGGGCCGGGCCAGTTGCATCACCCTCTCCTGGCTTGTGGCTTCGGCTTGAGATAGTCAGAAGCAAAGCCGAGCAAGATAATTGCCATGAATGTTAGCCAACTGTATCCAGCTTAAAATGTATTCGACAGTTGGGTTCCCCCAGGTCGGATCGACGACCCAAAATCGTTGGAAAGGGCAAATCTTTTCGCAGGAGGCACTTCGACTGACGCCAATGTCATCATTTGCACCAGCCTGTTGGGAGACGGAGGACATTCTTACGTCTTTGTATATGGGCGAAGTAACTGCCCCGGTGGGTTGTTGGAGTTCAGGCTATGGTTATCCCTTTGTATGCACTGCATGCATGCTGTTCACCTGCGTGAGAGAGTAGGCCTGTCCCCATCCACACGCAGATAAGACCAGAGCTTTTGTTTCGATTTGGTACGTTACAAGAATATAAGCTATGTCCAGCACCGTCGGCTCGGTACTCCTGCGAGCTGTGTAGGCACCGAGATATGCGCATAGTATATCATGTTATTCAAAATATGTACACCGTACTATTGACAACGTGAATGCACAGGACTTACACGTGGACACACATTACAGTCAAAAAACCGCTCATAGTATATTATGTTGTTCAGAGCATGTACACCGTACTACTAACAATGCTAATGCACAGGACTTGCATGTCCACGCACCTTATAGACCCAAAACTATGTAACTAGTAAATCTGTTTGCGGTTACCAGCACAGGTATTTACTGACGTATTTGACTACTGGTGTGCAAAGAGCACCTGCTTGCACAGGTTGTGCCTCACATGGGTACGGAGCATTCCACTCACAGTAGCATTTTGTCCATAGGCATGGAGGCGGACACGCAGATACCTGACCACGATCTGCTTTACCATTACCACAGCATGGCACTCATCCGCTCGCGGCTCGAGCATGTGGTCTTCCACACCAGGGAACAGTTCGTGGCTGCGTTCAGTCATTAACTGCGCCAGCACACTGCACTGGATACTCAGTGACAGTTTCGCTCGGTCCATCCTACCACACTTATGCAAAACGGTCAAATGCCGCTCAGCTGCCGTGACGATCGCGTGCGTCGACGCCGACGGGATGAGCAGTCCGCCGTCGTCCCGCACTTTTACGAGACCCATCACTTCATGCGACGGAGGGTCGTCCCCGTTGCACAGAAGTGCACCAGTGCACTCACCACACCCGATCGCGCTCGTTTCCACCAGCTTGCGGCACACGGAGCCGGAGATGTAGCCAGCACAGTTGTCAACGAACCCCGAGCCGGCGTCCTCCGTCGTGAGGAGATGCTACACGACCGCCGGCATGGGGTCACTCTCGCTGAGCGTCGGCCGCTGCCGTTTTGGACGACGTATCTGGAGCAGGCCGTCGTCACCATCATCCCGTGACATGCAGCTCCCGGTGGCAGATGGCGATATGAAGTTGTGCAGTATGAGTCTGCGCATGGCATGTTGCAGTTGGGCCACGTTTGGGTTGTTGAAGACGCCCATACGTCGGATCCGGCAGAACAGCAGCTCTAGATGGTCTTGGGACATCTTGTATGACAGTACATAGACGAACCCCTCCTCCAGCAGGGCCTCACTGACGTCCATGGCGGTCTGCGTCACGAGACAGAGACCCAGGGCCGGGGTGAGCCGTCGCGTCTGCAGTACCGGTTCGCCTGATGCTGTCTGCAGCCGGAACAGCACGGAACTGAAGTCGGCCAGAAACTCACGTCGGAGCCTAGCGGAAATGATTATCAGTCAGCACACTCAAAAAGGAATAACAGCGACATCTATAGCCTTTACTGAGGCAATTGCTCGGCCACAAACCGTCCTCACAACATAATGCTCAAAATGAATTTCTGATAACCAGAGGTTCGCCCAGTCGTTACATTTGTTTACGGGGAGCGGGCAGTTCACGCGTTCTTGATCGGCGACAGGGGTAGGGATTGCTCATACATACCTGAATGGCCAATTTCGCCCGGTGATTGGAGGGGGGGATGGGGTGGGGGTAGGGGAGCTGCAGGGAGATAAGGCATACTTTTGCCCCTATCGCTTGATCTGCCTATGGGGATAACGGGCGATCAAACACAAAAGCCTTATATAGGTCAATGTGCATACTAGCTGCTACCATGTTCAGTCCTCCACCATGTGCAGCGGAAAATAGTTTCCCGATCGCAACATAAGAATATGGAAATGGGCTGGTCACAAGTCGTGTTTGTGAGGCTCTCTGGGGCACCAAGTCTCGGGGGGGGGGGAGGGGCGTTACAGGAATAATTAGCATTCCCTTGCCAGGATGCTGGATCCGCTCCTGCGCATGTAACCAGGCTGGCTGAGGTTTTGTGACGCCATCGAACAATCAGCTGGAAGACAGCCGAACCGTAAGCGTAAGGTTGGCCTTGGTATTAAATGTGTCGGTGGCTGCGTCGCTGGGAAGTGGGCGGGTGGCAGCGGTGAGGGAAAGTGGTATAAGTATACATTGGTACCTAACAATAAAAAAGAGCACTGTACATCACTCGTCGTGTTTAAGGCAGAACATAACATAAATAATCATAAAATATGTAGATTTATGCTCCTATCTTCGAATTTTAATAATTACGATAGCAAGCCCCCGAGCGCCCCACACGCCCCACCGTCTCGACTTCCAGCTCAGTTGCTGCGTCATCGTCGTGTGGTCACTATATTTCTGCCCATCAAGAATTATACAACATGTACGGGGCCAAGGTAGAAATAAAAATATAACGAAATACGTTTTTTATCGCGTCTAGGTACGTTTATGAAACATACAGAGCAGAATAGTCCAGAACATAGCCTAGCCTAACCTATTCTAACCTCCCCACCCTATCTCCTTCAACTCAGTGTCCCATTAGCGTCCATGTTCCGTGCCATATGTATGTACCGCAGTATGGAGTTCTGTTTAGTCACCATATTCTCATTTTGCTTTTCATTCCCCACCCAATGACGTCGTATTCCCCCCCCCCCCCCATGTCGACCAATCTACGAGCTACGGAAGTTACCTTACGTTTGCACCCCCGCCGTACATTTTTATAGTTCTTGATGCCCAGTAATGTTGTGACAACCGGCGCCGACGGTGATGAGCGTATGCAGCGCTCGGATGTCCGCCGCAGTAGTGATTTAAATTCTAAGGTAAGAGTTTAGATGAGCTGTTTTACGATTATTTATGATATGCTCTCCTTGAGAATGATGATTGATGTACAGCGCTCTGTTAACATTAGGTAGCAATGTATACCATGACTGGGAAACCCCATGTTGTTATATGGCAAATGGTGCCCAATGAAGGTTTCAAAATTGTTAATAAATGTGTATTGCATTTATTGATATCAATGCTCTATGTTTTGGGTATTGGACTTGTTGATTCAGGCTTTTTTAAGGAACACAATGCCTACACTGGTCATACCAGTTCAGCTATAGCATTGTAGATCAAAGTGCTGTGCTGAGGCACAAATACTAGTGTTTTGAATCCTACATATGTGTCGCATTCAGGCAGTATCCTTCTGTGTTAAGGTTACAAGTGAGACATAGATAATGGAGTTAGGAAGCATGCCCCAGACCTGCAAATCACAAAAATGGTTGTTGGTAGGTTCACCCTGCAAAGTTCTAATTCCAAGGGTTTGTTTATTTTTGTCTTGCAGTTACACAACAATCTCTTGAACTTGAAATAAAGGTGGGCACAATGTTTGTTTTAATCTAGGTCATGTCCTCAAATAAACAAAGTTAAGAGCAGTAGCATTTTGAAAACCATGTACCATTTTCTACTTACCTTAACTTGTAGGTAGATATTTTATATATTTGAAGATAAAGCTTTTGTACTCTTGGTCATGGGAGTACATCAAATTGAGCCTAAAGATTTCATAAGCGCTGTGTTTATATATGCGTACTCAAAACCAGTTGGTACTCATAATAAATGTCACTCATGTCACACACAGGCCTTGTCAGAGGTCACTTGTTTGACGACCTCTGCCATTCAACTTACCATCAGTGGTCATCATCAAACTACAAAGTGCTTAAGTGTGAACAGATGAAAAACACATCAGTCTCTTAGCATTGTTAGTTACATCAGGATTAAGCAATATAATTCAATGGATTTGTGGGATCAGATGTGCGAAGCAGTTCTTGTGTTGGTGATGACCCCACCATCTGATCAGGGAGTTGCAGTTCATTGGTCAAGTTTTGATTATGGCACAATGTTCTACACATTTGATCCAGCCCTTGACCTTATCATCATCATGGGCAGCATCTGCCACATACCACAGACTACTCCAGTTAGGGCAGAAGGTGAGCACACCTTGTGACTGGAACTTACCCCACTATAAGTGGGTTTAGCTGCAGGCTCTCTGACTGAACTACAAAAGCAGGCTCCATTACTCAATGCACAGGCCTTGTAACCTGCCTGTGATGGGCCACATGCTCCATTTCAGCAGCCAATGGCCTCAGCCTCCAGCAGCAGCGCCCGGTCGCTGTTCGCCGAGTCGCGCACCCGGCTGGTGGAGCGGGTGGCGGTCAACGTGGACGCCTGCGGCTCGGTGTGCCGCCAAGCAGTGCGCGGCTCCCGCTCCCAGGAGCTGCTGGTCGGCGCGGCGCGCTCTCTCGCCGCCCAGGTGCCGTACAGCTGAGGGCGGCCGCTGCGGCTGCCCTCTCCCCTTGGCCCGCGGACATCGGCAGCCATGCCAAACGACCGGCTTGTGCGGCACGTGCGTGCGTGCACTCTTGTATCGTACTTGTTTCCGGGCATTAGCACGCACGTGTCTCTGCGTGTTTGCGATTGCCTGTGTGTCATTTTTACATGGTGTTGGCTTATGCAATTCGGCTTTCTGACTGTTTGGTATAACATGGGCACATAGGCTTACAGCTCATGGTTTGCCCGCGCACAGAACACACACGCACGCACGCACGCACGCACGCACGCACGCACGCACGCACGCGCACGCACACGCACGCACGCACGCACGCACGCACGCACGCACGCACGCACGCACGCACGCACGCACGCACGCACGCACGCACGCACGCACGCACGCACGCACGCACGCACGCACACACACACACACACACACACACACACACACACACACACACACACACACACACACACACACACACACGCACACACACGCACGCACGCACGCACCCGGCTTGAGTAATGCAACAGAAGCGTAGAATGTGAGTGTGTCGCAGATCTCTCACAATGTGGGTGCAAATGGATGGCTTGCTGCGTCCATTGCGGAGTGTCAGTCCCAAGTCGCACAGTTTTCTAAATGTCAAGATTTGGACGAGGCGCTCATACAGTCTCTCATTACACCCAGCAGGATGTGACTGGAAACAAACCATTGAGCACGTTCTTCCACATGGGAGGCGTTACATTACAGTCAATACGCAGCGATCTTGGGCGACGTTGCTGATCCTAGCGAGAACTTCGGCTCGCGGCCCGCGTTGAACTCTTCGTGAAGTGGTACCCTCTGGTTGAAGATCCCACTGTCTGGAAGGTGTCTTGGGGTGGGATGATGTCATGTGTTTCGGCATTGGTCTAGCGGCTGGTTTTGAGTCTGTGCCATATTCAGTCAGAGGGGCGGTGGCGGCTGCCAGTACAGTTGACCATGTTCACACCACCTCGCCTCAGAAGATCTGCGTGGGGCCGATGTCCTACAGCTGGCGTCCTCTCGCACAGGAGTCGGCGATCGACCGTACTTGCGGCAACGTGCAGAAGCTGCGGATCCTGGCGACCCACCTGGGCTATCAGTGGGAGTCGATCGCTCGCTCCGCCCACCACGTGCCGTCTCTCAGGGACCAGGCGCGCTCTATGGAGCCCTGAGGCTCGCAGGCGTGCCTGTCGGTTGCGGGTGTTCTCTGTTCGGTCATGATCCGTAGCTGGGCAGTCTGCCGTCCAAAGGCAAAACCCCATATGTCCATTACTGGCCATTTTGCGTTGTTTATGCCATCTGATTCGTCTTCTCATGCTGAATTCGGATATTCAAACCAAGAGTCGAAATTTTCAGATTCTTGCCTAAAAGAAAGGGCTAAAAGCTTGTGAAAACTTCACCTGATAGTTTAAATAACCGAATTCAGCATGAGTGGACGAATCAGACGACATAAAACACTCAAAATGACCAAAAATTAACATATGGGATTTTGCCTTTGGACGACAGCAGTGGTGTCACATGCCCGGATGGTCACCACGGATTCTATCAGGTAGTTTGAATGTGCGAGTCGCGCTCGCAGACGGCTCGTGTTCATTCAGTGCGACATATACTTGACATGCCTCATGTTTGTTGAGACTCGTGCCTGACGCGACGGCCTGGTACCAGGTCATGACGTCAGGTACCTGGCCATGACCACTCAGTGTACCTGCAGACCCTCGTCAGGCCTGCAGCTGGATCTGGCCACAGTGCTAGCCGCTGTCGGTGTTCTCATCTCGAAGGTGGCCACACTTCGTGGCTCGCGTCTGTGGCGTGCGCCTGCTGTCCCGCTGGCGGTGTTGCGAGCCGGACTGTGCGCGTGAACCGGTCATGGCACCTCCTCCGTCTCCGTACCCGTCGGCGTCAGACTGGGCTGCTCATCCGGGTAGACAGGAAATTAGGCTGCATTGGTTGATATTGGGTTTAATAAACGCGGCCGTTGCTAGTTAAAAGCGTTATTCATTGACCCTTTTTGTGCTGGTGGCCAAGCATAATTGGTAGTGCTTACTGCTGGTTGTTTGCCGATAGCCGTGTGGGTTGACATAAGCTATGGCACACCATTTTTTCCTCAGCATTTTACATGAAGGGCCTCGACGCGAAATGGCTATGGGTGTGGAATGTGTCAGCAAACCCTAAAAGACATAACATGAATAACTGCTTGATTAAATACTATGTTGATTTCGACGAATTGTTGATATACATAAACATTGGTTTGGATTTAATTAGTTTTAAGGTATACTGTTTTGTATGATTTATTATTTGGTGTCGCAATTTTATTATTTATTACATAGTATTTAATCAATTTAATAATGAACTAAATACTATGCTGATTTCGGTTATGATGACTCCAAGGAGCATGTCAATACCTGAATTGTGCATGTAACCTTGGCAAACGTGCTAAAGTGATGAATGTGAAAGGTTATTGATACCACGGTCAGGCAAGGTAAGAAATAAAGTAAAACGCCAGAAACTGGCATTACATTTTTCAAATAGCAATTGTGATCCTTGCCAATAACGGTCGATGCTGCGCTGAATGAAACCTCGGGAAAATGGAGATAAACATCAAACAAGTGGGACGGGTGGGTCATACGCGGCACTGGCCTCATATGCTATGCGATCTACTGCTCGATCTACTGTCATATGCTATGCGATCTACTGCTTGTCATGCTAGCCAGGGTGCGCGCTGGAGCACAACATATCGTGGCTCACCTGCTGTGTTCACTGATCAAGCCCTCTCCTGCGCAGAGAACTAGAGTTAAAAACGGAACATTGAAACTGGCACTTGGGCGAAGCCACCCGGGGCTGCTGTTTGGTACGGTGCCGAAGTCCACGTCTGTCGGAGAGGTACGGTACGTACCTCGTACGGACAGGGCAGCCCGTCCGCATGGAGGGCTGCAGCCCGCGTGCCATTTGTCGATTCCCCGCAGTCGCTTGTCTTCCAAATGATCCGGGCCACGCGTGGTTGCCATCCAGCGACTGTCTAAGCTCCCTCCCCCCCCCCCCCCCCCCCCCCCCCCCCGTTTAGTGGTGCGGTAACGCGCGTGGTCCGGACTTGGCTGCCCATTCCAATCAATAAGTCGTTTGAGGCCGCAGCGAAAATGTTTAAGGGGATTTTTGGGCCCACCATAGCTGGTCCTTTAGGGCAGAAGTGGCCGGGTGATGACCCATTATCTGACCTGGGGACAAAGTTTTTGAACTGCGATGGGCTCAACTACGGCACATGGCGAATGTCGAAGGTCTGGGTGAAGATCGAATAGGTACACGCTGTAAACTGGGCTGTCTGCAAACGAGAATCGAATAGGGTAAACTTAAAGTTCTATGATCCCACCCAGGGCAAACAAATTGAAAGGTTGAGGCCGAGAAGGAGTCGAAAGCCGTGTACTGCTTGATTGGTGAAGGTTCCGTGACGATAAGATAGACACGACAGTTGAGCTACATGCAAACATGAATACTGGAAAGTGGTGAAGCCCATGAGTTTTGACTTACCTCGGTATCATCAATTGGGAGCTGTGGGAAAGAATCGACTACGCTGTTTTTAAGGTTAAAGCTGCATAAGTCGGCGACGATGTAACGCAGATTGCAATGGGAACTGTCATCTGCAGGAAATAATTCCATTGCGTTTTTTGTGTTTGCGACCTAAGGCTAGGTCAAAAGACTGCTGTTACGTGTTGGTTTCGGTGACAGCTTCATTCGCGTAGTGTACAAAGAAAGAGCCTACTGTTTCCCGAGTATGAACTCAGCTGTTGACCTTGTCCGTTGTCCGTTGTCCGTCTTTATTTCCATACGTGTTTCGCTGGAATGAGTGTATACTGAAATGCTGATTGTATATGACCGCCCACACATCGGACATGGTGCGATCTGAAACTATCGCATGCCGCACTATGGCTTTTACAATTCGATTGTCACAGTGTTCAAAGAAATTGGCCTGCTGTTCCCGAAGTGTGAGCTGAGCTATGAACCGTTTTAGTCCCATTCATGTTCCGCTGGAATGAGCGTATCTCGAAATTTGATCGTACTAAGTATGGCCGCCTGAAAATACATATCGGGCTTGGTGCAATCTGAAACTACTGCATGCTGCACTATGATCTTTACAAATTGATTGGCACAGTGTCCAAAGAGATTGGCCCACTGTTTTCCGAGCATGAGCTCAACTCTTAACCTCGTCCGTTGTCCGTTGTCCATTGTCCGTTTTCTGTCCTGCACGTGTTCCGCTGGGATTACCATGTGTTGACATGTCGATTATGCTAAGTATGACCGCCTAAAAAGACACATCGGCCATGGTCCAATCTGAAACTACCGCATGCCGCACTATGGGTAAATCATAGACTACGCGAGGGCACAAAGTCACCAGCAGATCCGACCGATCAAAAGGTCCGTAAGATCTCCGCCGGCTCTCAAGCTAGGAGTAATCGAGCACTGGGGTGAAGTTTTCGCAAAATCAGTCGGAAGGGGAGGAGGAGCAAGCTCGTGTAACTGAAAAGGGAACTACACCCCTGGCCGAGCAAAAAGAGTGGTCATGCACAAAGTACTGGTCCCAAACGTCTTCGTCGAAAACTTAGGCCGGGCCGAACGAGACAGCTTTTGTTCGGGAATGTGCGGAAATCTTTCCAAGGATGTGCCTTGCGCGCAACGTCCACGTGACCACGTGAACGCCCGTATTGTTGCGCAAGGCTCTGACGCGAGGCGTGCGATATCTGCCACGCGGTGGCCATCCGGGATCTCCGAGACGGAAGTCCTGCATGAATGCTAAAAGGTATGACAAAGACTTCGTTGAGGCAATTTACGCGTTTCTGGCCCATGCCCCGCTGTTCCCAAACGACGCCCTTTACCTCTAGAACATGGCTGGAGCTGGAGTCAGCCCGAAGTATTTCGCCAATACAGCAAACGACAAGAACTATCTTTACTTGCTATTTAACGCATCATTAAGATCGTCTCACGTCATTGTTATAACCTTTCCAGAGCTGACAGCACTCTTCACGAACCAGTGCAACGTAGCAGTGCACAGTACTAGTGGCGCAGACGGAAGGGGTCACGTAACTTCCTTAGATAGGACGCCTTAGGTGATAAGGTGTCTAAGATGACTCCTTCTTAAAGACCCGCTTTGAATGCCCGAAAGGCATTCAGGGCCTGACCTGCGGGGACGGGCCCTCAGATGACAGTGAGGGGGTGTTTTGCACCGCTCGGGGACCCGGAAGTCAGTAAGGGCCTATATGTCGGTTAGGCACCACCAGCACCGCACAGTCGGCCCCGTGTTGGTATGAGCCTGAGGGCCCACTCCACAAGCAGCTAAAAAGCCGGGGGCAAGCGATTTACGCTGGTCGGGGCCGCTGTATTAGTGAGGGACTCCCAGTGCTCAAAATGGGCCCCGTGTTGGCAAGGGGTCCCTGAGTCGACCAAGTGCAGTATTTGATGATGCCCGAAAAGGGGCCCTCGGGGCGTACCGGAACTGAAAGCCCAAGGCCTGATTGGAGGGCATAAGGAACAGGAGAGTTGGCTTTAGGTCGCATAAAAGATCCCGGACCGCAGGGCCGTGACCTGAAATATCAGTCGGAGGTCTTCTGGCACCGTTTGAGGACCCCTTGAGACGATGAGGGCGCCTATGTCAGCCAGAGACCACGAGCACCGAACAGTTGGTTTCGTGTCGGTCTGAATCCTAGGGGCCCATTTCCAAGCAGGAGCCAGGCCACGGCACTCGCTTCGCATTAATGTGGTCCCTGAAATAAGGATAGTGACCCTTTGGCGGTCAGGGGCCCCGCAGTGTCTAACAGGTGGTCATCTGTCGGCACGTGGTCGGCAACTCGGCAAGTCTTGCAACAAGACTGCAACAACGACAGAGGGCCAGACCAGACAAAGCATAACCAAGTAAAGCATGGAGTACGGAAGCAATATGAGTTATGTAATTGAAGTATACATTGGCTATCCATAATTCAGTGCACATCCTAACACAAGTAAGTTCTTCAAGTAGATTTAGGCGTCTGAAGTGGAAGCTCATGTGATTCATCCAAACGTCATGATACCATGAGAAGTACAATAGTTGGAAAATTGTCTGAAATGCCCAGATATGTCTTAATTTTCTACTTGTCGAGAAAAACTAGGGCGCTAGGCGCGACAGCTAATAAATCATGGTTAAAACTAAGCTCTGCATATGATGACACACACACACACACACACACACACACACACACACACACACACACACACACACACACACACACACACACACACACACACACACACACACACACACACACACACACACACACACACACACACACACACACACACACACACACGCACGCACGCACGCACGCACGCACGCACGCACGCACGCACACACACACTGGAAACCTAAACCTAACTCTAGAATTAGGTTGCAATTTCTAGGAACATTTTTGAGTTTTGTCGGCTTAGAAAGAGTCCACTGAACCATTCTTAAACTATAAGCACCGGTGACTCATTTACGAAGTCGATCAACATCGGATGTTTTAATTTTATTGAACTCGAATTTTAAACAGAATTCGCCTCGCGGGTGTCCCTGGGTTCTGTTTCATTTCTGGAAGATAAAAACAATAACAAAAGCAGGGAAGCCGTGACCCTCATTAACAACCGGCCGCTTTTGGGGGCCTATTCTTTTTCCAATGAGGGGCCCCAGCCTCATCAAGACAACAACTAAATGTTCTCGGGCCGCTGTGACCGTTACGCTGCTCATAGATCAACCAAAAATTATACAGGTGAAATTTGCGTGCCAGACTAATCTTTGACCGATGCGAACTGCTTTTGAGAGACTTGCGGAATTATCATTTCACAACGGTCGTTTTCGCCCGCCAGGCGTCTGGTATCTGTAGCGGCCGACGCCACTCGGTTTGATGGAAACTGGAACCACGGCCTATCGGTGTTGTCGCGGGACCCTCCTTTTTCGGGAAAGGAGCGCCCTGTTCTCAGTTCGTGCGATGCTCTATGGTCCTTATTTTCGAGATGATGTCTTCGGGTGTTTTGACATTTTGAGCGAGGTATCCGTGTTTTATGGATTTGTTCTCTGAAAGTTCCTTCTCCAGTTTTAAGCGTTATTAACATAACATTCTATAGATCCGAAGCTACAGCTCCGTAGATATCAACGTCTTTCATTCAACCTCCCCTATGTGTGCACTGTGCAGTGCGACAATCCGATTCAGATTTCATTTTGTCTTCAATACGGTCGAAATCCTAAAAAAATGTGATAGCGCCACGTGGTTGGTGTGAGCTGCCAACCACTTTGTAGCGATTTTGATCCACCTGCGTCTTGACTTACTTACGGTTTGACTTATTAAATAGCAGCCCGACCTGGTGTTGACGAATGAGCCAGTGACGAACAGCAGTCAGGATCAAACGGTTTGTGAGTGAGTTAATCGAATCCAGAAACAAGGGTGTGGTGTTTGTGGCGAACTAATTGGAACTTATAACCGCATGTTGGGCTTGGAAACAATATGTGAGAACCAGGAGCTAAAGCCTGTTTGCAAAATAACCCATGTGATGCAGTAACCAGGGAGTAATGATAATGAAAGAATTGGCCAAAACGAGGGATCCGGAACCTCGTTTTGATGAGGGTAAGTGGGTACCAGAAACCAACATGGAAAGCCAGGCACACATCTGCTGGAAACGGATTTCTAAGGGCGAATAAGAATATAGACTCAGTGGTAATGTCAAATGTTATATCCTAATTTATCACATACCATCATGTTAATCAGCATGCTGAGTAGATCAATTTTTCGCCGACATCAGATCCAATATTTCCTGCTTGTGGACTCTGAGTCCGAAGAAAAACATCCCAACGAAAACAAAGCATGTGTATCTATTTCAAATATTACCGATTGTCCTACGCTGTAATATCATACAAACATTGTTATGGTGGTGCAACATATGGTGGTTTTGGTCTCGTAATAGTCTGACATGGGATGGGGGATTTCCAAAGTTTGGGCAAGCAAATTGGCACAACCCTAGCATAAGATGGATACCAGGTAAGCGAGAACAAGACCGTGCTATGTTTTACCTACACGTGTTGCGATTTTTTCAGATACCAGTGTTCTGATTTAGTTTAATTTCAGGAGAATATTGTATGAAAAATGACCAATCACAGTTTATTGCGTTTTGCATGCACCAGCAACTTTGTGAACAAGCGTATGAACTTCAGTTGCATTGGCATGCTTGCATATCATGCAGTTACACACCTACACTCCCGTACTGGACCCACGCGCTTGGCGTCCATATTGCTAACAACGATTTTCATTCGCCTTAGTGTTTCACCACAGCACATATCAGCACAGGTTAACCGATATTGGAAGCGTAGCATTTGACTCATTTCCCTGAAACATTTATGTTTCCTGACCGCTCTTCACGCCATGCTCCCTGTTTCGTATGCAGATCTTGTGGACATCACGGTGATTTGTTCTGCCACGTCAGGTAAGCCGTCAAAAAATGATGAGCCTTTTACATGAAAACCATCCGTCCCGAACAACAACATTTACGCGTAATCGGTGCTTGCCAAACATCTTAGGTTGTAGGTGTATACACGCATACAAGCATCTCTTTTCCACCGAAAGATCCTAGAACATCGCGCAACACAGACCACAGTCAGCACTTGAACACGCTACCACAGTGCAGAATCTGGGGCTTATCGCCATGGCAACCGCGGTTTAATTCTGTGACCACATGAAATCCCCTGACCAATGGAAGAACAAATATGATGTCCGAATTTGCGGATTCCCTAAAGCCATAGGCTCTACATTGACGGAGACCAGAGCGCCTTACCTTATTGTTTCTATAGCCTTGACTGTATCATTGAAACTCCACGTCAAAGTGGAGGTCGGCACATTTTAAGCTTTTTTCCGAAAGTAAATGTAAATGCGCTGTAAATTCTTTACTTTTGCTGTGCCATTATTGGACCGGTTTGCATTTGATAACACATTGTGGCAGAATGTCGTAGCAAACGCAATTTGCTGCAGCGCGCAGAACTTGGCTGAATAGAATGAAACATCGCTGAATAATGCTCAAACACTCCACTAATAATGCAAGACAAGACCATAATTAAAATGATGCGTGAGCTATGGCCACTTGAAAAATACCTGATGTACCAAAAAGAGGAAAGCTCCAGCAAACATGGCACGTACGCGGCTCTCTTGAAGTTTGAGAAACTCTGTCAGCTGCACTCATCTGAAGCTGACGTTGCAGTTTGCACTTTCTTTGTGTCTCACCTGCGAAAAATATTACAAATATTTCGAAAGTTAGTAAGTTTTAGCTCACTTTTCATATTCTGCGTAAACCTACATAGGATCAAGAGGGTTGGGGGCAAACTCACCGTTGGGGGGCCAATTTGGACTTGGGGATGGAGGCAGTGGCCTACCCAATAGAACATAAATCAATACCCGTGGCCCTCATTCACACAGATAGCGCCCGAGGAAGGCTTCCGCACCACCACCAACGATCCGGTTGCAAGCTGGCCTGGCTGCAGATCTCCAAAAGAACAGACCAATAATCTGCTAAGAGCTGGCACGGTGCCAGCCCCCGGTCCGCTCATTACAATTGGAAGTTTTTTGAGAAACTTGTGTGGCTCGCTATCTCTCGTGTGACACACTAGTTTATCGCGTCAGTATTAAGATGGTTTGATGGAATCATTGCCATCAACTGTTACACGCATGGTGATGCGTGTGAAAAGATGTGCTTATTCTTTTTCGGGTGGCAACTACCACGACAGGGGCATGTTGCTCTGGCCAGACTTGATCAGCCTTCACAATTGCAAGAAAACTCGCGAGCTGCTAGGAAGAGGCCAGAGTACCGTATGTGTCACTCGACACGAGTCCCCTCGAGGGATCAGTGTCGCTCCACTGCACCCTGTGCGCCTCAGCTGACAGCTGCGTCCTGTTGAGGATGTCTAGGCAATCATTAAAAATAAGGTTATAAGGGAGGCTGGTATGTAGCATCCAACCTTGCTCTGTCATGCATGGTGCGCCAGGCGAACGCTGACCCGGACCCAAATGTGCAGCGCAAAACTGCTGATGCCCGTGCCCAGGTGTGAGCGCTTCCACAAAGCCGGGGTGATGGAAAAGGTCCACGAGGCATGACATGACCGCAGTTTTTAATATCACGCTTCTGTTGATAATTGTATTGATAAGGTAATGAGCGTGCTTACAGCATGATTACGCATCATATCAGTTCCCAGCACCATCTATTATGCAAGAATCGCCTTTTTAGCTACCAGCGCGCGGCTGCGGGTTCTGACCACTTCAGCTGCGTCATAAAGCTGAGGAATCATTCCCTGTAATTTCAGCCGCTCATCGGGGCAGTACCTTGAGGAACGGGGGGTCCTTGGGCGAGAGCAGGAAGGAGCACGGATGGTGGGGCAGGGGCGGCGGTGGCGTGCGCGGTCCCGGTGGCCAGCGAGCTCTCGCGCAGCACCGCCGCCAGCGCCACCTTCGCCTCGAACAGCGCGAACCGCATGGCGATGCAGTTGCGCGGCCCGCTGCCGAACGGTATGTAGGCGCACGGGTGGCGCTTGCCTTCTCCTCGGGCAGGAAGCGGTCCGGGTCGAAGCGCAGCGGGTCCGGGTAGTGGTCCGGGTCGCGGTGCATGGCGAGGACTGGCATACCGACGATCATGCCGCGCTTGATGAGCAGGTCTGTGCCGGGGAGGACGTAGTCTTTGGTGCAGCAGCGCTCGAGACGCAGTGCCGGCGGGTACAGGCGCAGCGTCTCGGCCAGACAACTCGGTCCAGGTAAGTCATCTCCGTGACGGCGTCGTAGGTCAGCCGGCCGTCGTGCTTCGCCAGCACCTCGTCGATCTCACGCTGAACAGCGCTCTGGATGTCGGGGCTGGTGGCCAGCGAGTAGCCGGCGAACGTCAGCAGCGAGGCCGTCGTGTCATAGCCGGCGACGAAGAAGAGGAGCGATTGCGCGACGATGCTGGAGTCGCGAGGACGCGCTGACCGTCCTTGGTCTTGGTCTCGAGCATGAGCTGCAGGAAGTCACGGGTGGCGGAGCTATGGGTGTCGCGGTGGGCAATGGTACGGCCGACGACGCGCTCGAAGAAGTCGCAAGCGCTCTGCGTGGGGTCCGGCAGGCTGTTGCCTATCCATTTTGGGAACAGCGAAAGCACCAACAGGCGAAGGTTGACGTAACGCGTCGGCGCCTTAAAAAACTGTCCGGCGTGCGCAGCGAATTCAGTGTTAGGGTCTTTGAACGAGTTGCAGTTGACGCCGAGAAACCGCACGAGGCAATGTTGTCCATGGTGAAACGACCGAAGGCGTCCTTCAGTTGTACCTCCCCATTCGCCGCCATCTCTTCCCGCAAATACCCGGCAAGGTTGACCGCGTTGTCCAGGCAGAGCTGGTGCATGGCCTTGAGCTTGCTGGCAGAGAAGCTGGGCGACAGCACCGTCCGCGCGTCCTTCCATTCCTTCCCACTCAGCATGATGATCATCTTCTCAAACCCCTTGCTGATCGCGAGGTCACGCCGGTCGGTAAAATGTTCGAAAGTCCTTGACGGTGATAGCGCGGATTAGGTCCGGATCGCCCACGTAGAGCAACCGGCCGGTGCATCTCGAGATAGCCGCAGTACTTTTTGCCGCCTTGCTCGTTGTACAGCCAGCTCTCAAACTCGGAAATTCGGAATTCTCCTCCACTTAAGCTGGCTTGGTTAAAGCCATGCCCGTAGGGAAGTTTGGCCGGGGGCCGGGCACGCCTCGCGACGTCCAGTAGTCGTAGTCCTTAGTGTAGAAGCGGTAGGCGAAGGCGATGACGGCCACCAGAACAGCCAGCGTCACTGGGCTCAGGACCCAGCCCAACAGCGACCAGAGCAGCGAAAGGAACGCGCTGATCATGATGTCAGAAATGTTGACGTCGACCTGTCTCCACCTCGCACTGTCAGTTTCTGTGTTCGCTTGCTCTCGGGTGTTACTTCGTGGTGACCATCAACTCTGCACCGGCCACCCACTTCACTCGTTTGGGGCTTTCCTCGCCGTTTACTTTTTCGTCCATATACCCCACCTCACCTGCCCTCCAGTCGCCCAGCACCGCTCACTGTTTACCTAAGCACCCGTTCTGTTTGGCACGCGCGCCGAACCGGCCCTGAGTCTTGGTCCAGGCCCGATTGGGCCCTTCTTCGGGGCGGACTGCAGCTAACCTCAGACGTTGGCTGGCCTACGACCACCCGACAGCCGCAGACGTGAGTGTGGTGTCACAGACCGGTGTTGAAGAGTCCTCTGCAGCTATCAGGCACGGATGATAGCCGATAGTGACAGCAGCGTCTCGCAGTGCTGCCGATAAGCCGACTGCTCTCCGAAACATCCGGATGTGTTGGCTGTTTTCCTGAATGGGGCGGCTGGACGGCGAAGAACACCACACAACCACACCCCGACCCGCCCAACTCGCCGGGCACTGCACCAGCCGGCCGACGTCGCCCAAAGCCGTGCGAGCAGTAATGCATTCAGCCTTGGTCCGCTCGAGGCAAAGCCCCTAGTGACGTCATTGGAATCAGCGTCCAAGGTCGTTTACAGCCGGCGGTTTTCAGCGGCGGTTCAAGGGCCGGATCTCGGCGGCGAGGGGAGCAAGGAAGACGGGATGATTGAGTGAGCGAGGCGCAAGGGGGGGGGGGGAGGGGGAGGGAAGGAGGCCGGTATCGCATCATAGCAAGAAACGTCACGTGACAAATCTGCGAGTCGACGAGCCGGCACGTGTCGTGGGGGCAGGGCGTCACGACGGGAACCCTGCATGTTTCATGAGATGTTACGAACCTGAAGAATATAATAGAACAAATGGGAAAAATGTAGAAGAGACAGGAAAAAATAGACATCTGTACTGTACCATAAGAAGGTATCACAAAGCCACCACCCTATGGTCTCTTAAAGAGAAGTTAATGGAAAGAGGGGGTCATATCAACCTTATTTCCCACATTGAATTGAGCTGCTTTGAGGGATATTTGAAACCAAAATATGAGTTTTATTTTTGCTATCAAACTGCATATACAAGAAAGGTGTCTGGCTGTACAATATGGATGCGTGCTGTTTGGCGCTCGGCAATCAAGCGTCTGGAATTCTTTACATATTTTCGGGGCCTTGGCCACTGCCCTCAATCCTGTTTGAGCTTACTAATGCCATTCGGAACTCCCAATGCAAATAGGCGGAAAATTAAGAATTTCTCAACTATATATAGGTAACTGAGCACACAATTGTTATGTTGCGCCATTCCCAATTGTACCCCATAATATCATACAGGTTTGTTGTCTGTTTTATCTTGCTGACGCTGGCACATGCTGCGTCAGTCTGCAAATGCAGGTAGGTCTTTCAAACGACAACAGCTGGATGGGATCAAAAATGCATTGTAGTATATCATGGATTTTCTTGTTGAAGCAACGAAACTACTAGAAAGGCCCGATCCTAGAGAACACTAACGTGGGATTGCGCATGTCTGGCGGTTGGCCGTAGGCTTTTGCTTTTCAATCTCAGCGTTGAAGTCATCTGACGTGCACTTGTTCCTTTATCTCATCTATTCTTGGCATGGCATTGCTATCATTTTTCCGATGCCCCGACCTTTAAAAGTCCTCATAGTTGTGCTTAAAGTGACCCACGTCTCGGACATATTTAAGAGCATACTGCAGTGAAACCTCGGGACTAGTTACGCCTAATAACGGCATTGGGTCTTGTCACTGCAGCACTGCAAGACAGGATAAGAATATACATTTTGATCATTTTCGAGTCAAAATTACGCCGTCAACGCTTCGTAACAGCATCAAGCCTCTTCTGTGCAGTCGCACCCACCGTCGCCATCATCTTTGAGCGCACTTCTACTGGTGTGAATAAAAGAGCGTGTGTGATTGGCCTTGTGGGCGAGAACTTGTTATCGGGAAGCACATTGTTGATATTCGAACAAACGCGTCACATGGATCATGTGATACTCACATTCCCAGAGCCAACGTGTGCCTCGAAAAGAGTCAATCTGGTAAACGCAACTGGCGAGAAATCCGACCCACAATGTAACGTTTCGTTGAATTCGTGAATGATAGCCTCATGTTCTCAGATTTTTTCTTTAAATAGACTGCTGCAAGCTTTCCCAGCATTTATTACCCCAAATTTCGACATATTAGTGTATTGCAAAAGTACAGAATATACACATTGGAAAAAGGCAAATGAAAGATATTACATCAGTAGTAGTAAGCAGAGTGTCAAATGAGATTTTATCCGCAGGATCGGTTGCTTCAAATAGAAATTCTAAGCTTTTCAGAGAGATTTCGAGAAAACTAGCGTTACTGATCAAATCATGCGTGTCGGATGTCGTATTACGTGAAAAGCACAAAACGGCGGGATACTGCATTTAATGTTTCCCCATTCACACAGTATTTGTCGGACCGGCGACAGTTGTAACTGATAAAGTTAAATATATCATTCAAGATGTTCCACATATATAGATTAAACCAATGAACGTAATAAATTTATCAAGAAACGTTTGCGGAGCAAGGCAAGGTTTCACGTGAACATACCAGCGAGCCGTCAAAATGTATGTAACCTTTCAGTTTTTGCGGCCTGTAGCCTTATTGCAGAAATAAGTCCAAATTTTGTAAATGGGTAAATCTTCCAGATCATAGCCGAGGCTAAGTGCACTTACCTGAAACCTGACCTCTACCATCCGGTCGGGAAGTTCAAGGACAACGGCAGAATTCGGTGATGAAAATCAAACGTGTCGCAATGCTCGGCACGGTCGGTCCTGTCAGCTATTTGACTTTCGGCTTGATCTCTGCCAATGGCTGGACACCAAAGGCCATGCCAATCAAACGCAACTAGCGACCGCCTAAAGCGACTCGAACCCATACCGCCACGTGTGGGTGGATCGGAAGGCAGACGCTCTAACCATCCAAGATATCGGAGCGGGAATAACTTAACGCGATTTGTACATTAGTTTTTGCGTACTATTCGAGGCGTCGCCATTTTACCGTTTATTACTGGCCGAAAGTAAGGTCTGAAAGTCGGAATAGGTATCTTTTCCACAACAGAGTACAAATAATACCTAATCGAAAGCGCGCTGGGTAACTGAAAACGTCATTATTCGTACCATCGAAGTGAAGAGTATATTTGTCCCAAACAGTTCAGACTTGACTGTCTACGTGGCGCACTGACATCACCAATGGGCCAATAGGAAATCAAGATTATTTTCTGACTGGGCATTTGATTTTTTCTAATTCGTGCCTTGCCGTATGCATGCATTTCAGTCAGGGGCAAATCAGACAAAAACAAAACAGCTTTTGACAATTTCGAGGGGAGCAGAAGCCAGAAGCCTGCAGAAGCCTAATGGTGTAACTGCCATGCAGGAGGGGACTGGTCATCATGCCAGTAAGTATAGGTAGAAGGTGAGTTAAAGAATGCTTTCTCTTGGTCACTGTCATTCAAAGTTTCCAATATTGTGTATGACATTGCTATGTCTTCTACCTTAAAAGTCCCTTCGGATGCATGCAGGATTCATAATCTCACTGGGGGAAGGGGGAGTTTCAAGTCACTGGGGGAAGGGGGAGAGTTTCAAGTCACTAGGAATATTTTTTTGCTTGCACCAGTCGCTGACATGTTTCGTGGCCTTAAAGTGACACCATAAGTTGTGGACTATAACGGCGTCTGTCCCAACAGGTCCCACACCTTGGAGCATAGTGACGTAGACACTCACGTCATAGGAAGCAACCTCACGTCAGTTCTTCACCGGGGGGCGTTCATAATGTTTACAGTTTATCATGCCCACATTGCATACTGTGTATAGTTCATAATGTCCACACAACAGCTTCACCCATGTCCAAGTCAACCTCATGCTGGACAAGCGTCACTAAGCGCCGTGACGACGTTTCCTTCGGTTTAGTAATTACAGTCAATACAGCACCGCCGTTGCGAAAAAAATCGCCCGTGGCCGAGTCTGAATAAACCCGACTGAAAAGGGACCGACTCTGGATAAGAGACCTGAAACAAAGCTGGATGAAAGAAACCAGGTTCCGCACGGCACAGATCGAAACCAGACCTACGGGAATGAGCCCGAACCTTCATAAAACCGACAGCCTACAGGGCGGAAGTGGCGTGCAAAAAGGGCCTGGTGGCGGACTTCAGCAGAACTTACCTCGACATGCCACCACTCAATCACCGGGGGGGGGGGGGGGTCTGGGTCATAATAGCTGTGGCATGTGTGCGGCGCGTTTTAGAAAGGTATAACTGTAGAAACAGAGATAGAAACTATAACTGTAGAAACTCCCCACATGCTGAAAGTCATTGCAAACGGTTAGTAACTAAAAGAATATCAGCTTGCAAAAAGCGAAATAATCGGGTCGAGTCGCCCATGTTAGACTTCTGACACAAACGCTGTTGATAAGTTCAAGCATGACCCCCTGGAGCCGTGATCCTTAAACACCAACACCGTAGAAGTCAACATTTCCTTAGATAGGCTAGGAAAGTCATACTGTAAGGGCATGGCAAATCCTCATGACAGTGTTTCCAGTCAAATGCAAAAGACAATGTGCACCCACCACATTTTTGGGTGCACATTTCAGAGCGCTATTTTCTTGTGCGGAAAGAAGTTGATGAACTAGTTGTAAGCTGTAGGCAGTTGACCTCCTCGCCTGATAGGGGAGGAGGGGGGGGGGGGTCAATGAGACTCTCAAAGGTTTTCTAGAGATATCTCTCCGGAATGTTGTGAATTGGCGCCTAATTTTTTTAGCCTCTGAGGGATTCATCGCGCAAGCTTTGGTGACAAAAAACGTGTCTCTAACCTTTCTGGCTTTTAAGAAGCGACCGTTTTTCAGGAACACCGCACGGCGATCTACGCCTGGTGCAGGCGGTGAGCGGCGACCGACGAAGCCGCAAGTCACGTGCGGCGGGCTTACACTGTTACATTAACAGAGCCCGACATAATAACAATATGCTTAAAACACACACAACTAAATGTTGCTGTGCTCAGAACTACACAAAAACACGTCTGGTTAAGTTCCATGCTGTTACGTGACATCGTTGGTGAATATGGTGATGTAAGACTGAAGCAGTTCAATTTTCAGGTAAGATTGAATTGAAATGAAGCTACTGTCTCAAGCACTGACCTTTGACCTCGCCTTGTGGGCTGAACTATTGACAGCAGCATAATGCTATTACCAATCGTGCGACCTCGTTGAGATCAATCCAACGCTTCTTCTCCGCGAGGTCCTATCGCTTGTAGCTTCGAAGAGGCAGGGGAAGGACAAGCAGTCGCATCGACCCCATTTCTCCTTAAAAAACACCCAGTATGTATTTTTACATTTCATTTGCTTCTAACGCTGGGGCCAAGCCGGAATTATTCGGAGCAGGTATAGTATGCAGAAAGGTACTCAGGTACATACATACTCGCGGCGGTATAATAGACCCGTTCGTCCGTCACCTGTTCACGTCACCTGCTCCAAGGTCAACTAGACATCCATGACGTCATAATAACGCCACTGAAATCCTGCCATGCCACAAGCCATGGAGCAATGAAGGCTAAACAGTATCATTGTCGAGTCATTCAAATCTGACGTTCGTAAACATGATTCCCAGACATGACAGCCGGCAGTTGGCCCTCACCTCTGTGCAAGGTGCGATGATGTCACTAAACAAAGACATTTTTGGCAGCATATTTACTCAACAAAGAAAATGTGTTGTCTGGAGTAGTCTTTCCCACTTGAAAGTATACCAGTGATTATAAGGGAGTATATTTAATCATATCTGATGTTTGCTTCGATGTGTTCAACTGTGCGAGACTCTCTTTAGCGCAAGTTGACTGTGCAGATTGGCAGTTAAGAACTACGCTAGTATTTGCGGGCTTGATAGAGGGATCCGTCTCCAACGTCATGCGACTGCGCCTGCTTTCTACCCTCACTTATTTGTCGACGTATGGGACAGTCCTTCTGTCCCCGTATAGTTATAATAAAGGCTCAATTAAGATGTTGAATGTTAATGACTTTTACGAGAATCATTCGGTTGAATCTAGGGCGACGTATCACAAAATATTTGGGAATGCTGCCAAAAGCTTAAGCAACGGTAATTTGCACAGACACTGCGTCGAATTTTAGATGCTTTCAGTTGTGCAGAAAACGCAGTGAGCTGCCATTGGTTTTGAGCGAAGGTGGGGAGTGAAAAATTTGTCTACAAAAAGATTCATCGGAAGTAAAAGCAAGATCAGACGAGACGAAACAGTGAATGAGATATCCGGCTAATAAAAGCATGACTATGCTAATTTGACATGGAATTAATCCCATAAACATCACAAAAAGTCATTTTCTGACCTCCACGTTGTTGTTAGGTCTGGTTAACAAGATTTCCAAACTTAACTATAACTCATATTTGGAGTGAAGCGGCAATTGCCACCAATTACACTCATTGGTGTCTTTCAGGGGCGGACTTCGGTCTGTCTTCCCCAAAAAACTAAAGCTTGGCATTTTTGACATGACTCGTAGACATACTGGATGTCATAACCGATTCCCAAAGAACATGCGTCTCTAATATCCTCCAAACTCCAAGACTGAGTTGTGAGCTATCAAAGGATACGGTGCAAGTTGAGATATGAGTGCTTTTGAAGCACAGAATTTCGCTTCCAGAATGACTGCCGTGTTTCTCACCAGTGTTTTCAAATATTTGTCGTATATGCACTGGACTATTTACTACAACCTTGGTAGGTACGCCATGACCAATGTGTTTCGCGCAAACCTTCAATAAAGTTTAAGTAAAAAAAAATGGTTTGAGCCGCACCATTTCCGTCCAAAAGCGATGTGTGAAAGAGTAATCTTACTTTATTAGGCATCAAAGCTCGTATGGCTTTGATTTGTCATAACGGGGCTACCTTGTGAGCCAAAACTGTGCGCTAAAGATTTTGAAATTTCAACTGTTGGATAAAAATAATTGCCTCGCTTAAAACCTTTATTTTTTGGCCATGAATTGTTCACCCATTGGCTGTTGATGAGGCGTGAGTTGAAAGGTTCCGTTTCAACTCATATTTGCATAACATTAAGAAGTCTTTGAATGCAAAGTATTTTAAGCTGATCAGTTTGCTGACTAAAGCCCGACCCTATGAATCTGGCTTAATATGCCTAGATCCGAAGTTATATACCGTCGTACGCACATCTCTGGATAACATGCGTTCATACTTAACGCGTCCAAGAAGCCGAATTTTATCTGGTTCCCTACCTACTGCCTTTGAGGTGCGTTCTTCGAACGCACCTCAAAGGCAGTTTTCGGGAAAAGTTGAGCCACGCTTGCTATGGAACTGTTTCAACAATCTCCCAACGGCGTCATCGTTCTAAGGGTTGGTTATCCTGGTGTCGTAGACTTACCCTTAGATTTGGTTATACCTGTTTACTTACCCTTAGATTTGGTTATACCTGTTTGCCATTTCAACTAACTCAGAACAAGTGACGGACAAACCCACTGCAAAGTGACAACAGTTTCTAAGTTGCATGTGCTTGGAGGTTCTCATGGCCCTAAATCAATCTTTGAGATGTTGGGGCACGAGCCCTTTTCCGACCCGGCCGGTTCCGTGCGGGATCGTGCAATGCAAGCTTGCAAGATGTAAACTTTGCTCGTGACGAACATTACGTGCCATCATCGCGCCTATGATCACCCCAATTCTGGGAGCACGTCAGTAGCAGAGGTCAGACTATTGTAGGTGGCATTCGTATTGCAGTGTCATTAACACCTGCCTAGGGTTTAGTTTTTGACCTTGCTCACTTCGTTGGTGGTGCCGCGATTCAGCATCCTGCTTTCAGCGACGAGAGGCGCTGACAGTTCGCGGTAAGCCGGCGGAATGATCCGATCCAGGTAGAAATTGACCTGTGATTATCCAAATCTCCTGTTGAAGACGCCGGAAAGGTTCATAAATTATTCAAGCAATCACAAGTGACCAGTCTTCTTCCCCTTAAAGATTTGATGTTGAAGTCTGATGACGCTCCTCATGAAGGGGAATAGCAGGTGGTGATCATAGTTCTGAAATACCAATTTATGATATGGCTTCTTTTGTCCCGATTGGCAATGGTTACCAGCCACACACATCTTCAAATCAGAGGTGTTCCCGATTTTATTGAGTTTAGGGCTCCAGCCTTGGCTAGGTGCACCCGGTTGGCTAGATGGCCCTTTGTGTTGATCTACAGGTATCTACTATCGAGGTAATTCCCTCTAATCAACCAGCCAACTGGTGTGACTGGAAATGGTTGCGGAAACATTGACGCACAGACATTACATGGGATTTACGAAGCAGATGCTTTAGTCCTAACACGGGCAGCAAACATCAGTTTACTGGGATTTCGCAACTATCCTTTATACATTCACACTATCTCACGCATGCTTGTCGCCGGTCATTATACAGGGAGGCCTTATTGTGTGGTCGCTACACGCAGTCTGTGAAGGTAAAGTGCAACGATCAGACCCCCAACAATTATGTACGCAACCTTACAGCCATACGCCAGCCACACCTTCGAATTTGTTCACAGCAAATAGCAGCCACCTGGTACAGGGTTCACCGCGTCAATACTACGTAGCCCCACCTTCTCTCGCCACAGAATAATGCCGGAATCCCTCGTTGGCGCGCGGGGATCCCACATCGCCTTGTCATCCTCAGTCGCCGAAATCACACCGCGGCATGCCGTGGTCCCTCATGGGCTCTGAGGGGTCATAACGCAAAACATCCGTGACGCATTCAACCTGTGGAGATAAAATCCCTTTAATACACTCATAGAAATTCACAGTCACCCGAGCTGTGCACAGTATTTGAGCTATGCAAGATGATTAGCTTCACGAATAAACTTGAACTTAACCACGACCAGACCGTATATTATTCATCGATCTGCACTTTCCCACAGACTTCATTGAAACGCATAAAACAATATCAGGCTGGGCTCAACATGCAGTTTAACAACACAAAGTAGCGACATATTTGCGTATTAGAAATGACAGTTACTATGATGCGATGCAAGAACGAAAGGAATGTACGACATATAACGGATCAGAAAAATATGCGAGTACGTAAGCTCGACATTCCTATAGAAGGCATCTTCCTAATTGTCTAAAAAGAGAAGAAGAGGGCCGGGGATCTAAGAATCGCTGAAGGGTCGGCGGTTCCTTCGTCTCCTTTACATTTTGGCGAGGTGAAGGTGCCGAGCGCCCGGCCGTCGGCGCGCCAGGCCGATATGGTCGCATTTTCGCGCCCGTGTTAGCGTCTCTCCAACAGCCGACTCCCACTCCCACTCTACTGTCAGAACTGCCCACGTACTGGCTGAACGTCTCCCTATACTGGTTGAACGTGTCCTTCTCCGACGAGGTCGGTGGTTTTAAAGAACCGTGCCCCCTTCTGATTGCCTTGGCGCGCATGTCCGTAATGAGCACCTGGGCCAAACGCAACAAACAAAAACCGTACTCGCACATTGAAAAACGGCCTGAGACCCGTGGCGGAATGATGCGCCACAATCTCACAGGCAGCTTGAGTGCATTTTACCATGTTTTTTCGAAATGCTTAGGCTCAAAATGACAGGATTCACATTGATCTGGAGAAAATGAACAAACACCATGTATTTGCACCGTAGCATGCCGGGTTTTCAGTGACTGCGCACAGTAAGACTGGTTCCCGTGTAAAAATGACATACATAAGAACCTTAAATCTAATCGGCAGAATACCTAGATTTTTAGGGAGGGGCCCCACACTCTAGGCGGGCCAACAATGTACGTGCCCCCCCCCCCCCCCCCACTCCCCCCTTGACGAAATCCTTGATCCGCCGTTGTTCCTTGGGGACTTCTCCCGACTTGCATATGTGGAAGCCACCCCTAATTCTTTGTCTCCACAAACATTAAGAAATGGAAATCAATGTCAGCACTTTCTTTCATTCCTCTATCTGAAAATTGCAACCCGCTTCCTTCCCTTCCGCTACTGCAGTGTCCAGGACTTCAGTCGTTATGGTTTACGCGGACAAACTGGGAACCAGGAACCAATATGTCCAATGATGCATAAGAATAATATAATACCAATAATATATAATAATAACTGTCATTCCTCTACCTGAAAATTGCAACCCGCCTCCTTCCACTGTTGGACCATCCAGGACTCCAGTTGTTATTAAGGGTCATACGGACAACCGTCTGGATTCTCTACGGCCATCGCCCAAACTGTCGTTTCCAGCTCAGTCGCTAGATGGAACTACTTGAAAAAGCGCTGGCACCCGTCGGGCCCGAGCAGAACATGGTGTCGGGCAGGAAGCGGTCCTGGTACACATCGGGCGCGCCGCAGTAGGCGTCCGACACCAGCGGCACCGAAACGCCGCGCAGCACCTCCGAGATGGGTGCTTTTTATTTCTTTTATAAATGCTGGTGTAAAAATCTGCACTTGTATGAAATTATTCCATGCAATTCTATGATAATGAAAACATCAACTTCTTTAGCAGAATAACGCCAACATACAAACGTCGGTAAAAATTTAATCAGAGTACCAAAGTGCCTTCGGGTGCAAGTAGCATGCAAATCTGGGGTTATGCGTGATGGTTTCATGTATAATGCAGGAGTATCAATTCAAACTAATTTCTGGGGCCCTACTCAATATCTATACTGGGTTGGGCCCCATGAACTCTGATTCTTCCTCCAACCAAACTCTCTAGGCGAAAAATTGCACGTAAAACTATGAGAAAATAGCTACCTATGACCCAAAACCATCGTGTCTGAGCTTTATTTGTCGAACATGATCCATGCATTGCTTCCTCCACTAATCATGCATCGGAAGTTGTTCAGTATGCCACGACCACCCTAACTACAGTGGCTTCTACTATCACCGTATGCTGCATGAAAATCAGATGTGTCTGCCTCCATAACCTGTATTTAAATGTATATAGTGATTATGCTAACGGTCCATAAAGATAATGTTACAATTCAGTGTTAAAGAACAGCGATGAAATGTATCATTATTGCATCCATGCCATCTTTGTACCTGTAAGCATTCAATGCCATGCTCATAGGTGCAAATAAAATAAGAACATGAAAGAGCACTGCATAATGCATTACATCCAGATCTTTCCAGTTACGGTAGGGGTGCTGTCATCAGGCAATAGCCAACATTGTCCTCAGAGACGGCCACATGCTAACCTTTCCCTGCCCTCACAGGACAGTTGGACCACAAAACCATAAAACCTCCTCTATTTGAAGTAAAACTCTTGATGAAACGTGGCATGGCAATGAAAGCAGTACCTCTTCCCCATCCTCTTTGCTTGCATTGCTATGCCACTTAACTTCTCACTTTCATTGCCTTCCAGTGGCCGATATCATTGGCTATCATATCAATAACCAAAAAGCAAGATTCAAGTAAGCGAAAAGTTGAACTGTGAATAATTGTTTAAAAACCATCAAAGTATTTATAAAATAACTGCATTATAAGCAGGGGCACAGGTTTTGAAGATAGGCTGGTGAGAAGTGAAAAAATTATGCCACATACCGCCAAAATATGAATGTATCCCAGATGAGCACAATTCTTCGCAAACTTAAGGGGGAAGGTTGGAGCCTTGAACTTAATAGTTAGACAATAGAATAAAAGTTAAAAACACCCTTGATTTGAAAATATGTGTGACTGATAGCCAATCCCAATCAGGAGAAGGGAACAATGACAAATTGGCATTTCAGAAGTATTATCGCCTATTATTCTCATTCATGAGCAACGTCATCAGAATACAACATCAAATCACAATTGATTTGGAGGGGAAGAAGGCTGTTCACTTGTGATTGCTGGAGTGATTTAAGAGCCTTTTCGATGTGTTCAAGAGACGAGTTGGATAATCACAGGTCAATTTCTATCCTGATCGGATCATCCCGCCGACGTACCGTCAACCGTCAATCCCTCTCGTCACTGAAAGCAGAATGCTGAATCGCGGCACGGCCAACGAAGTGAGCAAGATCAAAAACTAAACCCTAGGCAGGTGATTATGACACTGCAATACGAATGCCACCTGCAAAACTTCAGCGCGTTGAAAATCTCCGCTCACCTCATATCAGTCGCATTACACCGATTGAAACATGCTCTTGCATCCAGATAAAGCCCCATATCTAGATGATTCAATAAGTTATGTTGTCTTATTCGGGACACTAAGGGTCGGCTGTTCAAAAGCAGTTAATCGGCCGACATGCCGGGCCACAGGAAATACACTGATTTGTGGCCGACCTGTCACCAGATCGGCCGACCAACAAAAAACCATAGGATATTTTTGTTGCTGGGTTTGAATGAAATCTAGAGCAGATACCGTGGTGCGGGAGAGTGCCGTAAGAAGTCTTTACGGAAGCGTTTGCCGGTGTTGTGTTACGCAATGTATTATAGTGGAGGCATAATATATATATGTATGGAGACCTCAAGTCACGTTTTGCATGGTGTGCTGAGTCATTTCGTCCTGGCCGCCACCAGCATCTGCTGTCCAAAAACATTTCGGCAACCAAGCGTTGCGAGAATATATTTGTTCTGGTCGCCGACCTTATTCACCAAATCGGCAGGCTTTACAACCCCTGCCACTGTTTCGCTTCCCTTTTTGCTTCCCGCCTCAGCTCAAAACAAACTCCAGCTCGCTGTGTTCTCTGCACAGCTAAAAGAATCTAAAATTCGTCGTAGTGTATGTGCAAATGACCGCTGCAAAGCACTCGGCAGCATTCTCAAACATTCATTGATACGGCGCCGTAGATTCAGTCGAATAATTTTCGTAGAAGTCATAGCATTCAACATCGTATTTTTTAATATCGCACACATAGACATATGTTTCTTTTACCATTGTTTGCAAATATGACGTTTGTTGAGTTCTGCTGGCCTCTTGGTGAAGCTAAAAAGTCATTTATGTGTCTGGAACGCCCTTATGTCACAGCTGCACCTTGTGCAATAAGCTTAGTCAAAAGCACTTTGTAAAAATGCATCGTTCTTGAAGGCTACAGGTGGACCATTTTTGAACGGCGGCCTGATCGGACAAAACTTTTGCGGCGAAACAGAAATTGCCGGAATGGGCAAGTTGACCCCCCCGGGATCTCGGGAACTGAGAAAGCTAGACACACCGAATTTATCGTGTGTGTTGACCTTGCCCTTTTACCTGACACGTGAGCTTATTTAGGTCAAAGTTTGAGACTCCTGGGTCATAACCTTCGGGTCAAGTAAGGTCAAACAAGGTCAAATTCCGGTCTGATCTCCAAAGTATCCCCAGAAGCTAGATCACTGTTTCTAAGCAAAAGTTCACGTCCTCATTTAAGGTTAGTGACCTTGTTTGACCTTTGTATGGTCATGGTGACCAAAATCATGCAAGACCTCTGAGTTCTGCGTTTTAATAAGCGACAAAGATCACGCCAAGCAGCGTGTTTCTAAAAACCAAATGTTGACCTGGGTATTTTAGATCAATGAACTATTCCGACCTCTAAAAAGACCATGGAAGATGCATAATGCGGTTCCTGTAATCAATAAATTCAAAGTGAGCACGAGAAGCTGTCTTATACAGCAAGCCCTAGAGTAATAAAACAGGTTGGTTTGACCTTGGCCTGACCTTCATACCTGAACTTCGGTCAACGTAATTTGCTCATTCAATATTTGTGTTGCCCAAGAAAACATCTCAGAGATGTATGGCTTAGTCTAACACTCCGTTGGTGCATCAGATTAGGCGATTTCATAGCGGTTGACCTCGCTGAAACATAGGTCAGCGACCCTTACAAGGTAATTTTAAATTGTTGATACCAAGCGATTCGCTGTTTAATTCTCTACAGCTTTGTAGGACTTGCGTAGCTTGCTTTGCGTAGCTACGCCGCGCCGTTCGGAAACCATTGTGGAAGAACATTCGGGGGGGGGGGAGGGGGGTTCAATTTCACCCCCCAGCCCTCACCCCACCCAAGCGCGTGCTAATCTACTTGGCAAGTGATAAAGCCATCAGAACTGTCTTATGCATGAGGCATTTTTGTGTTGAAGCATGAAGCAAAAAGCAAGGAGCATGAAGTATGAAGCATGTTTATGCATGTTGCCTGCCGTAGACCGTGTTCTGTGGGTCATCATGACGTAGCGTGTCTTTCTACTTGGCTGCGGCTCGACTACAACTAACTAGTTGCAAATTTAACTCTTAAAACACCATGTATTCAAAGACAAAACAAGGAACACATAATATCAGCGCATTTTCACGGATGGCACGGTGTTTTGAGATCACATGTTGTACAAACGTCACACTGCTAGTGTGAATTGCGTAGCTGTTAGTTCACTTGGTGAAAAACGGATGGCGCCAATTGCCTCCAGTCGGCCCATTCTTGACTATTTAAGACCGTGGTTCAGTGCCGTATCATCAGTACCTTGCCAGCAGACAGCGCAAGCAGCTTCCGTCGCTATGTTCTGTTTCGGTCTCCTGGTCCTGTGCTTGGTCGTGGCCTCCACGGCTAATCCCACTACCGAGGGAGTGGGAGGACACACGCACCTGACTCTGACGGAGGTGTTTAATGCCATGAACACCGACGGCGACGACCGCGTCACCACGGCCGAACTCAACGCATATACCGCCACACTGAATGAAGACAAAGCAGCAATCGACTCGGATATGGAAGCATTGGCCGATGACGCCTCCCGGCGCAAGTAAGGCGGATGAAGGGTCACCGGCGCAGTGGCAACTGGCCGGTCATAGAAAGACCCCATCAGGAATCAGACGACTTTTTGGGGAGGAAGAAATGTCTCCAGAAAGGGCAACACTTTTTCACCAACTAGACAAACAATCGCCAGATGCTGTGTGAGAGGGGCGTTCTTGATCAGGTCGCCAATAGCAACGGACGACCCGTAATGTTTCCGAACGAGTTCTTAGCATGCGAAATAAACGTGTCAATACAGGCATGTCTGTTTCCACGCACCGTTAAAAGTTTTGCATGCGCTTATCCTTAGGGAAGACACATCATTGATATTTCTCAAGGGCGCGCGTAGTCTGACCTCTGCTACTGAGGTGCTCCCAGAATTGGGGCGATCATAGGCACGATGATGACACATGATGTTCGTCACCAGCAAAGTTTGCATCAGCTTGCAAGCTTGCACTGCACGATCCCGCACGGAACCGGCCGGGTCGGGAAAGGTCTCGTGCCCCAATAGCTCAGATTGATTTAAGGCCACGAGAACCTGCAAGCACATGCAACTTAGAAACTGTTGTCACTTTGCATTGGGTTCGTCCGTCACTTGTCACGGGTTAGTTCAAATGGGAAACAGTTATTATCAAATCTAAGGGTAAGTCTACGACACCAGTATGACAAACCCTTAGAACATTGACGCCGTTAGGAGATTGTTGAACCAGTTCCACATCAGACGTGGCTCAACTTTTCCCGAAACTGCCTTGGAAATGCGTTAGAAGAACGAATAAACGTTCCTAGAGAGCCATAAAAATCAGCTGCTTGGACGCAGTTAGTATCAACGCATGTTATTCTGATATGTGCGTGCGACGGTATAACTTCGGATCTAGGAATATCAAGCCAAATTCGTAGGGTCAGGCTTTAGTCAGCAAACTGGTGAGCTTAAAATACTTTGTATTCAAAGAGCTAGTTACGTCATCCAAATGTGAGTTGAAACGGAACATGCCAACTCACACCCCATAAACATGCAAAGATTGAGCAATTCATAGCCAATAGAATAAAGGCAAGGCAATTGTTTTTATCCAACATTCTAAATTTAAAAATCTTCAGCGCACAGTTTTGCTTCACAACGTAACCCCGTAATGACAAATCCAAGCCATACGAGCTTTGATGCCTGATGACGAAAAGTTGTCCTTTTATACATCGCTCTTGGACGGAAATGGTGTGACACAAACAATTTTTTTTTTTACTTAACCTTCATTGAAAGGCTGTGTGAAACATCGATCGTAGAGTACCTACCAAGGTTGTAGTAAATAGTCCAGTGCATATACGACAATATTTGAAAACACTGGTGAGACACACGGTAGCCATTCTGGAAGCGAAATTCTGTGCTGCAAAACCACTCATACTTCAAATTGCAAAGTCTTCTTTGATAGCTCACAACTCAATCTTGTAGTCTGGAAAATATTAGGGACGCTTGTTTTTCTGGGTGGGTTATGACATCCAGTATGTTTACAGGTCTGTCAAAAATGCCACTTTTTAGCTTTTGTTGGACCACAGACAGAAACATGCCCCTGACAAACACCAATGGATGTACTTGATGGCACTTGTTGCCTCACTATAAAATATGATTTATAGTAAACTTTGGAAATCTTGCTAACAAGACCTAACAACGACATGGAGGTCAGAAAATGACTTTTTGTGATGTTTATGGGGCTAATTCCAGGTCGAATTAACATTCATGTTTTCATTAGCCGGAACATCTCATTTACTATTTCGTCTTTTCTCATGTGGTTTTCATTTCTGATAAATCTTTTTGCGGACAAAATTTTCACTTTCCACCTTCGCTCAAAACGAATTCCAGCTCACTGTGCTTTCTACACAACTGAAAGTATCCCAAGTTCGATGCAGTGTCCGAGCAAATTACCGATGTGGAAGCTTTCAGCAGCATTCCCAAGCTTTCAGTGATGCGTCGCCCTAGATTCAACCCAATAATTCTTGTAGAAGTCATTATCATTTAACAGGTTAATTCAGGCCTTATCATGAACTATACGGAGACGGAAGGACTGTCCCATACGTCGACAAACAAGTGAGTGCAGAAAGCAGGTGCAGTCGCATAACCTTGGAGACGGATCCCTCCATCAAGTCCGCAAAAACTAGCACAGGTCTGCGCTGCCAATCTGCACAACCAACTTGCACTAAAGAGAGCCCCACACAGTTGAACGTATCGAAGCAAACATCAGATATGATTAAATATACTCTCTTATAATCATTGGTATACTTTTAAGTGGGAAAGACTACTCCAGACAACACAGTTTCTCCGTTTAGTAAATATGCTGCCCAATATGTCTTTGTTTAGTGACATCATCGCACCTTGCACAGAGGTGAGGGCCAACTGCCGGCTGTCATGTCTGGGAATCATGTTTACGAATGTCAGATTTGAATTACTCGACAATGATGTTGTTTACCTTAGTCGCTCCATGGCTTATGGCGTGGCAGGATTTTAGCGGCGTTATTATGACGTCATGGATGTCTGGTTGGCCTTGGAGCAGGTGACGTGAACAGGTGACGGACGAACGGGTCCATTATACCGCCGCGAGTATGTATGTACCTGAGTACCTTTCCGTATGCTATACCTGCTCCGAATAATTCCGGCTTGGCCCCAGCGTTAGAAGCAAATGAAATGTAAAAATACATACTGGGTGTTTATTAAAAGAGAAATGGGGTCGATGCGACTGCTTCGTCCTTCCCCTGCCGTTTCGAAGCTACAAGCGATAGGACCTCGCGGAGGAGAAGCGCTGAATTGATCTCAACGAGGTCGCACGATTGGTAATAACGCGTTTAAATGGATACCAATCGTGCGACCTCGTTGAGATCAATCAAACGCTTCTTCTCCGCGAGGTCCTATCGCTTGCAGCTTGGATACGGCAAGGGGAAGGAGAAGCAGTCGCATCGACCCCACTTGTCTTTTAACACGCGCTCGGGTAGCGGTGTCAAATTATCCCCCCCCCCTCGAAGATGTTTCCAGAATGGTTTCCCGAACGGCGGGACGTAACTACGCCAAGTTCTGCATAGCTGTAGAGAACTGAATAGCGAATCGCTTGGTATCAAAAATTTAAAATTATCTTCTAAGGTCGCTGACCTATGGCAGGTTAAATTCAGACCATGCTTTCAGCGAAGTCAATTTATAAGGAATCGTCTAATCTGATGCAACAACGGATTGTCTAGACGAAGCCATACATCTCCGAGATGCTTTCTTAGGCAACACAAATATTGGATGAGCAAATAAGTTGACTTAAGGTCAGGTAAAAGGCTAGACCAGTTCAAAATAGTGCTGTTCTATTGTTCTAGGGCTTGCTGTGTGCGGGTATTTTCCGGTGCTCATTTTGAATTCACTGATAGCAGGAACCGCATAATACATCTTTAGACTTCTTAAAAGCTCATAATGGGTCATTGACCTAAGACGACCCAGCTCGACATAAAAAAACATAATGCCTAGCGCCAGTCTTTGTCCCTTATTGAAATGCAAAACTCAGGGCAGTCTTGCATGATTTTGGTCACCATGACCTTCAAAAGGTCAAGCAAGGTCACCTTGACCTTAAATGAGCTGAATGACCCTTTGCTAAGAAACAGTTTATCTAGGTTCTGGGAACACTTTGGAGACCAATCCTGAAATTTGGCTTCGTTTGACCTTATTTGACCCAAAAGTCATGACATAATGACCTTAAACTTTGACCTGAGCGAGTTCACGTACAAGTCAACACACCGCTGCAAACTTTGTGCCTCTAGCTTTCTTAGTTCCCGAGTTCTTAGGGGGGGGGGGGACAAGTTGACCCCGCACCCAAGCAAAGGGTATCTAGCCCGCCACCCGGGCGCGTGTTAATTAACACCCAATATGTATTTTTACATTTATTCCCTTTTAACGCTGGGCCTAAGCCGGAATTATTCGAAGCAGGTATAGTGTACGTAAAGGTGCTCAGTCCACATGTATGCTCGCATCGGTATGATGGAACCCGTTCGTCCGTCACCTGTTCACGTCACCTGCCCCAAGGTCAACAAGGCATCCATGACGTCATAATTAACGCCAGCTTAAATCCTGCCACGCCATAAGCCAGTGGAGGTGATTAAGGTAAACAATATCATTGTCGAGTAATTCAAATCTGGCTTTCATAAACATAATTCCCAGACATAACAGCAGGCAATTGGCCCTCAGTTCTGTGCAAGGTGCGATGATGTCACCAAACAAAGACATTTTAGGTAGCATATTTACTCAAGAAAAAAGCATGTTGTCTGCAGTAGTCTTTCCTACTTAAAAGTACACCAATGATTGCAAGAGAGTATATTTAATCCCATCTGATGTTTGTTTCAATACGTTCAACTGTGCGCGACTCTCTTTAGTGCAAGTTGGCTGTGCAGATTGACAGTGCAGAACTGCGCTAGTTTTTGCGGACTTGATGGAGGGATCCGTCTCCAAGGTTATGCGATTGCACCTGCTTTCTGCACTCACTTACTTGTCGACGTATGGGACAGTCCTTCCGTCCCCCGTATAGTTGATATAAGAGCTGAATTAAGACGTTAAATGATAATGACTTCTACATGAATTATTGGGTTGATCTATGGCGACGTATCGATAAACGCTTGGGAATGCTGCTGAAAGCTTCCACGGCGGTAATTTACCCAGACACTGCATCGAATTTTAGATGCTTTCAGTTGTGCAGAAAGCACTAGTAAGCTGGAGTTAGGTTTTGAGGGAAGGTGGGAAAGTGAAAAATTTGTCCGCAAAAAGATTTGTCAGAAGTGAAAATCAAATCAGAAAAGACGAAGCAGTGAATCAGATGTACCGGCTAATAAGAGCATGAATGCTAATTCGACCTGGAACTAAGCGACATAAACATTACAAAAAGTCATTTTCGTGACCTCCACGTCGTTGTTAGGTCTTGTTAGCAAAATTTACAACGTTTACTATAAATCATATTTTATAGTGAAGCAACAAGTGCCACCAAGTACGTCCATTGGTGGCTTTCAAGGGCAGGTTTCTCCCTGTCTTCTCCAAAAATCTAAAAAGTGGCAGTTTTGACATGACTTGTAGGCATACTGGATGTCATAACCGACCCACAAAGAAGAAGCGTCGCCTCTATTCTCTAAACTACAAGGTTGAGTTGTGAGCTATGAAACGGGACTTTGCAATTTGAGATATGAGTGGTTTTAAAGCACTGAATTTCGCTTCCAGAATGGTTGCCGTGTTTCTCACCAGTGTTTTCCAATATTTGTCGTATATGCGCTGGACTATTTGTTTCCTGATGACAGCACCCCTACCGTAACTGGAAAGTTCTGGGGGTCATGCATTATGCAGTGCTCATTCATGTTCATATTTTCTCCTCGCCTGTGAGCATGACATTGGATGCTCACAGGTGAAAGATGGCATGGATGCAATTATGGTATATTTCATTGCTGTTTTTTAACACTGAATTGTAAAACTGGCCTGATAGACCATTAGCACAATCACGATATACATTTAAATACAGGCTATGGAGGCAGACAGCTTATCTTGCATGCAGCCTACGTTGATAGTAGAAACCATTGTAGTTAGTGTGGTGGGTGGAATACTGAACAATTTCCGTGCATGATTAAAGGAGGAAGCTATGCATGGGTCATGGCCAATAATCAAAGTTCAGAGAAGGTTTGTGTTACAGTTAGTTATTTTCTCATAACTTTACGTGTAATTTTACGGCTAGAAAGTTTGGCTTGGGGGAAGAATGAGAGTTAATGGGGCCCAACCCAACATAGATATTGAGTAGGGCCCCAGAGAATAACTTGAATTGATGCTCCTGCACTATATATGAGACCGTCACGCATAACCCTCGTATTTTCATGCTACTTGCATGCAAAAGGCAATTTGGCATGCTGACTGAATTCTACCAATGTTTGTATGCTGGATGTCATTCTCCTACAGAAGTTGGTGTTTTCATTATCTGAAGCGCAGGATTTTTACACCAGCATGTATAAAATAAATAAAAGGAATGGTAATCAACAATCTTAATTATTACCCTTATTCACCGGTTTTCATAACGAGGGCTATTGTGGGAGGGGGATTCCCTGACGTTTTCAAACTAAGAGAGGTAAAGCCTCGCAAAAAAAACACCAAAGAAACAGTGAACTGTCTAACGAAGGTCCCGCGATTAGTTAGAAGTCCCCAGTTGTTCATAGATCCCACTAGGCTACGTCGAAGGTCAAATTTTCATGGAAACAAGCACCAGCTTTGCATGTTCATATATACAAAACATGCAGTGTAGTGACATGGAACGTAAAGAAGCGTGTCCCTTGTTCAATTACAAATACAATAGCATGCAGTTTCATTTATTCCGAGCTTCTATTTATAACGTACGGTTTCGTTTATGTACCAGTGTCAACCCTCCGCGCGTAGTTCGCGGAATTTTCGCTCGCCGCCCGCCTCACCTGCCGACGTTGAATCGCCTTGCAATGCTCGTAAAAAACTGCGCTTCTCTGAAACCACAATTACTAGGGGCACTTTTTTGGTGTCAGCACGCGTGCAATGGATGCCCCAGGGGCTGCTAGAGCTTTTGAGTGAGACTGCGCAATGTGCCGCATTGGTATCTTCAGAAAACTGTAGGATTGGGGGTGTCGCATCACCCCCTCCCTCTCCCGTCAGGGCGAGCAGCTGGTTCAGAAAGCGCTAGTTGCCTGTTGTAGGGTATTAACAAATTTCAATGCGATTTGCTTGTTAGCCACGGTGAAAGGCGCCCACCAGGCAACAAATGTCGCGCCAAGCTTGGATCATGCCTAGGCGTGCTTTGAATACTTAGTGTTCCAGTCTTTTTTCATGCAGGGCAGGCATTGATGTGAATCTCCAAGCTCGTGGGCCAGTAGATGTTTTTGACGTCCTGATGGATGCCTTCCTGGAATGGAATTCCCCTTGATGACCTACCATGAGTCTCGGTTTTTCTGACCGTGTTTTTTCCAATGCTACAGAAACGGCTTACACCATGCGCACTACACGGATAATTCGTAAACTGGTTACGTTCGGGCTAGTAGTCTCTTAGCGTGCACTTTTGATTCGCACATGTTGCGTAAATGCCTCCAGCAGCTGTCCACAGTGTTGCCTCGCTTCTCTAAACAGCAAAGGTTTGCGCGCCTCTGCATGACTCAGGCTCTGGAATTTCCAGGCTGTAGCCCGCGGCGCACACAGTTGCGCCATCTCGTCAGTTGGGTGGCGGCATGAGCGGCGACCGGGCCATGGAAGGCGTTTGTTCCAACCTACAAATGGGTGTCGGTGTGCGCGCGCAACTCGGGGCTGTGCTCCTGCTGACGCTGACGGCGTGGCTGACGGACGCGGTTCCCACAGCCAACAGCAACCGGCCGGACATTCTGCCGACGGACTGCGGCCGCCGCACCGTGCGGCCGGACGAGGCGCTCCGACCGTTCATAGTCGGGCCGGGCAACACCACCGCCTATTATGGCCAGTATCCCGTGGCAGGCGCGGCTGGTCATGTACGATGCCAAAGTGAAGGGCTACGTACATTACTGCGGAGGCATCATTGTCTCGCACGAACACGTGGTGACGGCCGCCCACTGCGTGGTTGAGGTGGCCCCACATCGGCTGCTGGTGCGTGTCGGAGACCTCCGATTTGACGACCGCGAGCTGTTTGAGCAGGAGTTTGCCGTCGCCAGCTACCATGTGCACAGCCGGTTCGGCGCGGGTGCTGGCCTCCGGCACGACGTGGCCCTGCTGCGGCTACGTCGCCGCGTCGGACCCGGCATCGAGTTCGGCCGCTACGTGCAGCCGGCATGCCTGCCGGCAGCCGGCGCCGAGTACGAGACGTTTCTGCTGTGCGAGGTGTCCGGCTGGGGGCGCATGGCGGACCCTCGCTCCCATCTCGGAGGTGCTGCGCGGCGTCTCGGTGCCGCTGGTGTCAGACGCCTTCTGTGGCGCACCCGAGGTGTACCAGGACCGCTTCCTGCCCGGCGCTATGTTCTGCTCGGGCCCGACGGGTGGCGGCGCCGACAGCTGCGAGGGCGACTCGGGTGGCCCGCTGGTGTGTGGCGACGAGGGCAGCGGCCGCTTCGTGGCTTATGGCGTCGTGTCGTCTGGTGACCCGCTTGGCTGCGGCCGACGACCCGGCCTCTACACTAAGCTGTCGGCCTACGTTGGCTGGCTGTTGCGCCGCCTTGAGCTGGACCAGGAGGAGGATGCGGCCCCGAGCACGACAGTGATCGCAGCTAAAGATGCCGCCGACCGGCCTCAGGGCGACCTGGGCCGGCCTTGTTCCACCCCGGATGGTGCGGCCGGCTTTTGCCTTCACTTGCGAGACTGCCCCGACCTGCTGCCGGCGGACGGCGAGGACCTGTCAGTGACGCTAAACCGGCCTCTCTGCGGCCTGGATGCGGCCCAACACACCCGCTGCTCTGCTGCCCTGGCCAGAAACCGCGCCGCGTCGGCTGTGGACGGAGCAGGTTTTCGCCACCGTCGCAGCTGGGCGCTGCGTTCGCCAAAAACGCCGCCAACTTTTCCCTGGATGGCGGCCATCTACGAAAGGCGAGAGGGCGGTGGAGGTACGGCGTTCTGCGGGGGGCGCCGTGATCTCCGACCGATGGGTGTTGACGGGGGCGACCTGCGCTCGTGATGACCGCCAGCTGAGTGTGCGCTTCGGTGACCTTGACTTGCAGGACACCTCTGACGACAATCCTAACGCACCTCCGTTCGAGCTGGACATCATCGAAGTTGCGCGGCATCCCCAGTTTGCGCCGCCGGAAGACGGAGCTCACAACATTGCCTTGCTGAAGACTGCATCACAAATTTCGTTTCTCCAGCACAGTAGGCCCTATTTGTTACCAGATGCATCCCTTACGTCGACTGTGCCAGCGGGTAATGACCTCATCTTTGCGGGCTGGGGCGCGCCCAGATTTGGAGACAACACTGCGCTCTTGTCTCTGAAATGGGCCAGGGTGGGGTGGTGGATTTCGGAGATTTAGAAGCCAATTACACTAAGGTCCGAGCACCACACACCAGTATTTTAATGCAGGCTCGTTTTGTACGAAGTTTATTTGAACCAACACCGGAAGTTCTCGTGTGCTATCAATGTGGGCGATCAGGGTTCCGTTTTCATGGAAGTTGTCAGGGAAGGTAACATCGCGAGGTGGTACGCAGTGGGGCTGACTGTTGGTGGAGTCGGTTGTGGCAGCGAAGAGTTTCCGGATATCAACATCGCCCTTGGACCATCACTGGACTGGATCCAATCAATCATCACGGCGCCATCATAAATGTTGCCTTTAGTTGCCTGTGCCATTGATCAGTGCAACCGCACAGCCACACCTCGTTTTTTCAGCAGATTTCTAGTGCGGTGCATCGTATGAACTGAGCTCTGTTACGCCGGCTTTATGTGAGCAGACGCCCAATACATGTCAGCAGTCAGCAACACTATGTCAGCCGCAAACGCTATCTCGACCATAACGGATCCTCCTGGTGGGTATCTAGCATATCCGCGACCGGCGATCAGGAGGCAGGAGCTAGACGACCGCCGCAGTGCTGATGAGCAGAGCACAGACACACCACTGCCAGAGTACCTGGCGGTTCAGCGTTACAAGCTGGACTCCGACAGGAAGCCGCTCCCATTGGGAGGCGTTTCCGCTGAAGTGTAACCCGTTCCAGTGTCAAAAGGCGTTCTCCAAGCTAATGTTTCCGAAAGCTCTGAATATGCTCATACACCAACGGCAAATAAAGCGGTCAGTTGTTCGCGATCAATGAGCTTACACGTGGCGCGAGAGGTCAGGGTTCTTTCAGCCGCCGACGCTGTACGGTAACCTGCAACCCAAATAAAAAATTTATAAAAATGCGCCGTATGTTGACGCCCGCGCGGAATAACAGAGAGATTGGCGTAAAGGGGATGGAGAGACACGGCGTACTGCTCACACATTCAACTGGCATTCATATATATACATATGATTTCACTAAGAATTAAGCAAAGAAACACGTTTGTATAGTTGTATGCCTGTTAAGCTGCATCACGTTAACATGTGTTGCAATGCTGATGAACATCATTTCTAGGAAAAATTGTCATTTGTGTTGGTCCTAGTGGGACAAAATATGGACTAGATACATCAACCGGCTACCAACCGCGAGATCTCGATCGAGTCAATCCGCGGATTGTCGGCAGGACTGTTTTCTTCGTAGTTTGGTGAGACAGGGTCATATCTAACACTTGACATTTTCGTGAAATCAGCGAATTTGGGCGAATTTTAAACAACGCATTACGCTGGGGTATCCGAATACGCGTTTAAATAACGTAACAAAATGGTGCGTTTGAATTAGGCGCGAATCACGACATGCCAGAGAGAATCTTTCGAAAACCTTTGGGGGTCTCATCGACCTCCTATACCCCTACACGGCGAGGGAGGTAACTAACCTACTGGTTACCACTAGTTAATCAACTTCTTACCGCACAAGAAATGATATAGCCCCACCTTGTTTCGTTACAGAATACTGCCGGAATCCCTCATCGGCTCACATGTGCGAACCTCGCCTTCTGGAGTCGCTGTAATAATTCTTACAACGGGACCCTCCGTGGGCAAATTCACTGCCGCTGCTCAGGATCAGTTGCCCATGGTCATCTTAGCAAACACGCTTCTGTGGCCGCATGTCAATCCCCCAACGGAAAAAATCAACCAACTTTTCCGGCAGCCCAAGCCCGACTTTTTCCTTTTTCGGGTCATTTCGGGATCGGGATCGGGTGTCGGGTGATCGGGGGCAAATGATCCGGCCCCTTTCAGGATTCATTTCCGACCTTTCCAACCTTCCTGGGAGTCGCGAGAAGGCTCAGCTTGAAGAGCTTGAGTCTCCACGTCCTGCTAATCGCGAATCCATTCAACGGTACCCTACACGTGCTACTGCTACACCCACCAGCTGCCAGAGGCGTTGCGAAAATACGTCCCACCTTCATCTGTGCTCTCGGCGAGAGAGATTTGACCAACAGCCAACTCCCAAATTCTATAGGGAGTGAGGTATTTTCAATCCACTGGCTAAACAACTGCCTAGTACTACGTAGGACTTTCTCCATTCGCTCCCCGCTGAGGGATTCCTAACGCAAAAGGGTATGCTGACGCATTTAGACCGCGTGTGACAAACATTCCTTTCATTACACCAGCTGGGAAGTTCACAGTTCGCCCTCAAGCGGTACGCAGATTTACGGGGCTATGCAAGATAGTTGAATTTGACACATCAAGACGTTGGTCGGACCACGATACGTACACTCTCATGGCACAAAATAAGGACGCACACACATCGATCTGCTATTTTCCTCCAGACTGTCCATTGAAACGCATAGAAAAATACCATGCAGGGGTCGGACGTCATATAACAACACACAATAGCCACAGATTTGTATTAAACATGCTAATTGCTGTGATACGACGTAGCGCCAAATGATACAAATAACTGATCGCAATTAATGCGCGAGCAGGCAATCTCAAAGAGACCTACGGAACGCATATTCTTAATTATCTAAAAGGAGAAAAAGGGATCTCAGAATCGCCGAAGGGTCGATTCCCTCGCCGGCTTACATTTTGCCGAGGGGAAGGCGTCGAGTGTCCAGCCGTCGACGCACCCGGCCGGTAGGGCTCCCACACCGTGCCCCCCCACTGCTGAACGTTCCCGTGTGCTGTTTGAGCATGCTCCGCATTGGCTGAACGTATGCTACTTCGACGAGGTCGGTGTTTTTAAAGGCCCGGTCCCCCTGTTGGTCGTACTGGCGTGCATGTCCGGAATGAACACTCGGGCCAAGCGTAGTAAACAAAAACCGTGCTCGCACATTGAAAAAACAGCATGTGGCCCCGCGGTGGATTGACACGCCGCGCGCCGCATTTGAAACTAACCTATTCAATCCTGTTCCCGGATTATAAAACACACACGTCGTACGAATGACCCAATTGCACTAAAAACATAGCATGTGGCCCTCGGCCGATAAATACGCCGCGCGCCGCATAACCACAAAAAACAGTACATTTCAGATCGGGCTCACTTTTTTGGCTACAAATCACACACAACTCGTCCTGATAGGGGATGATCCATTCCCGCGAAGGTACGGTGAGGATACCCCTTTAACGTGTTTTGCGATCACGTCCAAATTCCGGTAGCTTATAAGCATCCATTGGGCGTATTTGACACCAGAAACGCGTGTCTAGCTTTTCTGATTTCGGAACAGTAGTAGTTAGAGGAACACTGCACGGCGATCTACGGCCGCTGCGGGCGGCGGGCGGCAACCGGCGATGTCGCGGAATGCACTGCCTGCCGGCGATGTTACATTGGCCAAGTCATGTATCATATGTAGATGTATACACACACCACACACACACACACACACACACACACACACACACACACACACACACACACACACACACACACAACACACACACACACACACACACACACACACACACACACACACACAACACCACACACACACACATATATATATATATATATATATTATATATATTATATATATATATATATATAATCAAACAGTAAAAGAATATCGGCGATTTTACTCAGCAGTTAACAATGAAAATACCTGTTTAAATTTTAAGTCCTAACTGGGCATGCTCTCGTAGGTGTGACGCGAAGTAAAAAAAAGTGCGATTTTCCGGTAAATTCGATTTTTGGCCTGCCATAATAGGGGCAATTGTTTTTTCTGTTATCCTAAAAACATGCAAGGTAGCATCAATCGGAGACCTCGCTGAGACTAATCCATTGGTGTGTTTCGCTAAGATCCATCTCATAAGTTTAGAAACGCCTGGGGGTGGTGGGGCTCGCATTCGCCCTGTTAGTCCGCGGCATGAAAATCCGTGTGCCAGGGCGACGGTTAAGGAGGGAAATCAGACCATTTGCGATTTGTGGGAAACAGGTGTGAGCGTTGTTACCTCTGTAAACACCAGATACAGGGAATCTCACAGGGAACCGTAACTCGTTGAGACGCTACGTCATAGGCTGCAATGATCATCAGAATTTGACCCGCAAGGGACCCATGATGGCAGGCAGGGCGTGTCGTCGCGCGCCCATGCGCTACCACTCTATTGCGGTGATCTGGTACGGATCGGGCGTATTTTCATACAGACTGTTACTTCTTCGCCTGCTGTTGAAGGCAAGGCTGATGTAGAAGGGTAGAGCTAAACTTCACTGCCCAGTAAACACGGCGGCTAGCTGGAGAGGGCTGGCCCGGCGCGCAGAGCCGGGCGCGGTCGGCAGCGGGGTGTCGGTGTATGGTGCGCGGCTGCAATCACCGCTGCAGGCGGCGGGCATCCCCGCCCGTTTAACTGAATTAGCGCCGGTGGATGGCACCACGGACGCAGACAAGCGGGGTGCAAACGGGTCGCACCAGTCTGTTATATATTTGGCACTGGTGCAGTGCGCGCAGATGCTCAGTAACATGCAGGAACGCAGCGAGAATCTTACCAAGGTGGTATCGGAGCCATAAGCGCGGAATCAGGTGGAGGGAGGGGGTAGGAAGGAGGAGCGTTTACCCACACAAAAGGTTGGACGGGGAGCACGCTCCCCCCCCCCCCGCAGTCTAGGCGAGATTAAGGTTATGTTTTCCCTGTACAACATTGAGCCAACTTCAGGAACAGTCTCAGAAAAGGAAATAAGGCCGGATTTCTGTTCACAAAACACTATCCAGCCTTCAACTGTTACTGCATACTAGCATTCTCCCTCATGCAAATGTCGTCTGCTCCAGCGAGTTCCAAGTGCCTGCAGCTCAGTAAAAGTTAG
>NW_023597055.1:16267950-16347205 GCF_011947565.3 Pollicipes pollicipes
ATCAAGGCCAGGGAAAACAATATTTGTCGAGACGTTCATATCCGGCGTTTGTGAGCGCGATTTCCAGATACAGCGGCTGTTAATTGGCTCTCAGTCAATGTTGTGCAAGGGATGTTGACGTAATCAAACCATGACACATTGACGAGCATATTTATTAAACAGAGAATTGTGCTGTCTGGAGTAGTCTTTTCCACTTAACAAGTATACCAAAAGTTGTCACAAGTGGGCCTGTTTCATCATATCTGATGCTTGCTTCTATATTTTCGGATATGAAATATTCCCTTTAAGCTCCGCTCATTGCAACGGTGGAGCATTTATGGCTGAACAGTTTACTGGTGAACGGCATGTTGCCATGCTCAGAGTCGCTGCTGAGACTGATCTTGATTCTTCTCACATGACCAGTCCTGGGGAGGTGGCTCGTCTTAATGCCCCCTGAGACGCGGTGCACGTGTGAGCCCGACGGAATTTCTGCTGCGCACTTTGTGCATCACGCTTCTCTAGCTCTTTCATAGGCCTTGGCACAATTCCTGGCCGCGTTTTTTCATGAGCTGCCAATGCCGTCCAGCTTTGTAGTACAGTTGTGATCGTCGTCTAAAAACGTGGATCAAGTCGTGGCGTCTTTGATGATTACCGACCCATCTCGCTCGTTTTAGTGGTTTCTTAACTTGCAGAGATGCTGCTCATTGATGAGGCTATGTTGTCATTCATATCAAGCCAGTTGCAGTTTGGTTTTGCGGAGGGACGAGAGGCGTCTGAAGCAGCCATCTGTGTGGAACAGACCGCGCGGTCGTGTGTGAGTCAGGCCTGCCTGTCTTCCATATGCTAATCTGGATGCTCGGTAATTCTCCAACAATCTCTGGCATGCTGGTTTTCTGCTGCGGCTGCCGAGCAACTGTCAGCGCGGAGCTGGGATCTCATGGCAGCCTGGCATTCATCTCCGTGAGCCCGCGTAATGCTTTGTGGTGAGAGGTCACTTAGAGGTCGCTCTCCCGTTCACAGCTCGTCAGGGAGCGCTATGTCAATCCAGCCTGCAAATGTGTTTTTGTTTCCACTCAAAAGGCAACCTGGCCTCATTAGCTCTGTGGCGCCTCGCCTTGATTTTCATATTCCAGAAGCGTATTACGCAGACTATTTACTCATCCTCTCCGTTAATTTGCACCATCCGAGTCGCATGTTTGGGATTTTTGAAAACTTCGTCACTCGATAACGTCCGGAGCTTATGCACCTGTCATCCAGCACATACTAAAAGTCATCGTTTTTTGGGAGGCGGGGGAAGACTTTTACTAGATTTACTGAAATGGCGCCAGCGTCGGCAACGATTGAGAGTGTGTGCTCAGACCGTGCATCTGGGCGTCACGCTCGACCAGGACCTGTGCATACCCCTCCCCCGTGGTCGCACGTCTACTCCGCGCACGAGCTCATTTTACCCTCTGGCACTAACCGGCATGCCGAGTCTCCGCCTGCCGGCGCGGGAGGAAGCTTTCCTTTAGCGCACCATTGTGGCCCCAGCTCTTCTTTTTGACAGTGCGGAGGTAGCTTTGGCCGAAGCGGACACTGACTGCGCCGCCTGGCAGGTACGCGCTTTAAAGGCAGCGGCCGGACTTGCGGCGAACGCGTAATGTGGCCCTTCTCAGGGCTCTGTGTGTCGCGTGAATACAGGATGCGTTGCGATCTACTGTCCTCAACAAGTTCCATAGCCCGTTCTGCTCTCCACATTGCTTGGGCCACCAGGGCTCCTGCCTTACCTGCCTTTCCCGAGTAGGGTTGCTGCTAGGTTTGTGGGATTCGCGATTTTGATGTGTGGCCAATATTGGGGGTAGCTAATCAACTTGTCCTGCAGGAGGATGGACAGTTGCCTCCTTTCTCCAATGCTGCCTCAGTGTGGTGCAGCTAATTCTCTCAGATAACTCTTGCCAAGAACCGACTCAGTGGCCACAATGGCAGAGGACCTTTCATGTGTGGTATGGAGAGGCAACTACGTATACCAAATGCGTGCATTGCGCATATACACAGTTGTATGTTCTTCCACCTTTAACAGGACGTTGAATGAAATATTCTGATGGCTTAATATAAACGAAAGTGGGCAAGGAGCGGGTCCTTGGGGCCCTCTAACAAAATGTTATGATTAGATGATAAGGTGCTCGTAATTTATGCGCATTACTTGCCACTTGATAGATAAGACTTCACCAGCTTGTAAAGTTTGTTTAGCATTCCAGATTTTTAAAGTTTTTTTTTAGAATTACTAAGCCGACGGAATCGAAGGCTCCTGTCATATCTACGCCTCCACATAAGCGCGCGCTTAACTGAAAGAAGGCGCGATCAGTGTTCCTGTTGCACATTGCAACTTACTTACCTACTCAATTTGTGAACTTGTCGGCTCTCAATCCAGCGGCACTGGGCAGAAGTCCCAGAGCGGGCACATTGTCTGGCCCGACTGAAATGGAGAGGTCAGCTGGCAACTGGCCAACGCGGATCAAGCCATGTCCACGGCGGCCGCAATACGTGCCACACTTTGCGGCACGTAACACCTTCCGCATTCCGGTCTGGTGAAAAGACGGGGGTAAAGTTAACCGGTGAACTGGGTGATACGACTTGGGTGGTGGGTTCAATGTACGCGCAAAAACCTATGCTTGGCATGCAGGTGCCCTGAGTGCAACGTCACCCATGCAAACTATTCAGAGTAAATTTATATTCAAATAAGAAAGTCTATTCTGCATTTTTCTGCGCCAAGTGCAGAAGAGATCAATTCTGTTGTTACTGTGGCTTTTGCCTGCCAGGATAAATGTAAGAAGGTTGAGTAACTACCACTTGTAGTAGTAATTGCCACTTGTAGTAGTAACTACCACTTGAAGTAGTAACTACCACTTGTAGTAGTAACTACCACTTGTAATAGTAGCTACCACTTGCAGACGCTGCCGCGCCAAGCGTGGGCTTTCTGTTGTATTGCTTAAGACGCGCTAGCGCCTGGGTAGCCGCGCCCAGGTGACCGGATGAATGACTTTCGCCAGGGAAGGGGTCAAATTGACCCGCTGAGATTTCAAGAAGTTAGAAAGCAAGAAAAACCTAAATCTCTGGGTGCAATGGCTTGTATGCAAAGTCACTTGTGTCAAAATTCAAGATTCTAAGGTGGCAAACTCTGGCTTGTTCAAAGTACCCCCAGACCTCAGCATATAGCCTTGATGAACCTAAGTTATTGTTCTAAGTAAAATATCACCGGCGCTTGTCTAAGTTTAGTGACCTTGCTTGACCTTTAAAAAGCCATAGTTACCAACATACCGCGAGATTGTTTTGATTTTTGCATTTGAATAAGCGTCGATGATTACGCTAGGCGGTATGCTCCTAGAACAAACGTTGGCCTCGGGCATTTTAGGTCAATGACATACCATGACATTTGAGAAGTCCCTTGAAGACGTCCGCGTGGTTTCTGTTATTTACAAGGTTGAAATGTGCGCCAGAAACCATTTCATACAGCAGGCTGTTGAGTAAAAAAGCAGGCTGGTTTAAGCCTCCATCTCACCCCCATCCTGACATTATGTCAATGGAGCTTGCTTGAATTTGCATGAGCTGTTTAGTGCATTTGCGAGACACATGCATTTAAAGAAGACCGCACTAGATAAGGCTATAGTAATGGCCTTATTCTTGTGGACAAAAAACCAGGCGGATGGAGATATAGATGAGTTGGTATTTCGGCAACATGCCTTTATCGAAACGAATAGCAGAAGTGAATTCACTTCTGCTATATAATAGCAGAAGTGAATTCGCTTACTAAATTGATTCACTGAATATATTCCGAGGTAAATATGTTATGTAGGAAAAGTAAATTCACTTTCGCTATTCGTGTCGATAAAGGCATGTTGCCGAAATACCAACTTATCTATATCCCTATTCTCATTATGTTTCTCCGAGAAATAGGGCTATTACTGCTGTCTTATCCATGTGCATGACCTTCCTTGCAAATGCTATTAAAAGCTTACGTAAGACCATACTAATAACCTCATTCCTAGTAGAATAACCAGCAGGATGGAGAGATAGATGCATTTATATTTCGGCTACATGTCTTTATCGAAACGAATATCAGCACTACGAGGCATAAAACTATGAGCACTGCCTATTTTTTATGATTTTGTTGTTGTTGTACTTCCGCATTCAATTGTTTTGCTGTTTAGGAAACAATCTCAGAGGTGTATGGCCTTGTCTAAGACTCCATTGTCGGATCAGATTGAGCGATTCCCTCGACATTGCCTTAACTGACAGCCACGGCCTGACTTTGACCTGGCACAGGTCAGCGACCTTTCAAGGTACATCTACGTGTCATGCTAAAACATCTATTATTCAATTTCAAATAGCTTTGCGGAGTTTGGCACGGATCTACCACGCCGGACAGAAATTACGCAGCAAAAACCTTTGGTGTATGATGCAATCTCAGCCCCGTCCAGGCGCGTGTTAACATTATCGGCGGTGGTGACTAGGCGATTAATCTTTTTGATTGGTTGGTGACCGGTGGCACTTCAACATTGCGAAAAAGAAATTGTAGACCATTTGGTAAAGTTCATGTTTGAACCGTTGATGCACATAGCAATGAATAAATCGGTGGAAAACCCGGGTAATGGGTCGGCGGTGGCGTCAATTTTGCCGCGACCCGGGCGTCAGTTCAGACAACCGCGGGGAACATCCAGCACCGTTTGTTCTCAAATGTCAGCATTGTCGGCTTTCCCGACGACCACTGGGAAAAAAAAATCACTGGGAAAAAACTGGGATACCCATTCAGACAGTTCTTAGACCCACGGAATGGGGAGAAGTTGTTAGACCTGACGAAGCGAACGTGCGACAGTGGAAGTGCTTTTCCACTGAAGTGAACCGCATTTTGGACTGACACGCCCCTGTATGCCGTTTCCGCTTGCGCAGCCCATTGCCTCTCCCTGTCAGTGACGGGGCCCTTGAGCTAAGGAATCAGCGCAGAGATGCCAAGGCAACGGCGATCTTTAGATCTAAAAGCAGCTGAGCATTGCGGTAAAGCGAGTGGCTAGAAGGGACTCTCGAGATATGATCATGTAGCACATAAATGATGCACGTCCACCGATGCTACACCGTCAACGACAACCTGCAACAGCTACCGAACGGGGCTAACCTATCCAACCTGTGAATCTGATACCGGACGATCTCAATATCTCAATATCACCTCCACCGGCACCGATGCCCGGGGCAAGGCTATCACCAACTTTCATCAATCGGGACGCGAAAAATTAAACGTTCGTCTTCCTCGTGTCAACATGGGTTCGATGAATATCGTGCCTGTAACACTTCGCTTCCTTCAGCGGGCCTCATTTTCACTATCAAACGAAGCATCGTGTGTGAAAGGTGGTATGTCACGTAACATATTGAAACTCATCGTCCGCGTCATCGGTTGAACCCTACTTTGCATCGTCAACATTAGGATGAATGTCGCATCGTCTCGGAAGCCGTGCCCTCCAGCTGGAAAAGTGTTGTTGTAACACCCCTCCATAAAAAGAACGACCGGACTGTAGTATCAAACTTTCGGCCAATTACACTGGTTCCAGCCGCATGCAAACTTGTGGAAAAGCTCAACCACCAGCAGCTCGCGTCTTTCCCAAATCGCCATAACCTCTTTAGCAAAGACCGAGCACGAATTCGCGAGGCATCGCTCGACCTGTATCGCCCTTTTAACTTTTACAGGCGAAATATTGCATGGAATGGACAGATTCGAAGTGACGCTTCTTACGTTTATAGGCCTAAGCCCTTGTTTTGAAGTGGCGGACCACTCTATTCCTCTTACCAAACTCTTCACCGGTTGGTTTAAGAGATATCTGGAGAGTCACACGCAGTGAGTGAGGGTGGAAGAAACGCTTTCTAGACTGTTTAACATCTTTATGACACTTAAAAGGGCTCCTACCTCGGCCCGCTGTCATGTGACATAACCGGTAATGACTTCACTTGCCATGTGCCACATGGTATCAAAGGCCTCCGTGTAGCAGTAGCCCATCATGCTGACGACGCACAGATTGCCGTCACTGGACCCGTAGCGGGCTGTCAGATCTCCGGCAATCCTCGGAGACGGTCATGAACACAGTGTGCTCGTAGTTTTTCCAACATGACGTGATGCTTAGCGCCGGTGAGACGGAACTTTTGCTCTGTGGAGATAGGCGTCAGCTCAGCCAAATCCGTGAGTCACTCACCGTCATGTTCATGGATAAGTCTCCCCAATGTTCGAATAGCGTAAAAAATGTTGGGCGCGACCATGGATCTTGCACTGCCCTGTAAACTCCACGGCAGCCATGGACATTATTGTCAATCTCCTGAGTGCAAACCACGTGTTACCTGCTAATGTTCTGTCTCGCATTGTTGACGCGCTTGTGCTGTCCATGTCCGTTACGGTGCTCAAGTTTATAGGAGCGCGAAGAGCACGATTATGGTGAACTCGTATAAAGTGTTGGCTTCGCAGCTAGGGTGATCTCAGGGCGACGTACACTTGACCATGTGTCGGATGTTCTATGACGGTTTAAATAACTTAGTAAAGTACATTTACTTCTTCGATGTATGCGTCTTATTCAAAATATTGACAAACGGGGAGCCCGAGAGTTTACGTTCTCAGCTCTGCCACCACCATGAAAGCATCGAACTCATTATGTGTCGGTCGAGTCATACATCTCTTTCTCGTCCCAAAAACAACCATGGAAAACGAGCATATGCCTGCCAAGTTGCTCGTATCTACGACGAGCACGTCATCGGCGGTGACATCGCGGACATGCCTTCTTCTTCTTTTAAGACCCGTGTTCGTGACGTTTTTCAAAGCACCTGTCATTTCTAACCTCATATATATATATATATATATATATATATATATATATATATATATATATATATATATATATATGTCTCTTCGTGCCGTGTTATGCTTGTCGCCTTGTGAATGTCGATGTACTTATCGACGAAGGTCTAAGAAGAGCCAAACAATGCGGAATGACCTGATAAAGTGCAACACTGTACCTGATACGGTGCACTGCTGTACCTGATGAAGTGTAATACGGTACCTGATAAAGTGCACTACCGTACCTGATAAAGTACAATACTTAAGTGCGATTCCGATAGCTGTCCGCATTGTCCTGCGATCACGCCAGGCATGTCAGTAGCCTGGAGGACATCCATTACGCGTGTTTTGACGCCAAAAATGTGTCCCTAGCTTCTGCGAGCTTAGCGTGTTAAGCATGTTTAATGTTTTCTGCTTTCGGAGCAGCGGTGATTTTTCGGAGCAGCGGGAACATTGCGTGGCTTTCTGTGGCCGGAGCGGGCGCCGGGCGGCGGACCATGATGCCATGGAATGCGTGTGACGGATTGACAATATTACGTTAGCAACGCCATATGTTACGCATACTGTTCAAAACACATGCAAATATACACCATTGCACCCAGACTTTAGCAAGAAACACACCTGTTTTAGGTTTTGTGCCGCGTTAAGGCATGGTCGCAAACACAGTGGCATGTAGAGATGAAAAAAAATCGATTTTCGGGGAAATTTTACCTTTTTCCAGGCAAACTAGGGACAATTACTGACCACTTGTTACCAATTACAAAGGCACGTTGAGACCAACCCACTGGTGCTTTCCTCTGGGTTCTATTTTTCCTTAGCTTGGAAACGACCGGGGACTGCATTGACCTGCCCCCTCTATCAGTGCGCGTTATGACATACGGCGAATCAGGGCGAGGGTTACGCATTGAGGAGAGATGCGATATTTGTCGCTGGTAAGCCGTATCTTCTGCAACAGTTTTTATTAAAAACTTCAGCTTCAGCTTCTTCCTTCGTTGACGCCTCATCTTGAACTCACGGAACTCCCCATTTATATCGGGAAAAGCACGACGAATCGACAGGGGGCGGCGTCAAGCACCCCTTGGCGCGCCCTACTCCCGAGTGCGCGGACACACCTCGAAGAGGGGCTCCCCATGGTAAGTCAGTGTCGGCAGCGAGGGGCTCTCAGATGCATGCAGCCTTGCACCACCTCTCTCCTCTCTCTTTCATCCCAGAGACCTGGAATCGTCATTGCTGGCCAAAAGCGCGCTGACCCTAAACAAACAAAGCAGGTGGAAATGTCTGGTCATGACTCCCTCTCTCGGCCCTCCTCCCTATGTTTTTGGGTGCCTGAAATACTTGTCCTGCAGCTGCACCTAATAAAACAAACTTAGCCAGCAGTACATTGTGAAGAAAGAGCATTATTGTAGGCTGCTGGTAGATCAATTTTGAACGGTCAGCTGATCTGACCTGACCCTTGTTGGGGAACAAAAATGGCCCAATGAACTCCCCACAGCCTTACCGGTCATTTCCGACCCAACAATATCTGTCTTGACGTGTTTAGATAAATTGTCACCGCATATATCAAAATAACAGATTTTACACTTCGTGACATCCAGTGACCTCACATTTGGCCTAAAATACAAACTGGTGTGCATTCTTCATTATTTAATGAGACCTTGACAACGATATCTTTGTTCTCTCACGCGGCGTCCGGAGGTTAGAGATCCTTGGGGAGGTCGCCTTCTCCTCAGAGACGTAGTTCTACCGGACCCCGCGATCGTGCGCAGGATATTAAGCTCGGCTCAACACAACGCAAGAGCTGGATTTTCCGGGCTACGCAATGTTTCGCAGACACTCCTGCCCGATCATCAAATGATCTACGAGCTGATGCACGCGGTAATCGCACGCTCATCAGCGCCGCGACCTGTCATACCAGCAGCAAGGCTGACAGGTCCGCGTTCCTTCCCGCCGTGCGTCCTCAACGCCCGCACGCGCCCAGGGCCGGGCTTTCCTTGAGCTCCCGGAAGGCGCTCGCTGGTGAATTTCCCTCAAGCAGCGGTCAGCTTAACACGACGCCCGCTGGCTGGGCCGGCCCCCGGCGATTTCCCGTCGCACCTGACCGCAACCGCAGCCCTCCAGACGGCCGCCCAGTCTCACAGCCGAGGCACGTTATCTGATTGTCCCATGCATTCGGACAACGGGAACGACATGGTTTAACTGGTTTAACAACCACTCCATGAAAGTCAACACAACAAAAACACCGTTAATGGATTTTGGGACGAAGGCTGTGCTGCGTCATATGCCTTCTGTGCATGTCAAGTTCGGGTCAGCTGTCATCACTGAAAGCAGTACTGTCAAACACCTTGGTGTGGTGATGGACAGAAATCTCACATTTGAGCCGCCCATTGATCAGCTTGTTGCCAGGTCGGCGGGCACTCTGATGGCCCTGTCCCATGCCAAGCATGTACTCCCAAGAGACACCCTCGTTCGCATTGTCGGAGCTCTAGTTCTTTCCTCCATTACATACTGCACAGCACTGTGTGGTACTCACAGAGCCACCCAGTTCCATCGCGTGCAAAAACTCGTGCACTTCTGTGCGCGGGTGGTGAGCGGAGGGAGGAGGTGTGACCAAATATCGGATGTTGTAAAGGATCTACGATGGCTTAGTGCTAATCAGCTCGTCAGATATCATATGTTGTGCCTGCTCAAAATAGTCTTACTCACGGGTCAGCCACCAGATATAGCCGCGATGTTCACACGTGCTGAGCACACTCATGAAACGCGACAGGCTAACCAGCTGAGACGCCCCCGAGCGGTGAGCAACTCTGGTACTCGCCGAATTAGCTACAGAGCATCGGGTTTGTTTAACTGCCTGCCGTCTGACTTGCGCGATGTTCAGTTTAGGCTGCTTCAAGCACCAACTTATGGAGTTTCTACTGAGTGAGGCGAGTGTTGGCACTTGAGTGGGTGCGTGTGTGAGTTTGCTTGTGTGTGATGCCCCAATGTAAATACAATGGTGTGATTCACCGAGATGATCCCTTGACCGATATGTGGTGTGCTAGGCTATTTGTACTAGGTTCCACATTGTCTCTTGTATGCCTGTTTTTATCAATGGCGACGTGTAACTTTAAAAAAGCCACTGGATCTTGTGGAAAGTTACGAAATATATCCACATGAACATGAGCTGGCTCACGGCTACGATTTCAGCTCAGGCTCGGACGTCCAGTCGCCGCGTTGGACGTGCCGTGGAGTTCACGTCCCAGGGATTAGCGCTCCAAACTTGAAATTCACGGACGGCAGCCGGCAGCGGACAAAAAAAGTGTCAAACTGCCCGACGACAGCCGCGCAGTGGATTTACGGGGTTCGCGGAATGTTCTCCTCCGCGGAATATCCTCCGGAGTGGGCCGAAGCATCGGGTCAAGTGAAAAAATGGTGCCGGAGCAATGATCTCAGCTTCGGCAACAGCCGCACCTTTCAAGGGTTTCCCAAGACTTATATAACAGCTATCTCTGTGAAATTTTTTATCGTTATCTGATTGACGTTGTATTGCAGAGGGAAATACATTTTCACAGGCTTTAAAGCGCATGTGCAGTGCAGCGACCCGTTAAAGCGAACGCCAGACAGCATATCACGGGTTTGCTGCACACCTAATTCTCGTTCAGCGGCAGCGCAGCACGGGGAGGGGGAGACAGAAGGGGCAGTTAATTCCCCCCCCCCCCCCCGTTTTGCTGGCAGGCAGAGAAAATGCTTTTGTCCGCTCAAGATTTGGGGCCCTTGTATCCCAAACTAAAGGCGTTGCAGCTACCCGTAGGTTACCAATCTCAGATCAAGAAGGCCCTCAAAGCTGATCTAAGGAGAAAAAAACAGCTCAGGAGACCCTTTGCTGCATCCAGAGATCCGCGTCCTCGATCATGAGTCACCTTAAGGACCATGGACTATACACATCTCCCGAGGCAACAGCGGGGCTCATTACCATTGAGCCTCCACTAGGGCTTGGTTGGACAGATTGCCGCTTTGATAAGTGCCCCGAGCCGTCGGCCGTAGGTAAGGTGGGCAAAACCCCTCAGCCGTTTCCAGAGGCCTAAAGGGAGGACAGTGGACCGACAGCACGCTTTCCTTGTCAGTCGGGAGCCTGGATCTGACTGACCCCTCGTCCGCGCCCCGGGCTTGACCTCGGCTCGGCGGCCCCACCACTTCGGCCCGATGTGCGGTGTATGGCACGGGCACGTCACCCACAATAGCGCACATAGATACCGCACTGCACCCTGGTATACAAAATACATACGAATAATTAAACAGCAGCATAGTCGAAAGGACAAAGGTCCCACATATATAGGTCGCATGGTAAAAGATCCCACGGTATATGCGGGGCGGCAACAAAAGGTATATCCTGAAGCCTGTGCCCGCCCCCTCCCCACACACTCCTGATTTTCATTAGCATCATAAATCGCATTGCCAGATGTGTTAATGCAAACGATGCAGCAAACCATGACGATTTGTAACATGCATCGCAGATACTTTGCCATCACCCGGGAATTCTTTGTAACACATGCTCCAGGCAAGGCCCTGTTCTCATCAGGCGTAGGCCTGCGCACTTTGTCACCGAACCCATACCTTTGGCGCTCGTGTCACGAGTGAACTGGCGCGCCACCTGGCTGATGATCCTCTTCAGGTCACCGAAGGCCTTAAGGCTCTTCCTGCAGGCAAGGGATTTCAGGAACGCTCACAGATGGCAATCTAGAGAGATCAGCTTTGGAGAGTAGGCTGGCCATGGACTGTCAGTCTTTTGGCTGATGGTGCGATCCCCGAAGTGGTCAGTCAGGGCCATCCTTGACGCATGGGAAGTCACCCCGTCATGCTGGAAAATGTGTGTTCCATCTCGCCATGGGGCGTGGAAACAATTTCAAAGTTGGGGGGGAGGTGGGGTAAATCAAACATGACTTGTCGAGCTCCCTTCTCCAACCCATTTGTGTCTCCGCAGATTTCGGCCACTCCTTTTCCTAACTTGGTAAAAAGTTGGGCATTTTACAGTTCTACGGGAGGATTCAGACGGCATAGAATTACCACGGATGGATAACTGTCTATACTTTGGTCCTCATCTGGTGTGCTAACTGCCAATACTACTGAACTAACAAACCAGACGCAGACGACATTCCGAACAATTGTTCTATCCTTGATTTGCTGTATTAAAATGTTAATGTTGAGCCTTAATGCGTGACCTGCTGTAGTATCAGATATAAAAGTACCACGCATCAATGTCCTTTATGGCGTAGCATTTTTATGAACTGTATGGCCTTGTTCCTGAATGGATACATTTAGCTGTTACGGTTACATTTAACTATTGATTTACAAAAATAGCGAAAATCGTAATATAGTTCCAAGATTGTTCAATTCTGAGAAAATGTAAGCTATGCTGAGTGTTCATTTGAATGAAAATGACACCGTTGAATTAACTGTATACATGTAAGTCGTGAACCCTCGCCCTGATTCGTGGCCCTTCATAACGCGGACTGACAGTGGAGGTTATTGCGACCTCTGGCGTTTCCCCAGTAATGAAGATAGAGTTTAGTAGAAAAGACAGTAGATTTATACCGAGATGACGCGATTGGTCTAGTTTTGTGCTGTTAGCTTGATAACTGACCCCAATGTGCCAGGCTAAAAGTCGAATTTTCCAGAAATTTGTGTCTACCTGAGACCACGCCTTGCGACGACACGAAACTTAAACAGCTATATCCGTTCTTCAACCATGAGTGCAATGGGGCACATTTTCATGTTTTGAGTATGCCTTTATTATATATGTCTCTGTTGCTGTGGCAATGACGGCTCGCCGCGTAGGTTCTGCGGCATGGTTGGTCGCCAGCTGCTTACCCGCTGTACAGCGTTCCTTAAAAACCGCTGCTACTCCAAGACTAGAAAAGCTAAAAACGTGTCGTTGATGTAAAAACACGCACATTGGATTCATGCGCTACTGAACAGTTTGGCGCGTGCCGGAGAGTTGTCCTAAAAAACAGCAATGCTGGGGTGGATCAGCCTATCCCTATCAGAGCGAAGGTCAACTCTGCTTTCGAATGTCTTTGTCCGCGTTGAGAACTCACTTTTTCAGTGAACTCAGTTGTGCTTCAGCTTGACTCGCAATCGATGAGCCGCTGTTTCTGTTTCACTGAGTCAGGAAAGATCGGATGAGATCTGCCCGTTATTCGCTGTTCGGGGCCGTGAGGATTGCCGTTCCGAAGTGCGTCTGGGTTAGAATGCGCATGGTGATGAGGTGTCGAAGACAACTTTGGAGTCACGAAAGTTCATTTCTATTTTGTATTTGGATGCTTTCGGCGAGACCAATGTCAGCAGTTGGAAGCGAGTTGCCTTCCATATTGCTCATGATATGGTGTCGGGTGGAAGAAGCGCGGGTAAGATATTTGGGGGTTAGGTGTAGTTGAGTTAATTTGAGATAAGTGTTGCCACCATTTTCCATCAGCTTAACGCGTCACCCCGGCTTTGACTTTTTGCAGAACGGCCTTATAAATAGCGTTTGTCATGGTAAATTTCGGGCGTTTTGAAAGTAAGCTGACGCCACTAAAGAACAGCGACACGGCTGACAGATCGAAAACGCGATTTGTTGCACTCGTCTCTGTATGCTCACTGTCAGTTAGTTGGCTTGCCCGGTTTCCTGCTCCTTCGCTGGCTTTCTTTCCGCTGCGTGCTGATATGCTGGTTAATTCTCCTTCATCGTCGATGTTGGAGTTGCTTCGTTCTTCAGGTTAGCTGAATCTGGTTGCCAACTGCCATTTCATCAAGGCATTGAACTAGTGTTCTAACCGCTACTTGGCGCTCTCCATAATCTCTTCAAAAACTTGCCTGCATGAACTTTTCATCCAAGCAAAAACTCTACCATACATTTGTAGCAATTCGAACGCATGTCCTCGCTGGAGGAAACTTCACCCTCAGGTCATCCCAGAGTCGAAGAAAATGCATTTTTCAATAAATCTCCCTTTTTCGTTGCGTTACTGTCAAATGCAGTAACAGTTCAGCAAGTGAGAGACGGAACCAAAGGGGCATCAATGGGCGGGATCAAGAGCGAATCACGTAACTTTGTTTTGATGCCCACGTAGATAACGGAGTGGGTATATGAAAGGGACTATTACATTTGTGTGGGGTTTTGAGCCGAGAGTTAGTTTCATGATTATTCCCTGCAGTTCAAGGCCGTGTACTTCTTTAGAATTGTTAGGGTTATTGACCCAATAGCTGCTACTGAGCCAATCTAACTACTGAATCAACATCATCCAAATATTTACCAATGCACTCGCCACATGCGATTTGCTACCAACTTTTGAATTTTGTGACCTTGGGTCTCAGGTTTTGGTCACAGGTCAGTGAACTATCGAAACGTAATACATACTTTTGCCAACCCAATATTAGAAAACTTCACGACCACTGACATCAAAACCTTTACCAGTCAATTTCAAATTTGTGATTGCCTCTGCTTTACCAACATAGTCACCTCAGGTCGTCTTACAGATCAGAAACGGCTTCAACGCGGCATGGCATGCTACCGACAACCACTCTCAGCAACTACTGAACCGATTTTCATGAAACCTTCACCAATCGATGCAGAACGCACGCTTTCGTTGAATTTGTTTAATTTGGTGACCTTGGATGTTGCTACAGGTCACGAAGTAGCCAGAACGTGGTTGTTGTAATTGCGCACAATGTCATGCCCGGGACATCCTCGGATTATTCTTCAAACCCTCATCAATCGATGTGGCATGATATGTGGTATGCGTATTTCTGTGACATTCTTAGACACAAGGTATCCGTTCCTTGCAGCAGCTGGGGCAGTTTTTCCAAAACCGCTTTGCCAATTCAGTGCATATACTTTCATCAGCTACCCAACTCGCGTCCAAGGTAGCTTGAAGTCCCCAATATGACATAATCCCACTCATTGTTATATTACTGTCTTCTCACAATGTTTCAAAAAGCCAGCCCCGGTTTCATCCTTGGGTCTTACCTCCCACCAGTGATGATTTGTTCAGATTGCTCCATTTTGCGGGCTGGATGATATTGTTGTTGTATATTGTATGTAAGTATGTATGTATGTGCTTGTGCATTGTATTGCCGTTTTAAGCACTCACCACCGTAAAATGGTTATTCTGAGTGTCGAGTCGGTAAGGTTAAGAGGGGACGCATGTTAAAAAGGACACTCGAAACACAAATCACACGGCATTGCATCAAAGGCACATATGCAAAACACATTTCAGGTACACACATATGCGTAGTAGTCATCACGATTTCCAACTAATTATACTTGCATTTACAGGCCTTAATAACAATCGAGGGGCAATCTGGACCGTTTCAACAAGGGGCCGCCAAGCCGAATTGATGTCAAGGTCCCAGTTAAAAGACTCCCTGTGCCGGGGAGAGATCCTTTTGTTTCAGTGAGGGCCCTGTATCGATCCAGGGCAGATGCCCCTGTCAGAGGGGCATGTGACATCACGGAGGGGACTGGGACAGTGAGGGCCCTGCGTCAATCCAGAGCAGATGCCCCTGTCAGAGGGGCATGTCACATCACGGAGGGGACTGGGACAGTGAGGGTCCTGTGTCGATCCAGAGCAGATACCCCTGTCAGAGGGGCATGTCACATCACGGAGGGGACTGGGACAGTGAGGGTCCTGTGTCGATCCAGAGCAGATACCCCTGTCAGAGGGGCATGTCACATCACGGAGGGGACCGGGACAGTGAGGGTCCTGTGTCGATCCAGAGCAGATGCCCCTGTCAGAGGGGCATGTCACATCACGGAGGGGACCGGGACAGTGAGGGCCCTGCGTCAATCCAGAGCAGATGCCCCTGTCAGAGGGGCATGTCACATCACGGAGGGGACTGGGACAGTGAGGGCCCTGCGTCAATCCAGAGCAGATGCCCCTGTCAGAGGGGCATGTCACATCACGGAGGGGACTGGGACAGTGAGGGTCCTGTGTCGATCCAGAGCAGATGCCCCTGTCAGAGAGGCATGTGACATCACGGAGGGGACTGGGACAGTGAGGGCCCTGCATCGATCCAGAGCAGATGCCCCTGTCAGAGAGGCATGTGACATCACGGAGGGGACCGGGACAGTGAGGGCCTTACGTCGATCCAGAGCAGATGCCCCTGTCAGAGAGGCATGTGACATCACGGAGGGGACCGGGACAGTGAGGGCCCTGCGTCAATCCAGAGCAGATGCCCCTGTCAGAGGGGCATGTCACATCACGGAGGGGACGGGGACAGTGAGGGCCTTACGTCGATCCAGAGCAGATGCCCCTGTCAGAGAGGCATGTGACATCACGGAGGGGACTGGGACAGTGAGGGCCTTACGTCGATCCAGAGCAGATGCCCCTGTCAGAGAGGCATGTGACATCACGGAGGGGACCGGGACAGTGAGGGCCTTACGTCGATCCAGAGCAGATGGCCCTGTCAGAGAGGCATGTGACATCACGGAGGGGACTGGGACAGTGAGGGCCTTACGTCGATCCAGAGCAGATGCCCCTGTCAGAGAGGCATGTGACATCACGGAGGGGACCGGGACAGTGAGGGCCCTGCGTCAATCCAGAGCAGATGCCCCTGTCAGAGGGGCATGTCACATCACGGAGGGGACGGGGACAGTGAGGGCCTTACGTCGATCCAGAGCAGATGCCCCTGTCAGAGAGGCATGTGACATCACGGAGGGGACCGGGACAGTGAGGGCCTTACGTCGATCCAGAGCAGATGCCCCTGTCAGAGAGGCATGTGACATCACGGAGGAGACCGGGACAGTGAGGGCCTTACGTCGATCCAGAGCAGATGGCCCTGTCAGAGAGGCATGTGACATCACGGAGGGGACCGGGACAGTGAGGGCCTTACGTCGATCCAGAGCAGATGCCCCTGTCAGAGAGGCATGTGACATCACGGAGGGGACTGGGACAGTGAGGGCCTTACGTCGATCCAGAGCAGATGGCCCTGTCAGAGGGGCATGTCACATCACGGAGGGGACCGGGACAGTGAGGGCCTTACGTCGATCCAGAGCAGATGGCCCTGTCAGAGAGGCATGTGACATCACGGAGGGGACCGGGACAGTGAGGGCCCTGCGTCAATCCAGAGCAGATGGCCCTGTCAGAGAGGCATGTGACATCACGGAGGGGACCGGGACAGTGAGGGCCTTACGTCAATCCAGAGCAGATGGCCCTGTCAGAGAGGCATGTGACATCACGGAGGGGACCGGGACAGTGAGGGCCCTGCGTCAATCCAGAGCAGATGGCCCTGTCAGAGAGGCATGTGACATCACGGAGGGGACCGGGACAGTGAGGGCCTTACGTCGATCCAGAGCAGATGGCCCTGTCAGAGGGGCATGTCACATCACGGAGGGGACCGGCGCGGTGTATGATACATCCTCTGGGTGCCTCCGGGAGGGATCCGTAAATGGACCCACGGTCCTGTTATCGCCAGAATGCCAGTCGCTACGGACCCTGAGCTGGGGTGAAAGGATTACTTAGCTCCTGACTAAGACGCTTCACCTGCGGATTTGCAACGCGATTACCTGATCAGAATAAGCAATTGCAGCAGCACGTGCGATAGAGATTACGCCACTGCGTCATGAGCTCGTGATGCCGCACGTGCTGCTCTGTGAAGTGCCCATCTGAGCATTCCGCAGGTGAAATCTACGGCTCGGGATACGTTAGACACGTAACGAACAGACGTCATAAGGCGTTCAAAGGTACCAGTTTACGACACGCGGTCGTTTCGTCCGCCTTCTGACCGCCGTAGGGTGCAGGGTGCAGGGCCGACGCCACGCTGCACATGGAGACTGCCGCGCAGAAGTGTCGTTCTTTTGCCTGCGAGCGCACTGCGAGTGCCTATGGTTGAAACCATAGGCACTCGCAGTTCTAAAGAGTGATTGCAGTTCCCCTGGCGAACAAGGGTTTAACATATCATTGCAAGTATTTGGCCTGGTTTCGAAGTACATTGTCGTTTAAATGGAATGCTGCATTTGATGGTATTGAAGTAAGCATCAGATATGCTGAAACAAACTCGCTTATAACTGTTGTTAAACTTTAAAGTTTTAGCGACTGTTCCAGGCGATTTAATTTCTCTGTTGAGTAAATAAGCTGCTGTGTCATTGCTTGATTATGTCATCGTACCTTTGCGCAACACCGATTAAGAGCCAAGTAAAGGCCATTTTACATGGAGATCGCACTCACGAACGCCAGACATGCATGACTCCACCATCACATTTTCTTGGCTTGATCACCGCATGCCTTATTCAATGGCACGGTTTGAATGACATCACTATGACGCCAGGAACACCAAGGTGGCCTTCGAATACTCATCCAGATTACTCTCCCACACGTTTGCAGCCTTTAAGCTCAGTAGTTAGAGGGGGTGAGGTCTTAAAAGGGGCACGGCCGTGGGCCACATCAAAAGGTCTTCAATCTGGTTATTTCGGTTGAAAACCCCCATCCAAAAGTGGAAGACTCCCTTTAATCCACGAATCCCACAATCTATCCGTAAAACCCCGATAAGATCCGGCAACACCCCTGACCGTCATTGTTTGATAGAAAGGGCCGAAGGAATCGTTGTGTAAGAAATAGCGCCTGCAGTTTGTTCGATGCAGTCATTTGATTCCTTGTTGATTTTGGGGTTCCTTGGGGTTTTGAGTGGCTTCTAAACGCACGTATGGCCGTATCTTCTAGTAGGTTCTGGCTTTTCTTTGGGTCAAAGGAGTTCAACACAAGAAAATAAGGGCAACTTAAACTCCCAAAATGAAGGGGGCTTGCTCTGTGGATCATTTTTTGGCGTGATTTAGGGGATGCTGTCTCAGCTGTTGTGTTCCCTGCTGTGTCTCCACCAGCAGAGTCTATTTGTTAACCGCGGTGCCCCCTTTTAACGTAACTCTGGGGGTGCCCTTGATCACAGCGTCTTTGCATCCCCTCGATCAAATCCAGGAGATCGGTCCAGGTCAGTGCAGCCAATGAGGAAGGTCAATCCCTCTTAGGCCCGCACGTTTTGTATTTTGATAACTGTAGATGGGTACTGATAACAAGCCAAAAATAAATATACACCTTGCATTGGGCAATACTTACAGCGAGATCAACCGCCATTGGCCAGATTAATGTGTAGGCCAACAGCAATGGTAGTTGTATATATCCGTAATAAAATTCGTACAAACGATAAGCGCATAGGTGCGGTGTGAAGCACATAAGTTTACCGCTGAATATGTATACATAAAATATGTTATGCAGTGAGGTAATTACGCTTCGGTGCCGCAAAAAAATGTTCATTGAACTGACGATTATGCTTTACACTTGAATGGCCAAGGGTTGGAAATATTAAGAAGGAGACCAGGCATATCCTTGTTTGGAACAAGTCATTTATGCCACGTTTTTGACATACGCAGAACATTGTACGTAATAAATACATTCAAGGACAGCAACAGTAAAACTACGTCTTCACCAACACAAAACCGCGGGCGCCCCCAGATATATCTGGCTGGGTCTGTTTTGACCAAACAATTACTGATGGAAACGTTTGCGGTACACGAGGGTGCGGTTTTCCCTTGGTGGTTTTGTAAATTTGGGTGTATTTCTTTACAGGGGCCTCGCAATCCGGTTGATTTTTACATTTGAATGCAAGGCAATATCGCGTGCCAGCGGCGCAACATATGAAATATCCCTAAATTGTTGCATCTGTGGAACCAGCATGCATGCATCGCCCGAGTCATATCACTTGGTTTGAATTACACCATACACGAAGGACGGCACCCGCGGTCCTTCCCGCTTGTGGGCGCAATACCCACCACGAACGGCAGGCGTGCCCCGCATCGCAGCGGCGAAACATTAACAACCATCAAGAAGTGCATCATGCCAAAAATCAACGAATTTCACTGCTGGCTGCACCACTTTTGTCTGCAACCGCAGGCGTTTTAACATCCACGGCATGCACTGTCATTTGAGTCATTGCGATAGCATGCATGTACAAGTTACTGCCGTCGTTAGTGATAAACTGCAGGGTCAGCGACCTCGTAAATGAGGCTTTCTGCTGGTTTCGTTGTGCGTCACGGCCAGTCACTTGAGTTATGTTTTGTCCAACTTTGGTAGCATTTAGCGGTCAAATTGCGCCATTTGCCATGTTTTCCTCGAAATTCTTAGCTCAACATGGCAATATTTATCAGTCTAGAAAAAGCGCATGGCATGTACCTATGTGCATACTCATTTACCTATACAAGTCTAGACATCCTACTCCCATTGGCGCGGCGACTGGCCGGTTGTTCCCGTCTTGCGACACTAGCGCCACCGCGCGGAGAGGGGCAAGAGTTAGCTTTGCAATGATAATCCTATGGCGGATGGGCGACCTTTGGAGGCGTGTGCTTGGGAAATGATGGGAGCGAGGGCCTTGAAAATTCTGGGGCTGTTTAAGACATCAATTTTACGCAGTACGGCACAGCAAAGGCTGCTTCAAGGGCATGGGTAGCGGCTTGACAGACTGATCTAGGCATACTGATTTTGCAATTTTGTGTCGTAGCAAAAGTGTGTGGGGGGGGGGGGGGAAGGCAGGGTAATATCTGGTCTCAGAAAAAACAGATAGTCCTTCTAAGACAGAAAAGATGCCATAACGATAACGCTGGAAACAGTTGTTCTTAACCCTTATCCGGATGTGGTCCTTTGCAACATTCCAGCGGGCAGAGGGGCCGGGCCAGTTGCATCACCCTCTCCTGGCTTGTGGCTTCGGCTTGAGATAGTCAGAAGCAAAGCCGAGCAAGATAATTGCCATGAATGTTAGCCAACTGTATCCAGCTTAAAATGTATTCGACAGTTGGGTTCCCCCAGGTCGGATCGACGGCCCAAAATCGTTGGAAAGGGCAAATCTTTTCGCAGGAGGCACTTCGACTGACGCCAATGTCATCATTTGCATCAGCCTGTTGGGAGACGGAGGACATTCTTACGTCTTTGTATATGGGCGAAGTAACTGCCCCGGTGGGTTGTTGGAGTTCAGGCTATGGTTATCCCTTTGTATGCACTGCATGCATGCTGTTCACCTGCGTGAGAGAGTAGGCCTGTCCCCATCCACACTCAGATAAGACCAGAGCTTATGTTTCGATTTGGTACGTTACAAGAATATAAGCTATGTCCAGCACCGTCGGCTCGGTACTCCTGCGAGCTGTGTAGGCACCGAGATATGCGCATAGTATATCATGTTATTCAAAATATGTACACCGTACTATTGACAACGTTAATGCACAGGACTTACACGTCGACACACATTACAGTCCCAAAACCGCTCATAGTGTATTATGTTGTTCAGAGTATGTACACCGTACTGCTAACAATGCAAATGTACAGGACTTGCATGTCAACGCACCTTACAGCTCCAAAACTATGTAACTAGTAAATCTGTTTGCGGTTACCAGCACAGGTATTGACTGATGTATTTGACTACTGGTGTGCAAAGAGCACCTGCTTGCACAGGTTGTGCCTCACATGGGTACGGAGCATTCCACTCACAGTAGCATTTTGTCCATAGGCATGGAGGCGGACACGCAGATACCTGACCACGATCCGCTTTACCATTACCACAGCATGGCACTCATCCGCTCGCGGCTCGAGCATGTGGTCTTCCACACCAGGGAACAGTTCGTGGCTGCGTTCAGTCATTAACTGCGCCAGCACACTGCACTGGATACTCAGTGACAGTTTCGCTCGGTCCATCCTACCACACTTATGCAAAGCGGTCAAATGCCGCTCAGCTGCCGTGACGATCGCGTGCGTCGACGCCGACGGGATGAGCAGTCCGCCGTCGTCCCGCACTTTTACGAGACCCATCACTTCATGCGACGGAGGGTCGTCCCCGTTGCACAGAAGTGCACCAGTGCACTCACCACACCCGATCGCGCTCGTTTCCATCAGCTTGCGGCACACGGAGCCGGAGATGTAGCCAGCACAGTTGTCAACGAACCCCGAGCCGGCGTCCTCCGTCGTGAGGAGATGCTACACGACCGCCGGCATGGGGTCACTCTCGCTGAGCGCCGGTCGGTGCCGTTTTGGACGACGGATCTGGAGCAGGCCGTCGTCACCATCATCCCGTGACATGCAGCTCCCGGTGGCAGATGGCGATATGAAGTTGTGCAGTATGAGTCTGCGCATGGCATGTTGCAGTTGGGCCACGTTTGGGTTGTTGAAGACGCCCATACGTCGGATCCGGCAGAACAGCAGCTCTAGATGGTCTTGGGACATCTTGTATGCCAGTACATAGACGAACCCCTCCTCCAGCAGGGCCTCACTGACGTCCATGACGGTCTGCGTCACGAGACAGAGACCCAGGGCCGGGGTGAGCCGTCGCGTCTGCAGTACCGGTTCGCCTGATGCTGTCTGCAGCCGGAACAGCACGGAACTGAAGTCGGCCAGAAACTCACGTCGGAGCCTAGCGGAAATGATTATCAGTCAGCACACTCAAAAAGGAATAACAGCGACATCTATACCCTTTACTGAGGCAATTGCTCGGCCACAAACCGTTCTCACAACATAATGCTCAAAATGAATTTCTGATAACCAGAGGTCGCCCAGTCGTTACATTTTGTTTACGGGGAGCGGGCAGTTCACGCGTTCTTGATCGGCGACAGGGGTGGGGATTGCTCATACATACCTGAATGGCCAATTTCGCCCGGTGATTGGAGGGGGGGGGATGGGGTGGGGGTGGGGGAGCTGCAGGGAGATGAGGCATACTTTTGCCCCTATCGCTTGATCTGCCTATGGGGATAACGGGCGATCAAACACGAAAGCCTTATATAGGTCAATGTGCATACTAGCTGCTACCATGTTCAGTCCTCCACCATGTGCAGTGGAAAATAGTTTCCCGATCGCAACATAAGAATATGGAAATGGGCTGGTCACAAGTCGTGTTTGTGAGGCTCTCTGGGGCGCCAAGTCTCGGGGGGGGGAGGGGCGTTACAGGAATAATTAGCATTCCCTTGCCAGGATGCTGGATCCGCTCCTGCGCATGTAACCAGGTTGGCTGAGGTTTTGTGACGCCATCGAACAATCAGCTGGAAGACAGCCGAACCGTAAGCGTAAGGTTGGCCTTGGTATTAAATGTGTCGGTGGCTGCGTCGCTGGGAAGTGGGCGGGTGACAGCGGTGAGGGGAAATGGTATAAGTATACATTGGTACCTAACAATAAAAAAGAGCACTGTACATCACTCGTCGTGTTTAAGGTAGAACATGACATAAATAACCATAAAATATGTAGATTTATGCTCCTATCTTCGAATTTTAATAATTACGATAGCAAGCCCCCGAGCGCCCCACACGCCCCACCGTCTCGACTTCCAGCTCAGTTGCTGCGTCATCGTCGTGTGGTCACTATATTTCTGTCCATCAAGAATTATACAACATGTACGGGGCCAAGGTAGAAATAAAAATATAACGAAGTACGTTTTTTATCGCGTCTAGGTACGTTTATGAAACATACAGAGCAGAATAGTCCAGAACATAGCCTAGCCTAACCTATTCTAACCTCCCCACCCTATCTCCTTCACCCCAGTGTCCCATTAGCGTCCATGTTTCGTGCCATATATATGTACCGCAGTATGGAGTTCTGTTTAGTCACCATATTCTCATTTTGCTTTTCATTTCCCACCCAATGACGTCGTATTCCCCCCCCCCCCCATGTCGACCAATCTACGAGCTACGGAAGTTACCTTACGTTTGTACCCCCGCCGTAGATTTTTATAGTTCTTGATGCCCAGTAATGTGACAACCGGCGCCGACGGTGATGAGCGTATGCAGCGCTCGGATGTCCGCCGCCGTAGTGATTTAAATTCTAAGGTAAGAGTTTAGATGAGCTGTTTTACGATTATTTATGATATGCTCTCCTTGAGAACGATGATTGATGTACAGCGCTCTTTTAACATTAGGTAGCAATGTATACCATGACTGGGAAACCCCATGTTGTTATATGGCAAATGGTGCCCAATGAAGGTTTCAAAATTGTTAATAAATGTGTATTGCATTTATTGATATCAATGCTCTATGTTTTGGGTATTGGACTTGTTGATTCAGGCTTTTTTAAGGAACACAATGCCTACACTGGTCATACCAGTTCAGCTATAGCATTGTAGATCAAAGTGCTGTGCTGAGGCACAAATACTTGAGTGTTTTGAATCCTACATATGTGTCGCATTCAGGCAGTATCCTTCTGTGTTAAGGTTACAAGTGAGACATAGATAATGGAGTTAGGAAGCATGCCCCAGACCTGCAAATCACAAAAATGGTTGTTGGTAGGTTCACCCTGCAAAGTTCTAATTCCAAGGGTTTGTTTATTTTTGTCTTGCAGTTACACAACAATCTCTTGAACTTGAAATAAAGGTGGGCACAATGTTTGTTTTAATCTAGGTCATGTCCTCAAATAAGCAAAGTTAAGAGCAGTAGCATTTTGAAAACCATGTACCATTTTCTACTTACCTTAACTTGTAGGTAGATATTTTATATATTTGAAGATAAAGCTTTTGTACTCTTGGTCATGGGAGTACATCAAATTGAGCCTAAAGATTTCATAAGCGCTGTGTTTATATATGCGTACTCAAAACCAGTTGGTACTCATAATAAATGTCACTCATGTCACACACAGGCCTTGTCAGAGGTCACTTGTTTGACGACCTCTGCCATTCAACTTACCATCAGTGGTCATCATCAAACTACGAAGTGCTTAAGTGTGAACAGATGAAAAACACATCAGTCTCTTAGCATTGTTAGTTACATCAGGATTAAGCGATATAATTCAATGGATTTGTGGGATCAGACGTGCGAAGCAGTTCTTGTGTTGTTGATGACCCCACCATCTGATCAGGGAGTTGCAGTTCATTGGTCAAGTTTTGATTATGGCACAATGTTCTACACATTTGATCCAGCCCTTGACCTTATCATCATCATGGGCAGCATCTGCCACATACCACAGACTACTCCAGTTAGGGCGGAAGGTGAGCACACCTTGTGACTGGAACTTACCCCACTATAAGTGGGTTTAGCTGCAGGCTCTCTGACTGAACTACAAAAGCAGGCTCCATTACTCAATGCACAGGCCTTGTAACCTGCCTGTGATGGGCCACATGCTCCATTTCAGCAGCCAATGGCCTCAGCCTCCAGCAGCAGCGCCCGGTCGCTGTTCGCTGAGTCGCGCACCCGGCTGGTGGAGCGGGTGGCGGTCAACGTGGACGCGTGCGGCTCGGTGTGCCGCCAAGCAGTGCGCGGCTCCCGCTCCCAGGAGCTGCTGGTCGGCGCGGCGCGCTCTCTCGCCGCCCAGGTGCCGTACAGCTGAGGGCGGCCGCTGCGGCTGCCCTCTCCCCTTGGCCCGCGGACATCGGCAGTCATGCCGAACGACCGGCTTTTGTGGCACGTGCGTGCGTGCACTCTTGTGTCGTACTTGCTTCCGGGCGTGAGCACGCACGTCTCTGCGTGTTTGCGATTGCCTGTGTGTCTTTTTTTACATCGTGTTGGCTTGTGCAATTCGGCCTCCTGACTGTTTGGTATAACATGGGCACATAGGCTTGCAGCTCATGGTTTGCCCGCGCACAGAACACACGTACGCACGCACGCACGCACGCACGCACGCACGCACGCACGCACGCACCCGGCTTGAGTAATGCAACAGAAGCGTAGAATGTGAGTGTGTCGCAGATCTCTCACAATGTGCAAATGTATGGCTTGCCGCGTCCATTGCGGAGTGTCAGTCTCAAGTCGCATAGTTTTCTAAATGTCAAGATTTGGACGAGGCGCTCATACAGTCTCTCATTTCACCCAGCAGGATGTGACTGGAAACAAACCATCGAGCGCGTTCTTCCACATGGGAAGCGTTACATTAGTCAATAACGCAGCGATCTTGCGCGACATTGCTGATACTAGCGAGAACTCAGGCTCGCGACCCGCGTTGAACTCTTCGTGAAGTGGTACCCTCTGGTTGAAGACTCTACCGTCTGGAAGATGTCTTCGGGTTGGATGATGTCACGTGTTTTGGCACTAGTTTAGCGGCTGGTTTTGAGTTTGTGCCACATTCAGTCAGAGGGGCGGTGGCGGCTGCCAGTTCAGTTGACCACTTTCACACCACCTCGCCTCAAAAGATCTGCGTGGGGCCGATATCCTACAACTGGCGTCCTCTCGCGCAGGAGTCGGCGATCGACCGCACCTGCGGCAACGTGCAGAAGCTGCGGATCCTGGCGACCCACCTGGGCTATCAGTGGGAGTCGATCGCCCGCTCCGCCCACCACGTGCCGTCTCTCAGGGACCAGGCGCGCTCTATGGAGCCCTGAGGCTCGCAGGCGTGCCTGTCGGTTGCGGGTGTTCTCTGTTCGGTCATGATCCGTAGCTGGTCAGTCTGCCGTCCAAAGGTAAAACCCCATATGTCCATTGCTGGCCAATTTGCGTTTTTTATGCCATCTGATTCGTCTTCTCATGCTGAATTCGGATATTCAAGCCAGTTGTTGAAGTTGCTGTTGTTGAAATTTTCACAAATTCTTACCTAAAAGAAAGGGCTAAAAGTTTGCGAAAACTTCAGCTCACAGTTCAAATAACCGAATTCAGCATTAGTTGACGAATCAGACGACATAAAACACTCAAAATTACCAAAAATTAGCGTATGGGATTTTGCCTTTGGACGACAGCAGTGGTGTCACATGCCCGGATGGTCACCACGGATTCTATCAGGTAGTTTGAATTTGCGAGTCGCGCTCGCAGGCGGCTCGTGTTCATTCAGTGCAACATATACTTGGCATGCGTCATGTTTGTTGAGACCCGTGCCTGACGCGACGGCCTGGTACCAGGTCATGACGTCAGGTACCTGGTCATGACCACTCAGTGTACCTGCAGACCCTCGTCAGGCCTGCAGCTGGATCTGGCCACAGTGCTAGCCGCTGTCGGTGTTCTCATCTGGAAGGTGGCCACACTTCGTGGCTCGCGTCTGTGGTGTGCGCCTGCTGTCCGCTGGCAGTGTTGCGAGCCGGACTGTGCGCGTGAACCGGTCATGGCACCTCCTCCGTCTCCGTACCCGTCGGCGTCTGACTGGGCTGCTCGTCTGGGTAGACAGGAAATTAGGCGGAATTGGTTGATAATAAACGCGGCCGTTGCTAGTTAAGAGCGTTATTCATTGACCCTTTTTGTGCTGGCGGCCAAACATTATTGGTAGTGTCCACTGCGGGTTGTTTGCCAATAGCCGTGCGGCTGACATGAGCTACGGCACACCATTTTTCCTCAGCATTTTACATGAAGGGCCTCGACGCGAAATGGCATGTGGAATGGGTGGAAATGGGTGTGGAATGTGTCAGCAAACCCCAAACGACGTTACATGAATAACTGCTTGATTAAATACTATGTTGATTTCGACGAATTGTTGATTTACATAAACATTGGTTTTGATTTAATTAGTATTGAGGTATGTTGTTTTGTATGATTTATTATTTGGTGTCACAGTTTTAGTATTTATTACATAGCATTTACTCAATTTAGTAATGAACTAAATACTATGCTGATTTCGGTTATGACGACTCCAAGGAGCATGTCAGTACCTGAATTGTGCATGTAACCTTGGCAAACGTGCTAAAGTGATGAATGTGAAAAGTTATTGATACCACGGTTAGACAAGGTAAGAAATAAAGTAAAACGCCAGAAACTGGCATTACATTTTTTAAATAGCAGTTGTGATCCTTGCCAATAACGGTCGATGCTGCGCTGAATGAAACCTCGGGAAAATGGAGATAAACATCAAACAAGTGGGACGGGTGGGTCATACGCGGCACTGGCCTCATATGCTATGCGATCTACTGTTTGTTATGCTAGCCAGGGTGCGCGCTGGAGCACAACATATCGTGGCTCACCTGCTGTGTTCACTGATCAATCCCTCTCCTGCGCAGAGAACTAGAGTTAAAAACGGAACATTGAACATTGGCGCTTGGGCGAAGCCACCCGGGGCTGCTGTTTGGTACGGTGCCGAAGTCCACGTCTGTCGGAGAGGTACGGCACGTACCTCGTACGGACAGGGCAGCCCGTCCGCATGGAGGGCTGCAGCCCGCGTGCCATTTCTCGATTCCCCGCAGTCGCTTGTCTTCCAAATGATCCGGGCCACGCGTGTTGCCATCCAGCGACTGTCTAAGCTCCCCCCCCCGCCCCCCCCCCCCCCCCCGTTTAGCAGTGCGGTACGCGCGTGGTCCGGACTTGGCTGCCCATTCCAATCAATAAGTCACTTGAGGCCGCAGCGAAAATGTTTAAGAGGATTTTTGGGCCCACCATAGCTGGTCCTTTAGGGCAGAAGTGGCCGGGTGATGACCCATTATCTGACCTGGGGACAAAGTTTTTGAACTGCGATGGGCTCAACTACGGCACATGGCGAATGTCGAAGGTCTGGGTGAAGATCGAATAGGTACACGCTGTAAACTGGGCTGTCTGCAAACGAGAATCGAGTAGGGTAAACTTGAAGTTCTATGATCCCACCCAGGGCAAACAAATTGAAAGGTTGAGGCCGAGAAGGAGTCGAAAGCCGTGTACTGCTTGATTGGTGAAGGTTCCGTGACGATAAGATAGACACGACAGTTGAGCTACATGCAGACATGAATACTGGAAAGTGGTGAAGCCCATGAGTTTTGACTTACCTCGGTATCATCAATTGGGAGCTGTGGGAAAGAATCGACTACGCTGTTTTTAAGGTTAAAGCTGCATAAGTCGGCGACGATGTAACGCAGATTGCAATGGGAACTGTCATCTGCAGGAAATGATTCCATTGCGTTTTTCTGTGTCTGCGACCTAAGGCTAGGTAAAAAACAAAACTGCCGTAACGTGTTGGTTTACGTGACAGCTTCATTCGCGTAGTGTACAAAGAAGAGCCTACTGTTTCCCGAGTATGAACTCAGCTGTTGACCTTGTCCGTTGTCCGTTGTCCGTCTTTATTTCCATACGTGTTTCGCTGGAATGAGTGTATATTGAAATGCTGATTGTATATGACCGCCTACACATCGGACATGGTGCGATCTGAAACCATCGCATGCCGCACTATGGCTTTTACAATTCGATTGTCACAGTGTTCAAAGAGATTAGCCTGCTGTTCCCGAGGTGTGAGCTGAGCTATTAACCGTTTTTAGTCCCATTCATGTTCCGCTGGAATGAGCGTATCTTAAAATGTTGATCGTACTAAGTATGGCCGCCTGAAAATACGTATCGGGCTTGGTGCAATCTGAAAGCACTGCATGCTGCACTATGGTCTTTACAAATTGATTGGCACAGTGTCCAGAGAGATTGGCCCACTGTTTTCCGAGCATGAGCTCAGCTCTTAACCTCGTCCTTTGTCCGTTGTCCGTTGTCCGTCGTCCGTTTTCGGTCCTACACGTGTTCCGCTGGTACTAGCGTATACTGAAATGTCGATTATGCTAAGTGTAACCGCCTTAAAAGACACAGCGGCCATGGTGCGGTCTGAAACTACCGCATGCCGCACTATGGGTAAATCATAGACCACGCGAGGGCACGGAGTCACCAGCAGATCCGACCGATCAAAAGGTTCGTAAAATCTCCGCCGGCTCTGAAGCTAGGAATAATCGAGCACGGGGGTGAAGTTTCGCAAAATCGGTCGGAAGGGGAGGGGGAGCAAGCTCGTGTAACGGAATAGGAAACTACACCCCTGACCGAGCAAAAAGAGTGGAGCCCGCAAGAAAGGTCATGCACGAAGTACTGGCTCCACACGTCTTCGTCGAAAACTTAGGCCGGGCCGAACGAGACAGCTTTTGTTCGGGAATGTGCGGAAATCTTTCCAGGGATGTGCCTTGCGCGCAACGTCCACGCGACCACGTGAACGCCCGTATTGTTGCGCAAGGCTCTGACGCGAGGCGTGCGATATCTGACACGCGGTGGCCATCCAGTATCTCCGAGACGGAAGTCCTGCATGAATGCTAAAAGTATGACAAAGACTTCGTTGAGGCAATTTGCGCGTTTCTGGCCCATGCCCCGCTGTTCCCAAACGACGCCCTTTACCTCTAGAACATGGCTGGAGCTGGAGTCAGCCCGAAGTATTTCGCCAATACAGCAAACGACGAGAAACTATCTTTACTTGCTATTTAACGCATCATTAAGATCGTCTCACGTCATTGTTATAACCTTTCCAGAGCTGACAGCACTCTTCACGAACCAGTGCAACGTAGCAGTGCACAGTACTAGTGGCGCAGACGGAAGGGGTCACGTAACTTCCCTTAGATAGGACGCCTTAGGTGATAAGGTGTCTAAGATGACTCCTTCTTAAAGACCCGCTTTGAATGCCCGAAAAGGCATTCAGGGCCTGACCTGCGGGGACGGGCCCTCAGATGACAGTGAGGGGGTGTTTTGCACCGCTCGGGGACCCGGAAGTCAGTAAGGGCCTATATGTCGGTTAGGCACCACCAGCACCGCACAGTCGGCCCCGTGTTGGTATGAGCCTGAGGGCCCACTCCACAAGCAGCTAAAAAGCCGGGGGCAGCGATTTACGCTGGTCGGGGCCGCTGTATTAGTGAGGGACTCCCAGTGCTCAAAATGGGCCCCGTGTTGGCAAGGGGTCCTGAGTCGACCAAGTGCAGTATTTGATGATGCCCGAAAAGGGGCCCTCGGGGCGTACCGGAACTGAAAGCCCAAGGCCTGATTGGAGGGCATAAGGAACAGGAGAGTTGGCTTTAGGTCGCATAAAAGATCCCGGACCGCAGGGCCGTGACCTGAAATATCAGTCGGAGGTCTTCTGGCACCGTTTGAGGACCCCTTGAGACGATGAGGGCGCCTATGTCAGCCAGAGACCACGAGCACCGAACAGTTGGTTTCGTGTCGGTCTGAATCCTAGGGGCCCATTTCCAAGCAGGAGCCAGGCCACGGCACTCGCTTCGCATTAATGTGGTCCCTGAAATAAGGATAGTGACCCTTTGGCGGTCAGGGGCCCGCAGTGTCTAACAGGTGGTCATCTGTCGGCACGTGGTCGGCAACTCGGCAAGTCTTGCAACAAGACTGCAACAACGACAGAGGGCCAGACCAGACAAAGCATAACCAAGTAAAGCATGGAGTACGGAAGCAATATGAGTTATGTAATTGAAGTATACATTGGCTATCCATAATTCAGTGCACATCCTAACACAAGTAAGTTCTTCAAGTAGATTTAGGCGTCTGAAGTGGAAGCTCATGTGATTCATCCAAACGTCATGATACCATGAGAAGTACAATAGTTGGAAAATTGTCTGAAATGCCCAGATATGTCTTAATTTTCTACTTGTCGAGAAAAAACTAGGGAGCTAGGCGCGACAGCTAATAAATCATGGTTAAAACTAAGCTCTGCATATGATGACACACACACACACACACACACACACACACACACACACACACACACACACACACACACACACACACACACACACACGCACGCACGCACGCACGCACGCACGCACGCACGCACGCACGCACGCACGCACGCACGCACGCACGCACACATACACACACACACTGGAAACCTAAACCTAACTCTAGAATTAGGTTGCAATTTCTAGGAACATTTTTGAGTTTTATCGGCTTAGAAAGAGTCCACTGAACCATTCTTAAACTATAAGCACCGGTGACTCATTTACGAAGTCGATCAACATCGGATGTTTTAATTTTATTGAACTCGAATTTTAAACAGAATTCGCCTCGCGGGTGTCCCTGGGTTCTGTTTCATTTCTGGAAGATAAAAACAATAACAAAAGCAGGGAAGCCGTGACCCTCATTAACAACCGGCCGCTTTTGGGGGCCTATTCTTTTTCCAATGAGGGGCCCCAGCCTCATCAAGACAAAAACTAAATGTTCTCGGGCCGCTGTGACCGTTACGCTGCTCATAGATCAACCAAAAATTATACAGGTGAAATTTGCGTGCCAGACTAATCTTTGACCGATGCGAACTGCTTTTGAGAGACTTGCGGAATTATCATTTCACAACGGTCGTTTTCGCCCGCCAGGCGTCTGGTATCTGTAGCGGCCGACGCCACTCGGTTTGATGGAAACTGGAACCACGGCCTATCGGTGTTGTCGCGGGACCCTCCTTTTTCGGGAAAGGAGCGCCCTGTTCTCAGTTCGTGCGATGCTCTATGGTCCTTATTTTCGAGATGATGTCTTCGGGTGTTTTGACATTTTGAGCGAGGTATCCGTGTTTTATGGATTTGTTCTCTGAAAGTTCCTTCTCCAGTTTTAAGCGTTATTAACATAACATTCTATAGATCCGAAGCTACAGCTCCGTAGATATCAACGTCTTTCATTCAACCTCCCCTATGTGTGCACTGTGCAGTGCGACAATCCGATTCAGATTTCATTTTGTCTTCAATACGGTCGAAATCCTAAAAAAATGTGATAGCGCCACGTGGTTGGTGTGAGCTGCCAACCACTTTGTAGCGATTTTGATCCACCTGCGTCTTGACTTACTTACGGTTTGACTTATTAAATAGCAGCCCGACCTGGTGTTGACGAATGAGCCAGTGACGAACAGCAGTCAGGATCAAACGGTTTGTGAGTGAGTTAATCGAATCCAGAAACAAGGGTGTGGTGTTTGTGGCGAACTAATTGGAAGTTATAACCGCATGTTGGGCTTGGAAACAATATGTGAGAACCAGGAGCTAAAGCCTGTTTGCAAAATAACCCATGTGATGCAGTAACCAGGGAGTAATGATAATGAAAGAATTGGCCAAAACGAGGGATCCGGAACCTCGTTTTGATGAGGGTAAGTGGGTACCAGAAACCAACATGGAAAGCCAGGCACACATCTGCTGGAAACGGATTTCTAAGGGCGAATAAGAATATAGACTCAGTGGTAATGTCAAATGTTATATCCTAATTTATCACATACCATCATGTTAATCAGCATGCTGAGTAGATCAATTTTTCGCCGACATCAGATCCAATATTTCCTGCTTGTGGACTCTGAGTCCGAAGAAAAACATCCCAACGAAAACAAAGCATGTGTATCTATTTCAAATATTACCGATTGTCCTACGCTGTAATATCATACAAACATTGTTATGGTGGTGCAACATATGGTGGTTTTGGTCTCGTAATAGTCTGACATGGGATGGGGGATTTCCAAAGTTTGGGCAAGCAAATTGGCACAACCCTAGCATAAGATGGATACCAGGTAAGCGAGAACAAGACCGTGCTATGTTTTACCTACACGTGTTGCGATTTTTTCAGATACCAGTGTTCTGATTTAGTTTAATTTCAGGAGAATATTGTATGAAAAATGACCAATCACAGTTTATTGCGTTTTGCATGCACCAGCAACTTTGTGAACAAGCGTATGAACTTCAGTTGCATTGGCATGCTTGCATATCATGCAGTTACACACCTACACTCCCGTACTGGACCCACGCGCTTGGCGTCCATATTGCTAACAACGATTTTCATTCGCCTTAGTGTTTCACCACAGCACATATCAGCACAGGTTAACCGATATTGGAAGCGTAGCATTTGACTCATTTCCCTGAACATTTATGTTTCCTGACCGCTCTTCACGCCATGCTCCCTGTTTCGTATGCAGATCTTGTGGACATCACGGTGATTTGTTCTGCCACGTCAGGTAAGCCGTCAAAAAATGATGAGCCTTTTACATGAAAACCATCCGTCCCGAACAACAACATTTACGCGTAATCGGCGCTTGCCAAGATAACATCTTAAGTTATAGGTGCATACACGCCTACAAACATCTCTTTTCCACCTAAGGATCCTAGAACATCGCGCAACACAGACCACAGTCAGCACTTGAACACACTACCACAGTGCAGAATCTGGGGCTTATCGCCATGGCAACCGCGGTTTAATTCTGTGACCACATGAAGTCCCCTGACCAATGGAAGAACAAATATGATGTCCGAATTTGCGGCTTCCCCAAAGCCATAGGCCCTACATTTACGGAGACCAGAGCGCCTTACCTTATTGTTTCTATAACCTTGACCGTATCATTGAAACTCCACGTCAAAGTGGAGGTCGGCACATTTTAAGCTTTTTTCCGAAAGTAAATGTAAATGCGCTGTAAATTCTTCACTTTTGCTGTGCCATTATTGGACCGGTTTGCATTTGATAACACATTGTGGCAGAATGTCGTAGCAAACGCAATTTGCTGCAGCGCGCAGAACTTGGCTGAATAGGATGAAACATCGCTGAATAATGCTCAAACACTCCACTAATAATACAAGACAAGACCATAATTAAAATGATACGTGAGCTATGGCCACTTGAAAAATGCCTGATGTACCAAAAAGAGGAAAGCTCCAGCAAACATGGCACGTACGCGGCTCTCTTGAAGTTTGAGGAACTCCGTCAGCTGCACTCAACTGAAACTGACTTTGCAGTTTGCACTTTCTTTGTGTCTCACCTGCGAAAAATCTTACAAATATTTAGAAAGTTAATAAGTTTTAGCTCACTTTTCATATTCTGTGTAAGCCTACATAGGATCAAGAGGGTTGGGGCAAACTCACCGTTGGGGGGCCAATTTGGACTTGGGGATGGAGGCAGTGGCCTACCCAGTAGAACATAAATCAATACCCGTGGCCCTCATTCACACAGATAGCGCCAGAGGAAGTCTTCCGCAGCACCACCAGCGATCCGGTTGCGAGCTGACCCGGCTACAGATCTCCAAAAGAAACAGACCAATAATCTGCTAAGAGCTGGCACGGTGCCAGCCCCGGTCCGATCATTACGATTAGAAGTTTTTTGGGAAATTTGTGTGGCTCGCCATCTCTCATGTGACGCACTAGTTTATCACGTCAGTATTAAGATGGTTTGATGGAATCATTGCCATCAACTGTTACACGCATGGTGATGCGTGTGAAAAGATGCGCTTATTCTTTTTCGGGTGGTAACTACCACGACAGGGGCATGTTGCTCTGGCCAGACTTGATCAGCCTTCACAATTGCAAGAAAACTCGCGAGCTGCTAGAAGAGGCCAGAGTACCGTATGTGTCACTCGACACGAGTCCCCTCGAGGGATTAGTGTCGCTCCACTGCACCCCTGTGCGCCTCAGCTGGCAGCTACGTCCTGTTGAGGACGTCTAGGCATCATTAAAAATAAGGTTATGAGGGAGGCTAGTATGTAGCATCCAACCTTGCTCTGTCGTGCATGGTGCGCCAGGCGAACGCTGACCCGGACCCAAATGTGCAGCGCAAACTGCTGATGCCCGTGCCCAGGTGTGAGCGCTTCCCACAAAGCCGGGGTGATGGAAAAGGTCCACGAGGCATGACATGACCGCAGTTTTTAATATCACGCTTCTGTTGATAATTGTATTGATAAGGTAATGAGCGTGCTTACAGCATGATTACGCATCATATCAGTTCCCAGCACCATCTATTATGCAAGAATCGCCTTTTTAGTTACCAGCGCGCGGCTGCGGGTTCTGACCACTTCAGCTGCGTCATAAAGCTGAGGAATCATTCCCTGTAATTTCAGCCGCTCATCGGGGCAGTACCTTGAGGAACGGGGGGTCCTTGGGCGAGAGCAGGAAGGAGCACGGATGGTGGGGCAGGGGCGGCGGTGGCGTGCGCGGTCCCGGTGCCAGCGAGCTCTCGCGCAGCACCGCCGCCAGCGCCACCTTCGCCTCGAACAGCGCGAACCGCATGGCGATGCAGTTGCGCGGTCCGCTGCCGAACGGTATGTAGGCGCACGGGTGGCGCTTCGCCTTCTCCTCGGGCAGGAAGCGGTCCGGGTCGAAGCGCAGCGGGTCCGGGTAGTGGTCCGGGTCGCGGTGCATGGCGAGGACTGGCATACCGACGATCATGCCGCGCTTGATGAGCAGGTCTGTGCCGGGGAGGACGTAGTCTTTGGTGCAGCAGCGCTCGAGACGCAGTGCCGGCGGGTACAGGCGCAGCGTCTCGGCCAGCACTCGGTCCAGGTAAGTCATCTCCGTGACGGCGTCGTAGGTCAGCCGGCCGTCGTGCTTCGCCAGCACCTCGTCGATCTCACGCTGAACAGCGCTCTGGATGTCGGGGCTGGTGGCCAGCGAGTAGCCGGCGAACGTCAGCAGCGAGGCCGTCGTGTCATAGCCGGCGACGAAGAAGAGGAGCGATTGCGCGACGATGCTGGAGTCGGCGAGGACGCGCTGACCGTCCTTGGTCTTGGTCTCGAGCATGAGCTGCAGGAAGTCACGGGTGGCGGAGCTATGGGTGTCGCGGTGGGCAATGGTACGGCCGACGACGCGCTCGAAGAAGTCGCAAGCGCTCTGCGTGGGGTCCGGCAGGCTGTTGCCTATCCATTTTGGGAACAGCGAAAGCACCAACAGGCGAAGGTTGACGTAACGCGTCGGCGCCTTAAAAAACTGTCCGGCGTGCGCAGCGAATTCAGTGTTGGGGTCTTTGAACGAGTTGCAGTTGACGCCGAAACCGCACGAGGCAATGTTGTCCATGGTGAAACGACCGAAGGCGTCCTTCAGTTGTACCTCCCCATTCGCCGCCATCTCTTCCCGCAAATACCCGGCAAGGTTGACCGCGTTGTCCAGGCAGAGCTGGTGCATGGCCTTGAGCTTGCTGGCAGAGAAGCTGGGCGACAGCACCGTCCGCGCGTCCTTCCATTCCTTCCCACTCAGCATGATGATCATCTTCTCAAACCCCTTGCTGATCGCGAGGTCACGCCGGTCGGTAAAATGTTCGAAGTCCTTGACGGTGATAGCGCGGATTAGGTCCGGATCGCCCACGTAGAGCACCGGCCGGTGCATCTCGAGATAGCCGCAGTACTTTTTGCCGCCTTGCTCGTTGTACAGCCAGCTCTCAAACTCGGAAATTCGGAATTCTCCTCCACTTAAGCTGGCTTGGTTAAAGCCATGCCCGTAGGGAAGTTTGGCCGGGGGGCCGGGCACGCCTCGCGACGTCCAGTAGTCGTAGTCCTTAGTGTAGAAGCGGTAGGCGAAGGCGATGACGGCCACCAGAACAGCCAGCGTCACTGGGCTCAGGACCCAGCCCAACAGCGACCAGAGCAGCGAAAGGAACGCGCTGATCATGATGTCAGAAATGTTGACGTCGACCTGTCTCCACCTCGCACTGTCAGTTTCTGTGTTCGCTTGCTCTCGGGTGTTACTTCGTGGTGACCATCAACTCTGCACCGGCCACCCACTTCACTCGTTTGGGGCTTTCCCCGCCGTTTACTTTTTCGTCCATATACCCCACCTCACCTGCCCTCCAGTCGCCCAGCACCGCTCACTGTTTACCTAAGCACCCGTTCTGTTTGGCACGCGCGCCGAACCGGCCCTGAGTCTTGGTCCAGGCCCGATTGGGCCCTTCTTCGGGGCGGACTGCAGCTAACCTCAGACGTTGGCTGGCCTACGACCACCCGACAGCCGCAGACGTGAGTGTGGTGTCACAGACCGGTGTTGAAGAGTCCTCTGCAGCTATCAGGCACGGATGATAGCCGATAGTGACAGCAGCGTCTCGCAGTGCTGCCGATAAGCCGACTGCTCTCCGAAACATCCGGATGTGTTGGCTGTTTTCCTGAATGGGGCGGCTGGACGGCGAAGAACACCACACAACCACACCCCGACCCGCCCAACTCGCCGGGCACTGCACCAGCCGGCCGACGTCGCCCAAAGCCGTGCGAGCAGTAATGCATTCAGCCTTGGTCCGCTCGAGGCAAAGCCCCTAGTGACGTCATTGGAATCAGCGTCCAAGGTCGTTTACCGCCGGCGGTTTTCAGCGGCGGTTCAAGGGCCGGATCTCGGCGGCGAGGGAGCAAGGAAGACGGGATGATTGAGTGAGCGAGGCGCAAGGGGGGGGGGGGGGGGGGCGGAGGGGGAGGGAAGGAGGCCGGTATCGCATCATAGCAAGAAACGTCACGTCACAAAGCTGCGAGTCGACGAGCCGGCACGTGTCGTGGGGGCAGGGCGTCACGACGGGAACCCTGCATGTTTCATGAGATGTTACGAACCTGAAGAATATAATAGAACAAATGGGAAAAATGTAGAAGAGACAGGAAAAAATAGACATCTGTACTGTACCATAAGAAGGTATCACAAAGCCACCACCCTATGGTCTCTTAAAGAGAAGTTAATGGAAAGAGGGGGTCATATCAACCTTATTTCCCACATTGAATTGAGCTGCTTTGAGGGATATTTGAAACCAAAATATGAGTTTTATTTTTGCTATCAAACTGCATATACAAGAAAGGTGTCTGGCTGTACAATATGGATGCGTGCTGTTTGGCGCTCGGCAATCAAGCGTCTGGAATTCTTTACATATTTTCGGGGCCTTGGCCACTGCCCTCAATCCTGTTTGAGCTTACTAATGCCATTCGGAACTCCCAATGCAAATAGGCGGAAAATTAAGAATTTCTCAACTATATATAGGTAACTGAGCACACAATTGTTATGTTGCGCCATTCCCAATTGTACCCCATAATATCATACAGGTTTGTTGTCTGTTTTATCTTGCTGACGCTGGCACATGCTGCGTCAGTCTGCAAATGCAGGTAGGTCTTTCAAACGACAACAGCTGGATGGGATCAAAAATGCATTGTAGTATATCATGGATTTTCTTGTTGAAGCAACGAAACTACTAGAAAGGCCCGATCCTAGAGAACACTAACGTGGGAATGCGCATGTCTGGCGGTTGGCCGTAGGCTTTTGCTTTTCAATCTCAGCGTTGAAGTTGTAGGCGTACATTTTCATGTCTCGTTGTTCTGCGCGCCACCCGCCCGGGACCGGAGGGGTTCCGCGCACAGAGCGTGGGAACGCGAGCCAGCCGGCCGTGGTCAAGGGCTTCCCTCTCCCCTCCATCACACTCCCCCCGAACCACCCCAAGAACCCCCGCCGCGCAGGCGCCGCCGTCGCCCCAGATGCCGTTTCGAGAGCTGCGCCACGTGGGAACTGGGCCAGTGGGGGACGCGCAGGGCCCGCCCGAGGCGAGAGCGGGCTGGCCTTGCGTCGTCGCCAGCGACACCACGCCCGAGATCTGGCCTAGGGGCACGTCGAGGGACGGACTCTGGCAGCGGAGCATGCCGGCCCGGCGACGGATTGGACGGAGGAGGTGAGGCGGCAAACCGATTGGGTCACGCAAGGCGACGGGGGCGGGTCGACCCGGTTGAAAGGCATCGGAATTTTATAAATTATCATGCGAGGGCCTCGAGGAGGAGACCAGGCAGTACAGAGTGCGAGGAGTACGGACCAAGAGTTGCGACGTTCGACGCGGCGGGCAACAGTCACCGACGACGGCGCACACGATGTGAGTGCCCAGACCGTTGACCCCCCCCCCCCTCATTCCATCTTACCGGGCCATGGACGGCTGGCGCCCCGAGTGTGCCCTTCCGCCCCGCTTCCCACCGGGCGGCGTAAGCCGCGGTTGCCGCAGAGCCGGGGAAAGGGGGAGGGGCTCGGGGGTGTTAGTGTGGTAGGTGTGTATGTCGTGGTCTATGGGTGATGTTTTGCTTCGTTGTCTTTGCGTATAAATACAGGTATTGGATTGCGTAGCGATGGTTTAGTGAGGGAGCGAGGCTGGACGAGGTCGGTTCGGGCGGCGGGAGGACACGCGGCCCGGCGTTGGGCGGGGTCGGTCCGGAGCCCGGGACGCATGCTTGGGCGCAGCGGCCAGTTCGTTGGCATGCCCCGTAGGCGTCCGGAGTTTATCAATGGCGGAAGCCATGCAGAGGCGCATCGGCTTGTCTGGGCCCTCGTCTGGCCGTCGTCGCGGTCGGACGCGATGTACGGGCCGCGCCGACATGCTATGGCGGCAGGACGTGGGTCAGGTGGACCGTTCGCCGTACATTTCTCGTTTCGTTTCCTTTGTCAATAGCTAGAAGCCGGTTTAGTGTCAATAGTTAGAGGCAATAAGCTGGAACCTCACGGGTTGGATCCAGCGCGCATGCTCGGCCTTTCTCGCGTAAGAGGTCAGCGCGGCCTAGCTCCGCGCATGCTGCGCGGATTCCCCCAGCGAGCGCGTGTATTGCCCGGCTTCTATCTCCCTCTGCCTTTCACTAGGTCTGGGTTGCTCTCTGGCCAATTGATGCCCCGCGCTACTGTTTCGTTAGCGAATACCCATGTCGTCCGAGATGGATCCGACACGGACGCCGGGGGTTCGGTATGGGGAGAATGGCGTCGAATTCGCCGAACCGGATGTAACCCCGGTATGTAGGCTAGAGGTCGGAGAGAGACCGCCTGCGCCGGGATGTTAAGGCATAGCGGTGAGGTGTGCCGGGCCCGCGGCATCTCGAAGGATTTCCCGCAGTTCCGCGAGACCGGAGGTTACTCGCGGGGCGTCGCCCGGGCCGGCGTTCGGGAGGTGACACGGACGCCATCTGTCAGTCGCTATGGGCAATTGCGGTAGAGGGCAGCACCCGACGGTGCGCGATGGCGGCGCGGGCACCCGCGACCGGCCGGCAGATGACTGTCTGCCGCGGTGCGGGTGGACGGAGCAGTCCACCGCTCGTGGCCCGCCAGCAGGTGGGTAGCCCGGCGCGGCTGTGACGAGGACGAGGAGCCAGACGACCGCAGTCCTGCTTTTACGCAGAAAGACGTTTGTGGGTAGCGCGGCACAAGACAGTTTCGTTTTTTTTTGAGACGGCCGACTCGTTTTGTCGTTCCCCACTTGACCCCAGGCGTGACGGCCTAAGGAGGCGTTGGTCATGAAGTGACCTTGGATCCGTGGGGGCCGCCTGGGATGCTCGATCGTGCAGGGCGGTAGCGGAGTCTATCCGTGGTGTCTCCGCCTTGGGAGAGGGCAGGAGTCAGTCCGCTCTCTTCCGACGTGGTGCACGCCGGGCCTTATGAGCGATTGGTGATGGGATGTTCGGGACGGATAGAGATCCCGTCATCGACGCTCATAGGGAAGGCGACGAGGAGTTAGGTCGTCGGACAGGCCGGTCAGGCCGAGTCTCCAGAGCGTGCCGGCCGGGGAGACCGTAAGGCGTGAACGCAGGTCGCACCGGGCGCTCGTCGTCTGCCGAGAGGCCCCACCGTCCCATGAGCGCGCTGTCTGCCTCCAGGCCTCTGAGGGACGCGCTATGGGCGGTGCCTTGCAAAGCCTGCTCCGGCGGACGGGAGGCGAGGGCGCAGAAGCGCCGGAAGCGACGCCTCCGTGCTGGACGAGGCGCCGTCTAAGGCGCATGCGCGGCAGCGGAAAGCTGCGAGCGGTGGGTGCGGCCGTGTGAGTGCGGAGCCGCCCATCGTGGACGGAACGTGGGAAGCGTCGTCCAAATAGGGAGCCGTCACCCTGGAGGTCAGGCGAGGGAGCGAGTCGCCGTTCAGCTTTGACACTCGTGGTCGGCCCAGCAGCTGCGTCGGTGTCAAGCTGGCAAATCATCGTGATATGTTTGAACGGGGCTTAAACGGGCATTTATGGCGAGACCGAAATGTGATAAGTGAATTAAAACTTAACGAGGACCCATGCAGACGGCCAATTATAATGTCAAGGTGCGGGGAAAAAGGGGGGAGGGGGGGTCCCACCCGTGTGCGTGCCAAGGAAGAACGAGATGGTGTGGGCGCCAGCGTATGCGAATGCTTGGAATGAGTGTGATGGGCGCCGAGTGCGTGGAGTCTGCGTGGATTAATTAAGGCGGGGGGGGGGGGGGGGGTCCCATGGTCATTACCTAGTGGGCCCTTGTCAATATAGTTCGCCAGTGCGGGGGACCATTGCCGTTTAGGCGCGTTAGTATGCACGCATTCCCGTTTTTGCCCCATTTAAATGATATCGCTAGCTAAAGGGTGGAGGTGGATACCGTGGTCAAGGGCGCACAGCCATGGGCGGGGAGACAGCCGTTCATGGTGCCTGACCGGATCCGCCATCCCGCCAATGCCCCGGTCACCCGCTTCATCCTAGCTCTGTGGCTCACATGAGTGTGTGTTGACGTCGGGTGTACCGGAGCCACAACGTGTCGAGCCGTGCGCTAACATCAGGGAGCTCGTACGCTGACCAATGGGCTCCTCATTATAAATTTGCTCTCGTGGGTGGATGTGACAGCGGCAACCGGCGGCGTGCGACATCCAGCGGCGGCCAGGAAACCCCGCCCCATCGCACCGCACCACCACCCCAACGGTCCACAGACACACCCCCACAAAGTCACCTGACGTGCACTTGTTCCTTTATCTCATCTATTCTTGGCATGGCATTGCTATCATTTTTCCGATGCCCCGACCTTTAAAAGTCCTCATAGTTGTGCTTAAAGTGACCCACGTCTCGGACATATTTAAGAGCATACTGCGGTGAAACCTCGGGACTAGTTACGCCTAATAACGGCATTGGGTCTTGTCACTGCAGCACTGCAAGACAGGATAAGAATATACATTTTGATCATTTTCGAGTCAAAATTACGCCGTCAACGCTTCGTAACAGCATCAAGCCTCTTCTGTGCAGTCGCACCCACCGTCGCCATCATCTTTGAGCGCACTTCTACTGGTGTGAATAAAAGAGCGTGTGTGATTGGCCTTGTGGGCGAGAACTTGTTATCGGGAAGCACATTGTTTGATATTCGAACAAACGCGTCACATGGATCATGTGATACTCACATTCCCAGAGCCAACGTGTGCCTCGAAAAGAGTCAATCTGGTAAACGCAACTGGCGAGAAATCCGACCCACAATGTAACGTTTCGTTGAATTCGTGAATGATAGCCTCATGTTCTCAGATTTTTTCTTTAAATAGACTGCTGCAAGCTTTCCCAGCATTTATTACCCCAAATTTCGACATATTAGTGTATTGCAAAAGTACAGAATATACACATTGGAAAAAGGCAAATGAAAGATATTACATCAGTAGTAGTAAGCAGAGTGTCAAATGAGATTTTATCCGCAGGATCGGTTGCTTCAAATAGAAATTCTGAGCTTTTCAGAGAGATTTCGAGAAAACTAGCGTTACTGATCAAATCATGCGTGTCGGATGTCGTATTACGTGAAAAGCACAAAACGGCGGGATACTGCGTTTAATGTTTCCCCATTCACACAGTATTTGTCGGACCGGCGACAGCTGTAACTGATAAAGTTAAATATATCATTCAAGATGTTCCACATATATAGATTAAATCAATGAACGTAATAAATTTATCAAGAAACGTTTGCGGAGCAAGGCAAGGTTTCACGTGAACATACCAGCGAGCCGTCAAAATGTATGTAACCTTTCAGTTTTTGCGGCCTGTAGCCTTATTGCAGAAATAAGTCCAAATTTTGTAAATGGGTAAATCTTCCAGATCATAGCCGAGGCTAAGTGCACTTACCTGAAACCTGACCTCTACCATCCGGTCGGGAAGTTCAAGGACAACGGCAGAATTCGGTGATGAAAATCAAACGTGTCGCAATGCTCGGCACGGTCGGTCCTGTCAGCTATTTGACTTTCGGCTTGATCTCTGCCAATGGCTGGACACCAAAGGCCATGCCAATCAAACGCAACTAGCGACCGCCTAAAGCGACTCGAACCCATACCGCCACGTGTGGGTGGATCGGAAGGCAGACGCTCTAACCATCCAAGATATCGGAGCGGGAATAACTTAACGCGATTTGTACATTAGTTTTTGCGTACTATTCGAGGCGTCGCCATTTTACCGTTTATTACTGGCCGAAAGTAAGGTCTGAAAGTCGGAATAGGTATCTTTTCCACAACAGAGTACAAATAATACCTAATCGAAAGCGCGCTGGGTAATTGAAAACGTCATTATTCGTACCATCGAAGTGAAGAGTATATTTGTCCCAAACAGTTCAGACTTGACTGTCTACGTGGCGCACTGACATCACCAATGGGCCAATAGGAAATCAAGATTATTTTCTGACTGGGCATTTGATTTTTTTCTAATTCGTGCCTTGCCGTATGCATGCATTTCAGTCAGGGGCAAATCAGACAAAAACAAAACAGCTTTTGACAATTTCGAGGGGAGCAGAAGCCAGAAGCCTGCAGAAGCCTAATGGTGTAACTGCCATGCAGGAGGGGACTGGTCATCATGCCAGTAAGTATAGGTAGAAGGTGAGTTAAAGAATGCTTTCTCTTGGTCACTGTCATTCAAAGTTTCCAATATTGTGTATGACATTGCTATGTCTTCTACCTTAAAAGTCCCTTCGGATGCATGCAGGATTCATAATCTCACTGGGGGAAGGGGGAGTTTCAAGTCACTGGGGAAGGGGGAGAGTTTCAAGTCACTAGGAATATTTTTTTGCTTGCACCAGTCGCTGACATGTTTCGTGGCCTTAAAGTGACACTATAAGTTGTGGACTATAACGGCGTCTGTCCCAACAGGTCCCACACCTTGGAGCATAGTGACGTAGACACTCACGTCATAGGAAGCAACCTCACGTCAGTTCTTCACCGGGGGGCGTTCATAATGTTTACAGTTTATCATGCCCACATTGCATACTGTGTATAGTTCATAATGTCCACACAACAGCTTCACCCATGTCCAAGTCAACCTCATGCTGGACAAGCGTCACTAAGCGCCGTGACGACGTTTCCTTCGGTTTAGTAATTACAGTCAATACAGCACCGCCGTTGCGAAAAAAATCGCCCGTGGCCGAGTCTGAATAAACCCGACTGAAAAGGGACCGACTCTGGATAAGAGACCTGAAACAAAGCTGGATGAAAGAAACCAGGTTCCGCACGGCACAGATCGAAACCAGACCTACGGGAATGAGCCCGAACCTTCATAAAACCGACAGCCTACAGGGCGGAAGTGGCGTGCAAAAAGGGCCTGGTGGCGGACTTCAGCAGAACTTACCTCGACATGCCACCACTCAATCACCGGGGGGGGGGGGGGGGGGGGCTGGGTCATAATAGCTGTGGCATGTGTGCGGCGCGTTTTAGAAAGGTATAACTGTAGAAACAGAGATAGAAACTATAACTGTAGAAACTCCTCACATGCTGAAAGTCATTGCAAACGGTTAGTAACTAAAAGGATATCAGCTTGCAAAAAGCGAAATAATCGGGTCGAGTCGCCCATGTTAGACTTCTGACACAAACGCTGTTGATAAGTTCAAGCATGACCCCCTGGAGCCGTGATCCTTAAACACCAACACCGTAGAAGTCAACATTTCCTTAGATAGGCTAGGAAAGTCATACTGTAAGGGCATGGCAAATCCTCATGACAGTGTTTCCAGTCAAATGCAAAAGACAATGTGCACCCACCACATTTTTGGGTGCACATTTCAGAGCGCTATTTTCTTGTGCGGAAAGAAGTTGATGAACTAGTTGTAAGCTGTAGGCAGTTGACCTCCTCGCCTGATAGGGGAGGAGGGGGGGGGGGGGTCAATGAGACTCTCAAAGGTTTTGTAGAGATATCTCTCCGGAATGTTGTGAATTGGCGCCTAATTTTTTAGCCTCTGAGGGATTCATCGCGCAAGCTTTGGTGACAAAAAACGTGTCTCTAACCTTTCTGGCTTTTAAGAAGCGACCGTTTTTCAGGAACACCGCACGGCGATCTACGCCTGGTGCAGGCGGTGAGCGGCGACCGACGAAGCCGCAAGTCACGTGCGGCGGGCTTACACTGTTACATTAACAGAGCCCGACATAATAACAATATGCTTAAAACACACACAACTAAATGTTGCTGTGCTCAGAACTACACAAAAACACGTCTGGTTAAGTTCCATGCTGTTACGTGACATCGTTGGTGAATATGGTGATGTAAGACTGAAGCAGTTCAATTTTCAGGTAAGATTGAATTGAAATGAAGCTACTGTCTCAAGCACTGACCTTTGACCTCGCCTTGTGGGCTGAACTATTGACAGCAGCATAATGCTATTACCAATCGTGCGACCTCGTTGAGATCAATCCAACGCTTCTTCTCCGCGAGGTCCTATCGCTTGTAGCTTCGAAGAGGCAGGGGAAGGACGAGCAGTCGCATCGACCCCATTTCTCCTTAAAAAACACCCAGTATGTATTTTTACATTTCATTTGCTTCTAACGCTGGGGCCAAGCCGGAATTATTCGGAGCAGGTATAGTATGCAGAAAGGTACTCAGGTACATACATACTCGCGGCGGTATAATAGACCCGTTCGTCCGTCACCTGTTCACGTCACCTGCTCCAAGGTCAACTAGACATCCATGACGTCATAATAACGCCACTGAAATCCTGCCATGCCACAAGCCATGGAGCAATGAAGGCTAAACAGTATCATTGTCGAGTCATTCAAATCTGACGTTCGTAAACATGATTCCCAGACATGACAGCCGGCAGTTGGCCTTCACCTCTGTGCAAGGTGCGATGATGTCACTAAACAAAGACATTTTTGGCAGCATATTTACTCAACAAAGAAAATGTGTTGTCTGGAGTAGTCTTTCCCACTTGAAAGTATACCAGTGATTATAAGGGAGTATATTTAATCATATCTGATGTTTGCTTCGATGTGTTCAACTGTGCGAGACTCTCTTTAGCGCAAGTTGACTGTGCAGATTGGCAGTTAAGAACTACGCTAGTATTTGCGGGCTTGATAGAGGGATCCGTCTCCAACGTCATGCGACTGCGCCTGCTTTCTACACTCACTTATTTGTCGACGTATGGGACAGTCCTTCTGTCCCCGTATAGTTATAATAAAGGCTCAATTAAGATGTTGAATGTTAATGACTTTTACGAGAATCATTCGGTTGAATCTAGGGCGACGTATCACAAAATATTTGGGAATGCTGCCAAAAGCTTAAGCAACGGTAATTTGCACAGACACTGCGTCGAATTTTAGATGCTTTCAGTTGTGCAGAAAACGCAGTGAGCTGCCATTGGTTTTGAGCGAAGGTGGGGAGTGAAAAATTTGTCTACAAAAAGATTCATCGGAAGTAAAAGCAAGATCAGACGAGACGAAACAGTGAATGAGATATCCGGCTAATAAAAGCATGACTATGCTAATTTGACATGGAATTAATCCCATAAACATCACAAAAAGTCATTTTCTGACCTCCACGTTGTTGTTAGGTCTGGTTAACAAGATTTCCAAACTTAACTATAACTCATATTTTGGAGTGAAGCGGCAATTGCCACCAATTACACTCATTGGTGTCTTTCAGGGGCGGACTTCGGTCTGTCTTCCCCAAAAAACTAAAGCTTGGCATTTTTGACATGACTCGTAGACATACTGGATGTCATAACCGATTCCCAAAGAACATGCGTCTCTAATATCCTCCAAACTCCAAGACTGAGTTGTGAGCTATCAAAGGATACGGTGCAAGTTGAGATATGAGTGCTTTTGAAGCACAGAATTTCGCTTCCAGAATGACTGCCGTGTTTCTCACCAGTGTTTTCAAATATTTGTCGTATATGCACTGGACTATTTACTACAACCTTGGTAGGTACGCCATGACCAATGTGTTTCACGCAAACCTTCAATAAAGTTTAAGTAAAAAAAAATGGTTTGAGCCGCACCATTTCCGTCCAAAAGCGATGTGTGAAAGAGTAATCTTACTTTATTAGGCATCAAAGCTCGTATGGCTTTGATTTGTCATAACGGAGCTACCTTGTGAGCCAAAACTGTGCGCTAAAGATTTTGAAATTTCAACTGTTGGATAAAAATAATTGCCTCGCTTAAAACCTTTATTTTTTGGCCATGAATTGTTCACCCATTGGCTGTTGATGAGGCGTGAGTTGAAAGGTTCCGTTTCAACTCATATTTGCATAACATTAAGAAGTCTTTGAATGCAAAGTATTTTAAGCTGATCAGTTTGCTGACTAAAGCCCGACCCTATGAATCTGGCTTAATATGCCTAGATCCGAAGTTATACCGTCGTACGCACATCTCTGGATAACATGCGTTCATACTTAACGCGTCCAAGAAGCCGAATTTTATCTGGTTCCCTACCTACTGCCTTTGAGGTGCGTTCTTCGAACGCACCTCAAAGGCAGTTTTCGGGAAAAGTTGAGCCACGCTTGCTATGGAACTGTTTCAACAATCTCCCAACGGCGTCATCGTTCTAAGGGTTGGTTATCCTGGTGTCGTAGACTTACCCTTAGATTTGGTTATACCTGTTTACTTACCCTTAGATTTGGTTATACCTGTTTGCCATTTCAACTAACTCAGAACAAGTGACGGACAAACCCACTGCAAAGTGACAACAGTTTCTAAGTTGCATGTGCTTGGAGGTTCTCATGGCCCTAAATCAATCTTTGAGATGTTGGGGCACGAGCCCTTTTCCGACCCGGCCGGTTCCGTGCGGGATCGTGCAATGCAAGCTTGCAAGATGTAAACTTTGCTCGTGACGAACATTACGTGCCATCATCGCGCCTATGATCACCCCAATTCTGGGAGCACGTCAGTAGCAGAGGTCAGACTATTGTAGGTGGCATTCGTATTGCAGTGTCATTAACACCTGCCTAGGGTTTAGTTTTTGACCTTGCTCACTTCGTTGGTGGTGCCGCGATTCAGCATCCTGCTTTCAGCGACGAGAGGCGCTGACAGTTCGCGGTAAGCCGGCGGAATGATCCGATCCAGGTAGAAATTGACCTGTGATTATCCAAATCTCCTGTTGAAGACGCCGGAAAGGTTCATAAATTATTCAAGCAATCACAAGTGACCAGTCTTCTTCCCCTCAAAGATTTGATGTTGAAGTCTGATGACGCTCCTCATGAAGGGGAATAGCAGGTGGTGATCATAGTTCTGAAATACCAATTTATGATATGGCTTCTTTTGTCCCGATTGGCAATGGTTACCAGCCACACACATCTTCAAATCAGAGGTGTTCCCGATTTTATTGAGTTTAGGGCTCCAGCCTTGGCTAGGTGCACCCGGTTGGCTAGATGGCCCTTTGTGTTGATCTACAGGTATCTACTATCGAGGTAATTCCCTCTAATCAACCAGCCAACTGGTGTGACTGGAAATGGTTGCGAAAACATTGACGCACAGACATTACATGGGATTTTACGAAGCAGATGCTTTAGTCCTAACACGGGCAGCAAACATCAGTTTACTGGGATTTCGCAACTATCCTTTATACATTCACACTATCTCACGCATGCTTGTCGCCGGTCATTATACAGGGAGGCCTTATTGTGTGGTCGCTACACGCAGTCTGTGAAGGTAAAGTGCAACGATCAGACCCCCAACAATTATGTACGCAACCTTACAGCCATACGCCAGCCACACCTTCGAATTTGTTCACAGCAAATAGCAGCCACCTGGTACAGGGTTCACCGCGTCAATACTACGTAGCCCCACCTTCTCTCGCCACAGAATAATGCCGGAATCCCTCGTTGGCGCGCGGGGATCCCACATCGCCTTGTCATCCTCAGTCGCCGAAATCACACCGCGGCATGCCGTGGTCCCTCATGGGCTCTGAGGGGTCATAACGCAAAACATCCGTGACGCATTCAACCTGTGGAGATAAAATCCCTTTAATACACTCATAGAAATTCACAGTCACCCGAGCTGTGCACAGTATTTGAGCTATGCAAGATGATTAGCTTCACGAATAAACTTGAACTTAACCACGACCAGACCGTATATTATTCATCGATCTGCACTTTCCCACAGACTTCATTGAAACGCATAAAACAATATCAGGCTGGGCTCAACATGCAGTTTAACAACACAAAGTAGCGACATATTTGCGTATTAGAAATGACAGTTACTATGATGCGATGCAAGAACGAAAGGAATGTACGACATATAACGGATCAGAAAAATATGCGAGTACGTAAGCTCGACATTCCTATAGAAGGCATCTTCCTAATTGTCTAAAAAGAGAAGAAGAGGGCCGGGGATCTAAGAATCGCTGAAGGGTCGGCGGTTCCTTCGTCTCCTTTACATTTTGGCGAGGTGAAGGTGCCGAGCGCCCGGCCGTCGGCGCGCCAGGCCGATATGGTCGCATTTTCGCGCCCGTGTTAGCGTCTCTCCAACAGCCGACTCCCACTCCCACTCTACTGTCAGAACTGCCCACGTACTGGCTGAACGTCTCCCTATACTGGTTGAACGTGTCCTTCTCCGACGAGGTCGGTGGTTTTAAAGAACCGTGCCCCCTTCTGATTGCCTTGGCGCGCATGTCCGTAATGAGCACCTGGGCCAAACGCAACAAACAAAAACCGTACTCGCACATTGAAAAACGGCCTGAGACCCGTGGCGGAATGATGCGCCACAATCTCACAGGCAGCTTGAGTGCATTTTACCATGTTTTTTCGAAATGCTTATGCTCAAAATGACAGGATTCACATTGATCTGGAGAAAATGAACAAACACCATGTATTTGCACCGTAGCATGCCGGGTTTTCAATGACTGCGCACAGTAAGACTGGTTCCCGTGTAAAAATGACATACATAAGAACCTTAAATCTAATCGGCAGAATACCTAGATTTTTAGGGAGGGGCCCCACACTCTAGGCGGGCCAACAATGTACGTGCCCCCCCCCCCCCCCCACTCCCCCCTTGACGAAATCCTTGATCCGCCGTTGTTCCTTGGGGACTTCTCCCGACTTGCATATGTGGAAGCCACCCCTAATTCTTTGTCTCCACAAACATTAAGAAATGGAAATCAATGTCAGCACCTTCTTTCATTCCTCTATCTGAAAATTGCAACCCGCTTCCTTCCCTTCCGCTACTGCAGTGTCCAGGACTTCAGTCGTTATGGTTTACGCGGACAAACTGGGAACCAGGAACCAATATGTCCAATGATGCATAAGAATAATATAATACCAATAATATATAATAATAACTGTCATTCCTCTACCTGAAAATTGCAACCCGCCTCCTTCCACTGTTGGACCATCCAGGACTCCAGTTGTTATTAAGGGTCATACGGACAACCGTCTGGATTCTCTACGGCCATCGCCCAAACTGTCGTTTCCAGCTCAGTCGCTAGATGGAACTACTTGAAAAAGCGCTGGCACCCGTCGGGCCCGGGCAGAACATGGTGTCGGGCAGGAAGCGGTCCTGGTACACATCGGGCGCGCCGCAGTAGGCGTCCGACACCAACGGCACCGAAACGCCGCGCAGCACCTCCGAGATGGGTGCTTTTTATTTCTTTTATAAACGCTGGTGTAAAAATCTGCACTTGTATGAAATTATTCTATGCAATTCTATGATAATGAAAACATCAACTTCTTTAGCAGAATAACGCCAACATACAAACGTTGGTAGAAATTTAATCAGAATACCAAAGTGCCTTTTGCGTGCAAGTAGCATGCAAATCTGGGGTTATGCGTGATGGTTTCATGTGTAATGCAGGAGTATCAATTCAAACTAATTTCTGGGGCCCTACTCAATATCTATACTGGGTTGGGCCCCATGAACTCTGATTCTTCCTCCAACCAAACTCTCTAGGCGAAAAATTACACGTAAAACTATGAGAAAATAGCTACCTATGACCCAAAACCATCGTGTCTGAACTTTATTTGTCGAACATGATCCATGCATTGCTTCCTCCACTAATCATGCATCGGAAGTTGTTCAGTATGCCACCACCACACTAACTACAGTGGCTTCTACTATCACCGTATGCTGCATAAAAATAAGCTGTCTGCCTCCATAACCTGTATTTAAAGGTATATAGTGATTATGCTAACGGTCCATAAAGATAATGTTGCAATTCAGTGTTAAAAAACAGCGATGAAATATACCATTATTGCATCCATGCCATCTTTGCACCTGTGAGCATTCAATGCCATGCTCACAGGTGCAAATAAAATAAGAACATGAAAGAGCACTGCATGATGCATGACCTCCAGAACTTTCCAGTTACGGCAGGGGTGCCGTCACCGGGAAATAGACAACATTGTCCTCAGAGACGGCCCCATGCTAATCTTTCCCTGCCCTCACAGGGCAGTTGGACCACAAAACCATAAAACCTCCTCTATTTGAAGTAAAACTCTTGGTGAAACGTGGGATGACAATGAAAGCTGTACCCCTTCCCCATCCTCTTTGCTTGCATTTGCTATGCCACTTAACTTCTCACTTTCATTGCCTTCCAATGGCCGACATCATTGGCTATCATATCAATAACCAAAACGCAAGATTCAAGTAAGCGAAAAGTTGAACTGTGAATAATTGTTTAAAAACCATCAAAGCATTGATAAAATAACTGCATTATAAGCAGGGGAACAGGTTTTGAAGATAGGCTGGTGAGAAGTGAAAAAATTATGCCACATACCGCCAAAATATGAATGTATCCCAGATGAGCACAATTCTTCGCCAACTTAAGGGGGAAGGTTGGAGCCTTGAACTTAATAGTTAGACAATAGAATAAAAGTTAAAAACACCCTTGATTTGAAAATATGTGTGACTGATAGCCAATCCCAATCAGGAGAAGGGAACAATGACAAATTGGCATTTCAGAAGTATTATCGCCTATTATTCTCATTCATGAGCAACGTCATCAGAATACAACATCAAATCACAATTGATTTGGAGGGGAAGAAGGCTGTTCACTTGTGATTGCTGGAGTGATTTAAGAGCCTTTTCGATGTGTTCAAGAGACGAGTTGGATAATCACAGGTCAATTTCTATCCTGATCGGATCATCCCGCCGACGTACCGTCAACCGTCAATCCCTCTCGTCGCTGAAAGCAGAATGCTGAATCGCGGCACCGCCAACGAAGTGAGCAAGGTCAAAAACTAAACCCTAGGCAGGTGATTACTGACACTGCAATACGAATGCCACCTGCAAAACTTCAGCGCGTTGAAAATCTCCGCTCACCTCATATCAGTCGCATTACACCGATTGAAACATGCTCTTGCATCCAGATAAAGCCCCATATCTAGATGATTCAATAAGTCATGTTGTCTTATTCGGGACACTAAGGGTCGGCTATTCAAAAGCAGTTAATCGGCCGACATGCCGGGCCACAGGAAATACACTGATTTGTGGCCGACCTGTCACCCGATCGGCCGACCAACAAAAAACCATAGGATATTTTTGTTGCTGGGTTTGAATGAAATCTAGAGCAGATACCGTGGTGCGGGAGAGTGCCGTAAGAAGTCTTTACGGAAACGTTTGCCGGTGTTGTGTTACGCAATGTATTATAGTGGAGGCATAATATATATGTATGGAGACCTCATGTCACGTTTTGCATGGTGTGCTGAGTCATTTCGTCCTGGCCGCCACCAGCATCTGCTGTCCAAAAACATTTCGGCAACCAAGCGTTGCGAGAATATATTTGTTCTGGTCGCCGACTTTATTCACCAAATCGGCAGGCTTTACAACCCCTGCCACTGTTTCACTTCCCTTTTTGCTTCTCGCCTCAGCTCAAAACAAACTCCAGCTCGCTGTGTTCTCTGCACAGCTAAAAGAATCTAAAATTCGTCGTAGTGTATGTGCAAATGACCGCTGCAAAGCACTCGGCAGCATTCTCAAACATTCATTGATACGGCGCCATAGATTCAGTCGAATGATTTTCGTAGAAGTCATAGCATTCAACATCGTATTTTTTAATATCGCACACATAGACATATGTTTCTTTTACCATTGTTTGCAAATATGACGTTTGTTGAGTTCTGCTGGCCTCTTGGTGAAGCTAAAAAGTCATTTATGTGTCTGGAACGCCCTTATGTCACAGCTGCACCTTGTGCAATAAGCTTAGTCAAAAGCACTTTGTAAAAATGCATCGTTCTTGAAGGCTACAGGTGGACCATTTTTGAACGACGGCCTGATCGGACAAAACTTTTGCGGCGAAACAGAAATTGCCGGAATGGGCAAGTTGACCCCCCCGGGATCTCGGGAACTGAGAAAGCTAGACACATCGAATTTATCGTGTGTGTTGACCTTGCCTTTTTACCTGACACGTGAGCTTATTTAGGTCAAAGTTTGAGACTCCTGGGTCATAACCTTCGAGTCAAGTAAGGTCAAACAAGGTCAAATTCCGGTCTGATCTCCAAAGTATCCCCAGAAGCTAGATCACTGTTTCTAAGCAAAAGTTCACGTCCTCGTTTAAGGTTAGTGACCTTGTTTGACCTTTGTATGGTCATGGTGACCAAAATCATGCAAGACCTCTGAGTTCTGCGTTTTAATAAGCGACAAAGATCACGCCAAGCAGCGTGTTTCTAAAAACCAAATGTTGACCTGGGTATTTTAGATCAATGAACTATTCCGACCTCTAAAAAGACCATGGAAGATGCATAATGCGGTTCCTGTAATCAATAAATTGAAAATGAGCACGAGAAGCTGTCTTATACAGCAAGCCCTAGAATAATAAGACAGGTTGGTTTGACCTTGGCCTGATCTTCATACCTGAACTTCGGTCAACGTAATTTGTTCATTCAATATTTGTGTTGCCCAAGAAAACATCTCAGAGATGTATGGCTTAGTCTAACACTCCGTTGGTGCATCAGATTAGGCGATTTCATAGCGGTGACCTCGCTGAAACATAGGTCAGCGACCTTACAAGGTAATTTTAAATTGTTGATACCAAGCGATTCGCTGTTTAATTCTCTACAGCTTTGCAGGACTTGCGTAGCTTGCTTTGCGTAGCTACGCCGCGCCGTTCGGAAACCATTGTGGAAGAACATTCGGGGGGGAGGGGGGTTCAATTTCACCCCCAGCCCTCACCCCACCCAAGCGCGTGCTAATCTACTTGGCAAGTAATAAAGCTATCAGAACTGTCTTATGCATGAGGCATTTTTGTGTTGAAGCATAAAGCAAAAAGCAAGGAGCATGAAGCATGAAGCATGTTTATGCATGTTGCCTGCCGTAGGCCGTGTTCTGTGGGTCATCATGACGTAGCGTGTCTTTCTACTTGGCTGCGGCTCGACTACAACTAACTAGTTGCAAATTTAACTCTTAAACACCATGTATTCAAAGACAAAGCAATGAACACATAATATCAGCGCATTTTCACAGATGGCACGGTGTTTTGAGATCACATGTTGTACAAACGTCACACTGCGAGTGTGAATTGCGTAGCTGTTAGTTCACTTGGTGAAAAACGGATGGCGCCAATTGCCTCCAGTCGGCCCATTCTTGACTATTTAAGACCGTGGTTCAGTGCCGTATCACCAGTACCTTGCCAGCAGACAGCGCAAGCAGCTTCCGTCGCTATGTTCTGTCTCGGTCTCCTGGTCCTGTGCTTGGTCGTGGCCGCCACGGCTAATCCCACTACCGAGGGAGTGGGAGGACACACGCACCTGACTCTGACGGAGGTGTTTAATGCCATGAACACCGACGGCGACGACCGCGTCACCACGGCCGAACTCAACGCATATACCGCCACACTGAATGAAGACAAAGCAGCGATCGACTCTGATATGGAAGCATTGGCCGATGACGCCTCCCGGCGCAAGTAAGGCGGATGAAGGGTCACCGGCGCAGTGGCAACTGGCCGGTCATAGAAAGACCCCATCAGGAATCAGACGACTTTTTGGGGAGGAAGAAATGTCTCCAGAAAGGGCAACACTTTTTCACCAACTAGACAAACAATCGCCAGATGCTGTGTGACAGGGGCGTTCTTGATCAGGTCGCCAATAGCAACGGACGACCCGTAATGTTTCCGAACGAGTTCTTAGCATGCGAAATAAACGTGTCAATACAGGCATGTCTGTTACCACGCACCTTTAAAAGCTTTGCATGCGCTTATCCTTAGGGAAGGCACATCATTGATATTTCTCAAGGGCGCGTGTAGTCTGACCTCTGCTACTGAGGTGCTCCCAGAATTGGAGTGATCATAGGCACGATGATGACACATGATGTTCGTCACCAGCAAAGTTTGCACCAGCTTGCAAGCTTGCACTGCACGATCCCGCACGGAACCGGCCGGGTCGGAAAAGGTCTCGTGCCCCAATATCTCAAAGATTGATTTAAGGCCACGAGAACCTGCAAGCACATGCAACTTAGAAACTGTTGTCACTTTGCATTGGGTTCGTCCGTCAGTTGTTACGGGTTAGTTCAAATGGGAAACAGTTATTACCAAATCTAAGGGTAAGTCTACGACACCAGTATGACCAACCCTTAGAACATTGACGCCGTTGGAAAATTGTTGAACCAGTTCCACATCAGACGTGGCTCAACTTTTCCCGAAACTGCCTTGGAAATGCGTTCAAAGAACGAAATAAACGTTGCTAGAGAGCCATAAAAATCAGCTGCTTGGACGCAGTTAGTATCAACGCATGTTATTCTGACATGTGCGTGCGACGGGATGACTTCGGATCTAGGCATATCAAGCCAAATTAACAGGGTCAGGCTTTGGTCAGCAAACTGGTCAGCTTAACAGTTGAAACGGAACATGCCCACTCACACCCCATAAATAGGCAAAGATTGAGCAATTCATAGCCAATAGAATAAAGGCAAGGCAATTGTTTTTATCCAACATTCGAAATTTAAAAATCTTCAGCGCACAGTTTTGCTTCACAACGTAACCCCGTAATGACAAATCCAAGCCATACGAGCTTTGATGCCTGATGACGAAAAGTTATCCTTTTATACATCGCTCTTGGACGGAAATGGTGTGACACAAACAATTTTTTTTTTTTTACTTAACCTTCATTGAAAGGTTGTGTGAAACATCGATCGTAGAGTACCTACCAAGGTTGTAGTAAATAGTCCAGTGCATATACGACAAATATTTGAAAACACTGGTGAGACACACGGTAGCCATTCTGGAAGCGAAATTCTGTGCTGCAAAACCACTCATACTTCAAATTGCAAAGTCTTCTTTGATAGCTCACAACTCAATCTTGTAGTCTGGAAAATATTAGGGACGCTTGTTTTTGTGGGTGGGTTATGACATCCAGGATGTTTACAGGTCTGTCAAAAATGCCACTTTTTACTTTTTTGTTGGACCACAGACAGAAACATGCCCCTGACAAACACCAATGGATGTACTTGATGGCACTTGTTGCTTCACTATAAAATATGATTTATAGTAAACTTTGGAAATCTTGCTAACAAGACCTAACAACGGCATGGAGGTCAGAAAATGACTTTTTGTGATGTTTATGGGGCTAATTCCAGGTCGAATTAACATTCATGTTTTCATTAGCCGGAACATCTCATTTACTATTTCGTCTTTTCTCATGTGGTTTTCATTTCTGATAAATCTTTTTGCGGACAAAATTTTCACTTTCCACCTTCCCTCAAAACCATTTCCAGCTTACTGTGCTTTCTGCACAACTGAAAGCATCTAAAATTCGATGCAGTGTCTGGGTAAATTACCGCTGTGGAAGCTTTCAGCAGCATTCCCAAGCTTTCAGTGATGCGTCGCCCTAGATTCAACCCAATAATTCTTGTAGAAGTCATTAACATTCAACAGGTTAATTCAGGCCTTATCATGAACTATACGGGAGACGGAGGGACTGTCCCATACGTCGACAAATAAGTGAGTGCAGAAAGCAGGTGCAGTCGCATAACCTTGAGGACGGATCCCTCCATCAAGTCCGCAAAAACTAGCACAGGTCTGCGCTGCCAATCTGCACAGCCAACTTGCACTAAAGAGAGTCCCACACAGTTGAACGTATCAAAGCAAACATCAGATATGATTAAATATACTCTCTTATAATCATTGGTATACTTTTAGGTGGAAAAGACTACTCCAGACAACACATTTTCTTTGTTGAGTAAATATGCTGCCCAAAATGTCTTTGTTTGGTGACATCATCGCACCTTGCACAGAAGTGAGGGCCAACTGCCGGCTGTCACGTCTGGGAATCATGTTTACGAACGTCAGATTTGAATTACTCGACAATGATATTGTTTACCCTAGTCGCTCCATGGCTTATGGCGTGGCAGGATTTTAGCGGCGTTATTATGACGTCATGGATGTCTGGTTGGCCTTGGAGCAGGTGACGTGAACAGGTGACGGACGAACGGGTCCATTATACCGCCGCGAGTATGTATGTACCTGAGTACCTTTCCGTATACTATACCTGCTCCGAATAATTCCGGCTTGGCCCCAGCGTTAGAAGCAAATGAAATGTAAAAGTACATACTGGGTGTTTATTAAAAGAGAAATGGGGTCGATGCGACTGCTTCCCCTTCCCCTGCCGTTTCCAAGCTACAAGCGATAGGATCTCGCGGAGAAGAAGCGTTGGATTGATCTCAACGAGGTCGCACGATTGGTAATAACGCGTTTAAATGGATACCAATCGTGCGACCTCGTTGAGATCAATCAAACGCTTCTTCTCCGCGAGGTCCTATCGCTTGCAGCTTGGAAACGGCAAAGGAAGGGAAACCAGTGGCATCGACCCCACTTGTCTTTTAACACGCGCTCGGGTAGGGGTGTCAAATTAACCCCCCTCGAAGATTTTTCCCGAATGGTTTCCGAACGGCGGAACGTAGCTACGCCAAGTTCTGCATGGCTGTAGAGAACTGAATAGCGAATCGCTTGGTACCAAAAATTCAAAATTATCTTCTAAGGTCGCTGACCTATGGCAGGTTAAATTCAGACCATGCTTTCAGCGAAGTCAATTTCTAAGGAATCGTCCAATCTGATGCATCAACGGATTGCTATACGAAGCCATACATCTCCGAGATGCTTTCTTAGGCAACACAAATATTTGATGAGCAAATAAGTTGACTTAAGGTCAGGTAAAAAGGCTAGACCAGTTCAAAACAAATCTGTTCTATTGTTCTAGGGCTTGCTGTGTGGCGTATTTTCCGGTGCTCATTTTGAATTCACTGATAGCAGGAACCGCATAATACATCTTTAGACTTCTTAAAAGTCATAATGGGTCATTGACCTAAGACGACCCAGCTCGACATTAAAAAAACATAATGCCCAGCGCCATCTTTGTCCCGTATTGAAATGCAAAACTCAGGGCAGTCTTGTATGATTTTGGTCACCATGACCTTCAAAAGGTCAAGCAAGGTCATTGACCTTAAAAGAGCTGATGACCCTTTGCTAAGAAACAGTTATCTAGGTTCTGGGAACACTTTGGAGACCATCCTGAAATTTGGCTTTGTTTGACCTTATTTGACCCAAAAGTCATGACATAATGACCTTAAACTTTGACCTGAGTGAGTTCACGTACAGGTCAACACACGCTACAAACTTTGTGCCTCTAGCTTTCTTAGTTCCCGAGTTCTTAGGGGGGGGGGGGGGGGCAAGTTGACCCGCCACCCAAGCAAAGGGTATCTAGCCCGCCACCCGGGCGCGTGTTGATTAACACCCAATATGTATTTTTACATTTCATTCCCTTTTAACGCTGGGTCTAAGCCGGAATTATTCTAAGCAGGTATAGTGTACGTAAAGGTGCTCAGCCACATGTATGCTCGCATCGGTATGATGAACCCGCTCGTCCGTCACCTGTTCACGTCACCTGCCCCAAGGTCAACAAGGCATCCATGACGTCATATTAACGCCACTTAAATCCTGCCACGCCATAAGCCGTGGGGTGATTAAGGTAAACAATATCATTGTCGAGTAATTCAAATCTGGCTTTTGTAAACATAATTCCCAGACATAACAGCAGGCAATTGGCCCTCAGTTCTGTGCAAGGTGCGATGATGTCACCAAACAAAGACATTTTAGGTAGCATATTTACTCAAGAAAAAAGCAATGTTGTCTGCAGTAGTCTTTCCTACTTAAAAGTACACCAATGATTGCAAGAGAGTATATTTAATCCCATCTGATGTTTGTTTCAATACGTTCAACTGTGCGCGACTCTCTTTAGTGCAAGTTGGCTGTGCAGATTGACAGTGCAGAACTGCGCTAGTTTTTGCGGACTTGATGGAGGGATCCGTCTCCAAGGTTATGCGACTGCACCTGCTTTCTGCACTCACTTATTTGTCGACGTATGGGACAGTCCCTCCGTCCCCCGTATAGTTGATATAAGAGCTGAATTAAGACGTTAAATGATAATGACTTCTACATGAATTATTGGGTTGATCTATGGCGACGTATCGATAAACGCTTGGGAATGCTGCTGAAAGCTTCCACGGCGGTAATTTACCCAGACACTGCATCGAATTTTAGATGCTTTCAGTTGTGCAGAAAGCATAGTAAGCTGGAGTTAGTTTTGAGGGAAGGTGGAAAGTGAAAAATTTGTCCGCAAAAAGATTTATCAGAAGTGAAAATCAAATCAGAAAAGACGAAGCAGTGAATGAGATGTACCGGCTAATAAGAGCATGAATGCTAATTCGACCTGGAACTAAAGACATAAACATTACAAAAAGTCATTTTCTGACCTCCACGTCGTTGTTAGGTCTTGTTAGCAAAATTTACAACGTTTACTATAAATCATATTTTATAGTGAAGCAACAAGTGCCACCAAGTACGTCTGTTGGTGGCTTTCAAGGGCATGTTTCTCCCTGTCTTCCCCCCAAAATCTAAAAAGTGGCAGTTTTGACATGACTTGTAGGCATACTGGATGTCATAACCGACCCACAAAGAAGAAGCGTCGCTTCTATTCTCTAAACTACAAGGTTGAGTTGTGAGCTATGAAACGAGACTTTGCAATTTGAGATATGAGCGGTTTTAAAGCACTGAATTCCGCTTCCAGAATGGTTGCCGTGTTTCTCACCAGTGTTTTCCAATATTTGTCGTATATGCGCTGGACTATTTGTTTCCTGATGACAGCACCCCTACCGTAACTGGAAAGTTCTGGGAGTCATGCATTATGCAGTGCTCATTCATGTTCATATTTTCTCCTCGCCTGTGAGCATGACATTGGATGCTCACAGGTGGAAAGATGGCATGGATGCAATTATGGTATATTTCATTGCTGTTTTTTAACTCTGAATTGTAAAACTGGCCTGATAGACCATTAGCACAATCACGATATACATTTAAATACAGGCTATGGAGGCAGACAGCTTATCTTGCATGCAGCCTACGTTGATAGTAGAAACCATTGTAGTTAGTGTGGTGGTGGAATACTGAACAATTTCCCGTGCATGATTAAAGGAGGAAGCTATGCATGGGTCATGGCCAATAATCAGAGTTCAGAGAAGGTTTTGTGTTACAGTTAGTTATTTTCTCATAGCTTTACGTGTAATTTTACGGCTAGAAAGTTTGGTTGGGGGAAGAATGAGAGTTAATGGGGCCCAACCCAACATCGATATTGAGTAGGGCCCCAGAGAATAACTTGAATTGATGCTCCTGCACTATATATGAGACCGTCACGCATAACCCCGTATTTTCATGCTACTTGCATGCAAAAGGCAATTTGGCATGCTGACTGAATTTCTACCAATGTTTGTATGCTGGTGTCATTCTCCTACAGAAGTTGGTGTTTTCATTATCTGAAGCGCGGATTTTTACACCAGCATGTATAAAATAAATAAAAAGGAATGGTAATCAACAATCTTAATTATTACCCTTATTCACCGGTTTTCATAACGAGGGCTATTGTGGGAGGGGGATTCCCTGACGTTTTCAAACTAAGAGAGGTAAAGCCTCGCAAAAAAACACCAAAGAAACAGTGAACTGTCTAACAAGGTCCCGCGATTAGTTAGAAGTCCCCAGTTGTTCATAGATCCCACTAGGCTACGTCGAAGGTCAAATTTTCATGGAAAACAAGCACCAGCTTTGCATGTTCATATATACAAAACATGCAGTGTAGTGACATGGAACGTAAAGAAGCGTGTCCCCTGTTCAATTATAAATACAATGGCATGCAGTTTCATTTATTCCGAGCTTCTATTTATAACGTACGGTTTCGTTTATGTACCAGTGTCAACCCTCCGCGCGTAGTTCGCGGAATTTTCGCTCGCCGCCCGCCTCACCTGCCGACGTTGAATCGCCTTGCAATGCTCGTAAAAAACTGCGCTTCTCTGAAACCACAATTACTAGGGGCACTTTTTTGGTGTCAGCACGCGTGCAATGGATGCCCCAGGGGCTGCTAGAGCTTTTGAGTGAGACTGCGCAATGTACCGCATTGGTATCTTCAGAAAACTGTAGGATTGGGGGTGTCGCATCACCCCCTCCCTCTCCCGTCAGGGCGAGCAGCTGGTTCAGAAAGCGCTAGTTGCCTGTTGTAGGGTTATTAACAAATTTCAATGCGATTTGCTTGTTAGCCACGGTGAAAGGCGCCCACCAGGCAACAAATGTCGCGCCAAGCTTGGATCATGCCTAGGGCGTGCTTTGAATACTTAGTGTTCCAGTCTTTTTTCATGCAGGGCAGGCATTGATGTGAATCTCCAAGCTCGTGGGCCAGTAGATGTTTTTGACGTCCTGATGGATGTCTTCCTGGAATGAAATTCCCCTTGATGACCTACCATGAGTCTCGGTTTTTCTAACCGTGTTTTTTCCAATGCTACAGAAACGGCTTACACCATGCGCACTACACGGATAATTCGTAAACTGGTTACGTTTGGGCTAGTAGTCTCTTAGCGTGCACTTTTGATTCGCACATGTTGCGTAAATGCTCCAGCAGCTGTCCACAGTGTTGCCTCGCTTCTCTAAACAGCAAAGGTTTGCGCGCCTCTGCATGACTCAGGCTCTGGAATTTCCAGGCTGTAGCCCGCGGCGCACACAGTTGCGCCATCTCGTCAGTTGGGTGGCGGCATGAGCGGCGATCGGGCCATGGAAGGCGTTTGTTCCAACCTACAAATGGGTGTCGGTGCGCGCGCGCAACTCGGGGCTGTGCTCCTGCTGACGCTGACGGCGTGGCTGGCGGACGCCGTTCCCACAGCCAACAGCAACCGGCCGGACATTCTGCCGACGGACTGCGGCCGCCGCACCGTGCGGCCGGACGAGGCGCTCCGACCGTTCATAGTCGGGCCGGGCAACACCACCGCCTATTATGGCCAGTACCCGTGGCAGGCGCGGCTGGTCATGTACGATGCCAAAGTGAAGGGCTACGTACATTACTGCGGAGGCATCATTGTCTCGCACGAACACGTGGTGACGGCCGCCCACTGCGTGGTTGAGGTGGCCCCACATCGGCTGCTAGTGCGTGTCGGAGACCTCCGATTTGACGACCGCGAGCTGTTTGAGCAGGAGTTTGCCGTCGCCAGCTACCATGTGCACAGCCGGTTCGGCGCGGGTGCTGGCCTCCGGCACGACGTGGCCCTGCTGCGGCTACGTCGCCGCGTCGGACCCGGCATCGAGTTCGGCCGCTACGTGCAGCCGGCATGCCTGCCGGCAGCCGGCGCCGAGTACGAGACGTTTCTGCTGTGCGAGGTGTCCGGCTGGGGGCGCATGGCGGACCTCGCGCCCATCTCGGAGGTGCTGCGCGGCGTCTCGGTGCCGCTGGTGTCGGACGCCTTCTGTGGCGCACCCGAGGTGTACCAGGACCGCTTCCTGCCCGGCGCTATGTTCTGCTCGGGCCCGACGGGTGGCGGCGCCGACAGCTGCGAGGGCGACTCGGGTGGCCCGCTGGTGTGTGGCGACGAGGGCAGCGGCCGCTTCGTGGCTTATGGCGTTGTGTCGTCTGGTGATCCGCTTGGCTGCGGACGACGACCCGGCCTCTACACTAAGCTGTCGGCCTACGTTGGCTGGCTGTTGCGCCGCCTTGAGCTGGACCAGGAGGGGGATGCGGCCCCGAGCACGACAGTGATCGCAGCTAAAGATGCCGCCGACCGGCCTCAGGGTGACTTAGGCCGGCCTTGTTCCACCCCGGATGGTGCGGCCGGCTTTTGCCTTCACTTGCGAGACTGTCCCGACCTGCTGCCGGCGGACGGCGAGGACCTGTCAGTGACGCTAAACCGGCCTCTCTGCGGCCTGGATGCGGCCAACACACCGCTGCTCTGCTGCCCTGGCCAGAAACCGCGCCGCGTCGGCTGCGGACGGAGCAGGTTTTCGCCACCGTCGCAGCTGGGCGCTGCGTTCGCCAAAAACGCCGCCAACTTTCCTTGGATGGCGGCCATCTACGAAAGGCGAGAGGGCGGTGGAGGTACGGCGTTCTGCGGGGGCGCCGTGATCTCCGACCGATGGGTGTTGACGGGGGCGACCTGCGCTCGTGATGACCGCCAGCTGAGTGTGCGCTTCGGTGACCTCGACTTGCAGGACACCTCTGACGACAATCCTAACGCACCTCCGTTCGAGCTGGACATCATCGAAGTTGCGCGGCATCCCCAGTTTGCGCCGCCGGAAGACGGAGCTCACGACATTGCCTTGCTGAAGACTGCATCACAAATTTCGTTCTCCAGCACAGTAGGCCCTATTTGTCTACCAGATGCATCCCTTACGTCGACTGTGCCAGCGGGTAGTGACCTCATCTTTGCGGGCTGGGGCGCGCCCAGATTTGGAGACAACACTGCGCTCTTGTCTCTGAAATGGGCCAGGGTGAGGGTGGTGGATTTCGGAGATTGTAGAAGCAATTACACTAAGGTCCGAGCACACACCCAGTACTTTAATGCAGGCTCGTTTTGTACGAAGTTTATTGAACCAACACCGGAGTTCTCGTGTGCTATCAATGTGGGCGATCAGGGTTCCGTTTTCATGGAAGTTGTCAGGGAAGGTAACATCGCGAGGTGGTACGCAGTGGGGCTGACTGTTGGTGGAGTCGGTTGTGGCAGCGAAGAGTTTCCGGATATCAACATCGCCCTTGGACCATCACTGGACTGGATCCAATCAATCATCACGGCGCCATCATAAATGTTGCCTTTAGTTGCCTGTGCCATTGATCAGTGCAACCGCACAGCCACACCTCGTTTTTTCAGCAGATTTCTAGTGCGGTGCATCGTATGAACTGAGCTCTGTTACGCCGGCTTTTATGTGAGCAGACGCCCAATACATGTCAGCAGTCAGCAACACTATGTCAGCCGCAAACGCTATCTCGACCATAACGGATCCTCCTGGTGGGTATCTAGCATATCCGCGACCGGCGATCAGGAGGCAGGAGCTAGACGACCGCCGCAGTGCTGATGAGCAGAGCACAGACACACCACTGCCAGAGTACCTGGCGGTTCAGCGTTACAAGCTGGACTCCGACAGGAAGCCGCTCCCATTGGGAGGCGTTTCCGCTGAAGTGTAACCCGTTCCAGTGTCAAAAGGCGTTCTCCAAGCTAATGTTTCCGAAAGCTCTGAATATGCTCGTACACCAACGGCAAATAAAGCGGTCAGTTGTTCGCGATCAATGAGCTTACACTTGGCGCGAGAGGTCAGGGTTCTTTCAGCGCCGCTGTTACGGTAACCTGCACCAAATAAAAATTTATAAAAATGCGCCGTATGTTGACGCCCGCGCGGAATAAGAGAGGATGGAGTCGTAAAGGGGATGGAGAGACACGGCGTCACTGCTCACACATTCAATGCATTCATATATATACATATGATTTCACTAAGAATTAAGCAAGAAACACGTTTGTATTAGTTGTATGCTGTTAAGCTGCATCACGTTAACATGTGTTGCAATGCTGATGAACATCATTTCTAGGAAAAATTGTCATTTGGTTGGTCCTAGTGGGACAAAATATGGACCTAGATACATCAACCGGCTACCAACCGCGAGATCTCGATCGAGTCAATCCGCTGGATTGTCGGCAGGACTGTTTCTTTCGTAGTTTGGTGAAGACAGGGGTCATATCTAACACTTGACATTTTCGTGAAACTCAGCGAATTTTGGGCGAATTTTAAACAACGCATTACGCTGGGGTATCCGAATACGCGTTTAAATAACGTAACAAAATGGTGCGTTTGAATTAGGCGCGAATCCACGACATGCCAGAGAGATATCTTTCGAAAACCTTTGGGGGTCTCATCGACCTCCTATACCCCTACCAGGCGAGGAGGTTAACTACCTACTGGTTGCAACTAGTTAATCAACTTCTTACCGCACAAGAAAATGATATAGCCCCCACCTTGTTTCGTTACAGAATACTGCCGGAATCCCTCATCGGCTCACATGTGCGAACCTCGCCTTCTGGAGTCGCTGTAATAATTCTTACAACGGTACCCTCCGTGGGCAAATTCACTGCCGCTGCTCAGGATCAGTTGCCCATGGTCATCTTAGCAAACACGCTTCTGTGGCCGCATGTCAATCCCCCAACGGAAAAAATCAACCAACTTTTCCGGCAGCCCAAGCCCGACTTTTTCCTTTTTTCCGGTCATTTCGGGATCGGGATCGGGGTCGGGATCGGGGCAAATGATCCGGCCATTCCGGATCATTTCCCGACTTCCACCTCCTGGGAGTCGCGAGAAGGCAGCTGAAGAGCGAGTCTCACGTCCTGCTAATCGCGAATCCATCAACGGTACCCTACACGTGCTACTGCTACACCCACCAGCGGCCAGAGGCGTGCGAAAATACGTCCCACCTCATCTGTGAGTCGCGGAGAGATTGACCAACAGCCAACTCCCAAATTTCTATAGGGAGTGAGATATTTCAATCCACGGCTAAACAACTGCCTATGTACTACGTAGGACTTTCTCCATCGCTCCCCGTGAGGGGTCCTAACGCAAAAGCGTATGTGACGCGTTTAGACCGCGGTGACAAAAATTCTTTCATTACACACGTGGGAAAGTCACAGTCGCCCCAAGCTGTACGCAGTTTACGGGCTATGCAAGATAGTTGATTTGACACACAAACGTTGGTCTGACCACGATACGTACACTCTCATGGCACAAAATACAGGACGCACACCATCGATCTGCTATTTTCCTCCAGACTGTCCATTGAAACGTATATAGAAATGCCAGGCAGGGGTCGGTACGTCATATAACAACACACAATAGCCACAGATTTATGTATTGAACATGCTAATTGCTGTGATACGACGTAAGCGCCAAAGTGATACAAATAACTGATCGCAATTAATGCGCGAGCAGGCAATCTCAAAGAGACCTACGGAACGCATATTCTTAATTATCTAAAAGGAGAAAAAGGGATCTCAGAATCGCCGAAGGGTCGATTCCCTCGCCTGCTTACATTTTGCCGAGGGGAAGGCGTCGAGTGTCCAGCCGTCGACGCACCCGGCCGGTAGGGCTCCCACACCGTGCCCGCCCCACTGTCTGAACGTTCCCGTGTGCTGTTTGAGCATGCTCCGCATTGGCTGAACGTATGCTACTTCGACGAGGTCGGTGTTTTTAAAGGCCCGGTCCCCCTGTTGGTCGTACTGGCGTGCATGTCCGGAATGAGCACTCGGGCCAAGCGTAGTAAACAAAAACCGTACTCGCACATTGAAAAAACAGCATGTGGCCCCGCGGTGGATTGACACGCCGCGCGCCGCATTCGAAACTAACCTATTCAATCCTGTTCCCGGGATTATAAAAACACACACGTCGTACGAATGACCCAATTGCACTAAAAACATAGCATGTGGCCCTCGGCCGATAAATACGCCGCGCTCCGCATAACCATAAAAAACAGTACATTTCAGATCGGGCTCACTTTTTTGGGCTACAAATCACACAAACACTCGTCCTGATAGGGGATGATCCATTCCCGCGAAGGTACGGTGAGGATACCCCTTTAACGTGTTTTGCGATCACGTCCAAATTTCCGGTAGCTTATAAGCATCCATTGGGCGTATTTTGACACCAGAAACGCGTGTCTAGCTTTTCTGATTTCGGAACAGTAGTAGTTAGAGGAACACTGCACGGCGATCTACGGCCGTTGCGGGCGGCGGGCGGCAACCAGCGATGTCGCGGAATGCACTGCCTGCCGGCGATGTTACATTGGCCAAGTCATGTTTCATATGTAAATGTATACGCACACACACACACACACACACACACACACACACACACACACACACACACACACACACACACACACACACACACACACACACACACACACACACACACACACACACACACACACACACACACACACACACACACACACACACACACACACACACACACACACACACACACACACACACACACACACACACACACACACACCACACACACACACACACACACACACACACACACAGATATATATATATATATATATATATATATATATATATATATATATATATATATATATATATATAATCAAAACAGTAAAAGAATATCGGCGATTTTACTCAGCAGTTAACAATGAAAATACCTGTTTAAATTTTTTAAGTCCTAACTGGGCATGCTCTCGTAGGTGTGACGCGAAGTAAAAAAAAAGTGCGATTTTCCGGTAAATTCGATTTTTGGCCTGCCATAATAGGGGCAATTGTTTTTTTCTGTTATCCTAAAAACATGCAAGGTAGCATCAATCGGAGACCTCGCTGAGACTAATCCATTGGTGTGTTTCGCTAAGATCCATCTTCATAAGTTTAGAAACGCCTGGGGGTGGTGGGGCTCGCATTCGCCCTCTGTTAGTCCGCGGCATGAAAATCCGTGTGCCAGGGCGACGGTTAAGGAGGGAAATCAGACCATTTGCGATTTGTGGGAAACAGGTGTGAGCGTTGTTTACCTCTGTAAACACCAGATACAGGGAATCTCACAGGGAACCGTAACTCGTTGAGACGCTACGTCATAGGCTGCAATGATCATCAGAATTTGACCCCGCAAGGGACCCATGATGGCAGGCAGGGCGTGTCGTCGCGCGCCCATGCGCTACCACTCTATTGCGGTGATCTGGTACGGATCGGGCGTATTTTCATACAGACTGTTTACTTCGCCTTGCTGTTGAAGGCAAGGCTGATGTAGAAGGGTAGAGCTAAACTTCACTGCCCAGTAAACACGGCGGCTAGCTGGAGAGGGCTGGCCCGGCGCGCAGAGCCGGGCGCGGTCGGCAGCGGGGTGTCGGTGTATGGTGCGCGGCTGCAATCACCGCTGCAGGCGGCGGGCATCCCCGCCCGTTTAACTGAATTAGCGCCGGTGGGTGGCACCACGGACGCAGACAAGCGGGGTGCAAACGGGTCGCACCAGTCTGTTATATATTTGGCACTGGTGCAGTGCGCGCAGATGCTCAGTAACATGCAGGAACGCAGCGAGAATCTTACCAAGGTGGTATCGGAGCCATAAGCGCGGAATCAGGTGGAAGGAGGGGTTAGGAAGGAGGAGCGTTTACCCCACACAAAAGGTTGGACGGGGAGCGACGCTCCCCCCCCCCCCCCGCAGTCTAGGCGTGATTAAGGTTATGTTTTCCCTGTACAACATTGAGCCAACTTCAGGAACAGTCTCAGAAAAATGGAAATAAGGCCGGATTTCTGTCCACAAAACACTATCCAGCCTTCAACTGTTACTGCATACTAGCATTCTCCCTCATGCAAATGTCGTCTGCTCCAGCGAGTTCCAAGTGCCTGCAGCTCAGTAAAAGTTAGTTTCTTTGCGGGTACTCGTCGAACTGACTCATTGGCGACGATGAATAGTTACTGTGCTATTTTGTGTATGTTTAAGCTTATTGTTCTTCATTACCATATTCAGCAAACGCACCACGTGGAAGAGGTGTACAAAGGTATAGCGCACCGCGATGTATAGCTGCCTGCTCCTATCGATCACCCGCGGTACGAAACAGAAATCCGCCAAGAAGAGACCATTCGACATACACTCGTCAGATTAGCAACAGGCTCGAACTCATGTTCAGATAGATGTTCTCAACTTTGACCAACTATCGGTCCCGTACTAGGTCTTACAGGGGTTAGTTATTTTGCTCGTTGTGCTGAGGTCAATATCTATTTGTGCACACGCCTGCGAGAATCGAAGGAGACCGTTTTCAACTATGACCTGAGACCTGCTACAGCTCAAAGTTGACTAGTTGGTCAGATCTCCGTGCGATGGCAATGTGTGTATAATTAATGTGCAATATGCAATCTCCGTGGTAAGGGTGCAACACATAACGATCTGTTTGACGAGAAAATAAACTAGTTTCCTACTGCCCCGGCGGAATGCCTTAATTATACGGTGTTTATCTGTCATATTCGTTAGCTAAGCATGCATCAGTGGCCAAATTTATAGGCGTACATTTGATTCTCATCCATATGTTCTTCAATTGGGCTACTTACATAATCAACTGCTGTCAGTTTGAAAGATATGAAAGGGAAACCAAAGGTTACACGAGGCCCTCATTTTTCCTTTCAGTCCAAGGTAGTCCAAGGGCGAGGATGTCCCCTTGCGCCCTTCTCCCCCTTCTGGATCTGCGCATGGAAATATACCATTTAAATGTTTATCGTAAACCGGTCATGTCTCCGATTAACGCTTAACTTTATACCATGACAAACCATTCGTGAGCATTCAGTAAAGAGCTCGTGGGCCGAAAAGATGAACATGATCACTGAAACCTGGGATTAACTGGAAGAGTAAAAGATGACAATGCAGTGACATGTCATTTATTTCGTGACATGTCAGTGGTCATTGTCGGTCATTGAGACCCAAACAGGCACTGCAGTATCTGTGATTGGGACCCAAACAGGCATTGCAGAGCGCGCTATTGAGACCCAAACAGGCACTGCAGCGTCCGTAATTGAGACCCAAAAGGCATTGCAGTGTGTGCCACTGAGACCCAGACAGGCACTGCAGCGTGTGCCACTGAGACCCAAACAGGCACTGCGGCGTGTGCCACTGAAACCCAATCAGGCACTGCGGGGGTGGGCAATCATAGTCTCCAACGTGAAAGCAACGCGTGGCCACTGCTGTAACAACGCAGAGTTACTGCGCGGGTTGTTTCGTAAATAATGTGTCAAGTATTCTAGGCCTGTTAGATCACGATTGGCATCAATGTTTAAGCGAATGTAGGTCCTGTTAGGCTTTGTGCCAGTGAAAGAGCACGGCAAAGGTCAGGGCACATGGACGTTATAGCACACACGTTATGGAAGGATGCAGACGAGGTAACAGTGTCACGGATGGAGCACTTGTTTGAGCTATCGTCCGCCTCTACCGTGTAAGTACCTGGCTGGCCGTTGCGACCAGTTATCTCGTCGCCGTCCGCGGTCATGTCTTTTGAGCGAGGGCATTCTGAGAAATGGGCCACCAGACCGGCTCTTGACGCTTGGGGAAAATCCGTCTTATTTTCCAAATTACTCGAGGTGCCGCGAATGAATGCAGAGAGTGCGCGCGCTTTAAATCATCCGAAAACTAAAAGAACACCTACAACAAACAACTATAAACAAAAGCAAACAACCCCATTGGTAATAACAGCGAGGACAAGCAAATGCTCATTCCGATCAGCTTAGTCGGTAGAGCGCTGTGCCCACAATCGGAAGACCGCGGCTCGAATCCTAGCAATACTACAGAGAGACCTCGAACCTTTGCTAAAAGCCAGACATCATCCAGCCCTGCTCAGGACTCCATAACGTCTGACGATGACTGGGAGTTAACTGGCTTAAATATTGTGTACGTACATTCTGACGCACCAGACGAGAAAGGCAGCTGGAACAATTCATCCGTGACGATGCCGGGACCCGTGAGGTCACAGAACGTTTATAAGGTCTGATTTCCTTTATCAGGTTAAATAGATAACTGAATGTAATCGTAATATGGATATAAAAATAACCGTATACAATTAATGGAAGAACATTACCTTTGGGGAGCAATAGGCCCAGCGTTTTTAGTGATTGCATCTGACATCAAGCGCACGCACTGACACCGATAATACGTGTTTGAATAACACAAGGCATCTAAACACCACCATATCTGAACATAGTGTCGCCAAAATTCGGAAAATATGGGAGAGACGGGCTTCCCAGGCAGTTTTTCGCTTCCCCTCTCCCCCTCCCTGAGACATCGTTGCCGCGCCCCTGATCAATGCTGGCGAACGGCCGGCGGCGGCCGGTCCGACGGCTGGCCCAGACCGCCGTGGCCGTCCAGCCGCCTGGCGCCGCCGAGGTCCTGTGCACGCTTGTCAAGCCCGAGGACGAGTCGCGGGCGCAGCAGAGACGTTGAAAAACAAACCGTGCGGCCAGTGTCGGGTGGTGCAATGCTGCAAGGCCCCATCATGCATAAGCAAACCTATCGCGGCCAGCGGCTGGCGAGTGGCGAACGCAGGTCGCGAATGTGACGTCACATCGCCGGCGGCGGGCGGTGCGACTTTGGGAGAACAAATTGCAGACAAAATACGTATGCATTAAGTGCATCCACGGGTGTTCATAAGCAGCGCTCGGAAAGGATCAGGCTCGTCTCACCAATGTATGTACGCAACAGCTCGTAAGTATTGGTCACATCAAAAATTTGCATAGATAACACTGCAATGGGAGTGTTCCGGGGTACATCCCCAACCAGCATGACGAATGGCACACTGTCAACTCTCAGATTTCGCCGAAAGCTGGTCTCCGCCTAAAGGTCTAGGGCCCTGAGCCCACTGTGCAATTTGCAGTTCCATCCAGCGCACAGTTTAAAGGAAATATTTCACATTTGAGGATTTTGAATCAAGGATCAGATATGATGAAACAATTTCACTTTGGTAAATTGTTTGCAATTGGTGTATTTTTTAATGGAAAAGAGTTCTCTAGGTAGAACAGTTATCTATCTGCTTAGATAAGGCAGTAGTAAAAGCTTTATTCTTCGAAGAAAAAGCAGAAAAATGGAGATATAGATGGGTTAAGATTTCGGCAACATGCCTTTATCGGAACAATAGCAGAAGCTTGTTTGCTGTTGTTCTGCTTCTGCTATTGTTTCGATACAAGCATATTGCTCAAATACGACACCTTCACACATGATCGATCAGCCGCACATTTTGAACAGGTCAGATTTATGCGTACAGCCATTAAAAAACACATGAAAGCCCCCCCCCCCCCCATAAAGGCCGCAGAGTCCTGCCCTCCTTGGCCCGTCCCATCGCTCGGCGGCCGGCCTCGGCCCCCGAGCCAGTGCGGTCGCCGCCTGTCATCTAGCGAGAGTTCTCCGAACCAGCCGAACCTTGGTGCCGTTTACAGCCGAAGCCGGTGCCATACACAAATACGGCGTCCGTCTGCCGTTCCAAGCTCCCGCGCCATGTTGACCGAACGGCACGCGAGCGCCGCACCACCGCCGGTGAAAATGTTAGTAATTTTTATGTTGAGTAAGTATGGTCCTCATACGTCATTGTTTGATTACGTCATCGTACCTCGCATAACATAGATTGAGAGCCAATTGACGTCCGTCGTTTCATCTGGAAATCGTGCTCACTACGCCAGACATGAACGACTCGGCAAATATATTTTTTCTCGGTTTTGATCGCCGCACGGCTAATGGAATGACAAGATTTGACTGACGTTATTATGGCGTAATGAACGCCTGGGTAGCACGTCAGGGACGCCCGCGCTCATCGGCCACCAGCGGTCGGGCGCCGCGCCGTTTCGCCATGGGATAGATGGTGAATAATCCAGCCAAAATTGCTATCATTTAATAACCCCTCATATCATTTCATAATATTTCATAACCGAGCAAACTTTAAAAAATCGCTCAATCCCGAGATCATCATTCATTTATCGACGGTGAGGGGATAGCCACTTAAAGATTTGGTTAGTTCCGCTTCGGTCAAAATCAGATTGAGACGAAAGATTTAAACTGCTTTAACATTGCCGGAACGAGGGAAATCAACGCTTGTTTTAACACGCGCCCGGGTGACCGGCTAGATACCCTTTGCTCGGGTGTGGGGAGTCAATTTGACCCTCCCCCCCCCCTGAGATCTCGGAAACCAAGGAAGCTAGAGACACCAAATTTACAGGGTGTTTTGACCTGTACGTGAACTCAGATCAAAGTTTAAAGTTCGTAGATTATGACCTTCGTGTCAAATAAGGTCAAACAGGGTTAAGTTACAGGTTGGCCTCCAAAATGCCCCCAGAACCTAGATAACCGTTTCTAAGCAAAAGGTCACAAGCTCATTCAAGGTCAGTGACCTTGACTGAACATTTGAAGGTCAAGGTGACCAAAATAATACAAGATTGCTTTGAGTTTTGCATTTGACTAAGTGACAAAGACTACGCTAGGCAGTATGCTCCTAAAACAAAAGGTTGAGCTGGGTCATTTTAGGTCAATGACCTATTCTGATCTCTAAAAAGTCCATGGAAGATGTATAATGCAGTACCTGCCATCAATTAAGTCGAAATGAGCACCAGAAACTATCCCATACAGCAAGCCCTAGGGTAACAAAACAGGCTGGGTTTGGCATTAGTGTGACCTTTATACCTAACCTTAGGTCAATGTAATTTACTCATTTCACTGTTGTGTTACCTAAGAAAGCTTCTCAGAGATGTATGGCTTTCTCTAACACTCAGTTGTTGAATCAGATTGCAGGATTCCCTAGAAATCGCCTTCGCTGAAACCATGGCCTGACTTTGACCTGCCATAGGTCAGCGACCTCACAAGGTATCCTTAATTTTTGGTGCCAAACGATCCGCTATCTAATTTTCTACAGCTATGCAAAATGTGGCGTGGCTACGCCGCGCCTTTCGAAAACCATTTTGGAAAAGCCTTCAGTGGGGGTCAATTTGACCCCCCCCCCCCCCAACCGAGAGCGTGTTAAAGGAACCGGGTTTTGAGTCCTTCAGTGTTAGAGTCGTGACTACAGCCATGCCCAAATAAGTCCATAATTGTTCCACAGTACGTTAAAATCTCAAATATGGTTACAAATGCCTGTAAACTTGTTTCTAGTTTGCTTCTGGCTGAATAATTCTTGTCTTATCCCGTTTTGCCTGCATTTCTACACCACCTTCTTCTTTACGCGTGCCACTTCTGTGTTGTTAAGTATTCATAATGCTTGTCATTGTTGTTTTTACAGCAGTACTTGTCGTGACGTTTTCGTCCAGCGGTTCAGCTCAGCTCGGTCAGAGAGAGACGTCTAGCGACGCGGCGATCTGTATTGGACCGAGTCCAGTGGCGTCCTGCCCTTGCTACCCCAGGCAGGCACGACATAACATTTAGTTCGTGTGAACTACCACTCATAAGTAAGCTTTCATACGCGCACCTATCACGCGTCCCATACGGTCCGCTACGGGACGGTGGTCAGCGCCCGCGGCGGTAGTCGCATTCCACCGCGAGGCCTATGCCGCGCCGCGACACGGCAGGGACGGCATGCTGTGTCGCCGGCCGGCTGGGCGTGCTCACAACACTTGCCTACGAGCACACTAAGAAAACGTTTCTATTTTAGTCGCTTCGCAGCACATTTTTGCGGGTAATGACGTTTTTATATCTACCGGAATACATACGCTATTACGGCCTCGGTCGGGAAGCAGTGGGACAGTGCGGGCCTCCTTTTCAACCAGACACCACCAACACCGAACAGTTGGCTCCGTATCGTCCTTAACCCTGGTGGTCCATTTTTCAAGTGCGAGCAAAGCCAAACCCGCGATTTGCATTGATCGGGGCCCCTGAAAAAATGAGGGCGTCTGTCAGGGGTCCACAATGCCAAACAGGGGGTCCTGTGTCGACAAGGGAACCAGAATCGGCCAGAGCAATATTTGCTGGACAGGGACAGTGATGGGACCGCGAATGCCCGTTGGCCTTTTGCGTTAGTCGGGGCAACAACACATGTCTTCAGATTCCACCTAGCCTCATTTTGTATCAGCTCAGTTGGTCTAGATGTTCCCAAAGTTTCCCTCAGAATCACATGTAAGCACTTGGCAAACTTCATTTTGACACGCCACGAATTGGGGTGTGGGGAGGGGGGGGTTGCTATAATGGCTTAATTTACAATTTCACATACTAGCCTTTGTGCATTTAGCCTCGATGTATGCCAGCCCAGTTCTAAAGTAGAAAGTGTGCTAGATGAGTTCACATTGGAAGCGAGTGGGATCGGCTACGCCTCTGGCGCATGTGGTGGGCATTTTACAAATGTGGTGAGTGGAAAAGACCACGCACTGTTCGGGTCCTCAACGCCAGACTTTCCGCACTGTGCGGTTTTCGCTGCTGGAGCTCTTGTCGTCCTCAGGCCTGATCACCGGGACGCTAGCAAACCCGTCTGACTTTCTATGGACGAAGTCACATTCCCAACACCCGACTAACCATCTGAACTGGAGTCGGGGATCGTCCACCTATTGCGCCAAGTGTGCAAACTCCTGCGGAATACTCAGGACCTGCAGCACGTCCAGACCGAGGGCATCTTCAGCCAGCAGCAACTCAGTCGCTCCACTTAGCAACTCAGCCAGCATCAACTGGCCAACGGTCGATGGGGGGGGGGGCGGGGGGGATTGGATGTGGCCAATGCTGTCGCACTTCTCTCCAAAGACCTTTAGTACATGCGCCCATTCATGCAGCACTCCGGGTGCTGAAGCTGGCGGTGGAGACTGTGGGCCCGCTGAAGCGCATCTGGTCCTGCTTCTGCGTTAACGGAATGACATTGCACGGCCGACAGCTGTCTGACTAAAACCTTTTGTTAAGCAAGGAATATCGTTGTCATTGATCCAATGCATGCAATATGAATAACCAAAAGCTTATGAACGTGGACTGTGGAGCACTCTTAGACTGCATTCGGTTATAGGCTTGAGTAAGTTTTATCCGGCATTTGCTGGGCAGAGGTGGAGCAAACCAGTGGCACCTTTCACATCATGAAACTAGAAATCGTCAGGGCCCAGCTCTAGTGAATGACTAGGCCCCAATGTGCATTGACTTGACTGCCCATTTGATGGAGCCACGCGAATGCACCTGGCCAAGTCCGGGTGGGGAGCCCCGGCCGAGAAGCTTCGGACATCTTAGCTTCTTGCGCTGCTATACCCGACCCGCTCTTCAAAGGCCGGCCAGGAAGGTGAGATATATGCCCCCACTCATTTTGGTGCACCATCCTGGGCTACATCGATATGACCATTTGTCCAGTCGGGTGATCTGCCAGACCAAGGCCTAATATAAGTCCCAGCTGGTGCTCAGAAATTCCGTGGATCCGCTTGGGGTATGTTCCTGGAGGGCTGCAGTTGTAATGCACAAAAACTTGTTAACCCAGGGGTTGCAGTATGACCACATCTGATGCTTTCGAAATCATAAATACACACATACGTGAAGCGCTTCCTTGGCGTAAACGCGATGAATCGTCCTCCATTAGCTTTCTTTCAGTGTCCTGTATTACAGCCTTGGTTCTTCAGTTACTCTCCAAATCAGGCATAACTGTGAAGATGATTAGTTAGATTAAATTTACATTGATCTTACGAATCATTTCACCCACCAACGTGTTGTAGCACATGCGATTCTCCATGTCCGTTACCGCGCGTGCGGTCCTTCCAGCTTGAACGATGTACCCCCTGTGACGTCACATAAGGATTCTTGCTGAGAAGTGCGTAGTCGAGACGATATCACCTGGCACATATCGCTTCGGCCCTTGCCCTGGTTCCGCGCTGTTTTACCGTGTTGAGGTAGTGCCTCAGAAAAATAGCACTTGTTCAGCCCATCACGGCTAGATATGTGACGCAAAGAACAGGTGTTTTACTTGTCAGGAGACACAGATAGTGGAATTTAGCTCTAGGGCTTGTTAAGGGCATTGAGCTTGAGGTTTTAGCTTGGTTCACAACCATCTCAGAATACAGCATGATGATGCCTGAAACTTCCCCTGCCAGCTCTCTCCCCTGCTGAACTTTTGCTGTACCCATCTAAGAACTGCCCCCTCCATCTGTAACATGGATGAATCCAGGTCCACATGCACATCTTGAGTATCCTGGCATGTATATATAGACCTGCTGGGGTTATTTGCATTTGGCATTTGGATTCAATATGATGGTTGAACTACTTTATTTCAAATGGTGCAGTGTTTGATGCAAGTAACATTGACATGCTCTTTTTTTATAGGCTACTTCTGGAACAACTGGAAGCATGTCAGTTCACATCCCACTGTTGAAGGAACTAAAAAGTGAGCAGTCAGGATACTTGCATTGACATTTATTCCTGACATCACTGATGCTTTCTTGTCATGTGTGTCTGGTGAATGTTGTCCTGAATGTAATTTTAATGAGCCTCTGGTCACTTCTATTTGCCAGCATTTGTACAGTGGGCCAACCTGACATTTGCTGCAACAACAGACATGCATGTTGGGATTCGTTAATCACATGATGTGATTGTTTTCAGTTAGTGTTATGTTAACTTTTGGCTAATGTCAATAATGTTGGCAACAGAGAGAAGGTTGGGTATTGCACTGAAAAGACCTTTTATTCAGGCATTTGGTCAAGCCAAGCAGAATTATTGCCAGATTCCAGAACACATGTATGTGGTGTGATAGATTGTCCAGTATCTAATCCTGGTAGCAGTAATGAAGATGGAAGCCAAATTTCTGGCCAGCTCTGTGCATGGTGTGTCTTTTATGATAAAATGTTTTGACTCATTGAATTCCAATAGTCATGACTAAGCTACAATGTTTTCTACTAAATGCTTTATGTTTTTGTGGGCAGCTTGGTAAAAATGTCATTATCTTGGCCATGGGTTCATCAAAAATTGATATGTTAGGTGCTTGAAGACTGGTTATATAGCCTTTTTATGCACCTGCCTTGATTAGCCATGGGTGTGTGGATGTGTTTGAATGCAAGTACAATGCATATTGCATGTTAATTGTTGTCCTCTCTTTATTGACAGATTATGTGCTAATCCTGACAAAGGATGCACAAACACATAATGAGGTCCTGGATGATCACCCATCTATGGTTCCTTTCTGTCAGGTAAGCTTGACAAACAGATTTAAGGGCATGCAACCTAAAGGAAGTCTGTGCCAGATGTGTGTCAGGAAACTACATATATGCTCCTGTATTGTATAATAGCTCAAACTTGCATTTATGCAGAAATAGGTAGGCTGTTTTTAGAAACCAAAAGTGGTTATGAGCCTTACTGAAATGGTCATAGTATGATTGATGTAAAAGGTGGGTGAAAATCATTGACATTCAATTGACATCTACTTAGTGCACTGTTGAAAATACCTGAATGCTTAGCCATGTGATCTTTGGTCTACATCAGGGCACTGTTGTGATTATTTTTGTGAGCAACACAGGATTTCATGTTTGGTGGCAGGAGGAAGTCACATACACCCTGCTCACTTATTATATTGATAAGATAGCATATAATTATATATCATGTTATATATTATATGCTTCCTTATTTTACACATTCAATTTTCAGGCATCCCATTAGACAAGAAATGTTTGAAAGGTGATCACAATTGGATTATTCTTTGGTATCATCAAGTGGTTAGCTTTCCTTAATGCAAATAACGGTGTCATTTCAAGAATGCTCCACCTTGAGGATCGAGGCCTATCAACAGCATGCAGGAAAATTGTGTCATCAAAGCTGGAACAACTGAGAGATACTTCATGGTAAAAATTGAAACATCTTAGAAAATTTGTGGAGAGATTTTGTGATTTAAATGAATGCACAGACCAGTTTTGCATAAATTGGCAAGATTGTGATGTACTCTACCATATTAAGATCAATGTCATGATCATTTTAGCTGATGATTCATTTGTGATGACCCTAGTAGATGCATGATGGGAAGTGGAGCACACCCTCTAGCAACCATTCAACAAAAGTAACTGGATTTCAGTGGCCCCATGGTGACATCACCATATTCCAAGTGACAACATTCACTTCTTGGTCTGCCAGTCTGATCAATGACATGGCTGGTTGTGGAAGAGCAAAAGTGGTTCCGTTGCGTGCCGGCGTGCCCCCCTCCCCCCTCGCCCCCTCCCCCCGGCTTTTCTGTGCCCTCGGTGAAGCCGGTGCGCCGCCAAGCGCGCCATTGATTGGAGGTGGCTCGGCAGCGGCAGCGGACCCGCGGTGTTCGGGCCGGCCGGTCAGTCGGCGGCTCGGACCCAGTCCAGCCGGTCCTTCTGACGGTGACCGACGGGTCTGCTCCGGTCCGTGTTGGTCTGGTCTGGTCCGCTCGGATCGGCTGTGGTTTGCGTCGTTTGCGTCGGTCTTCCCGGCCCCGGAGCCGCCGCGAAAGACTGTCAAGCTGCCCATAGCCG
>NW_023597055.1:16348205-16437280 GCF_011947565.3 Pollicipes pollicipes
TAAGATTTCATAAGCGCTGTGTTTAATATGTGTACTCAAAACCAGTTGGTACTCATAATAAATGTCACTCATGTCACACACAGGCCTTGTCAGAGGTCACTCGTTTGACGACCTCTGCCATTCAACTTACCATCAGTGGTCATCATCAAACTACGAAGTGCTTAAGTGTGAACAGATGAAAAACACATCAGTCTCTTAGCATCGTTAGTTACATCAGGATTAAGCAATATAATTCAATGGATTTGTGGGATCAGACGTGTGAAGCAGTTCTTGTGTTGTTGATGACCCCACCATCTGATCAGGGAGTTGCAGTTCATTGGTCAAGTTTTGATTATGGCACAATGTTCTACACATTTGATCCAGCCCCTGACCTTATCATCATCACGGGCAGCATCTGCCACATACCACAGACTACTCCAGTTAGGGCGGAAGGTGAGCACACCTTGTGACTGGAACTTACCCCACTATAAGTGGGTTTAGCTGCAGGCTCTCTGACTGAACTACAAAAGCAGGCCATTACTCAATGCACAGGCCTTGTAACCTGCCTGTGATGGGCCACATGCTCCATTTCAGCAGCCAATGGCCTCAGCCTCCAGCAGCAGCGCCCGGTCGCTGTTCGCTGAGTCGCGCACCCGGCTGGTGGAGCGGGTGGCGGTCAACGTGGACGCGTGCGGCTCGGTGTGCCGCCAAGCAGTGCGCGGCTCCCGCTCCCAGGAGCTGCTGGTCGGCGCGGCGCGCTCTCTCGCCGCCCAGGTGCCGTACAGCTGAGGGCGGCCGCTGCGGCTGCCCTCTCCCCTTGGCCCGCGGACATCGGCAGTCATGCCGAACGACCGGCTTTTGTGGCACGTGCGTGCGTGCACTCTTGTGTCGTACTTGCTTCCGGGCGTGAGCACGCACGTCTCTGCGTGTTTGCGATTACCTGTGTGTCTTTTTTACATCGTGTTGGCTTGTGCAATTCGGCCTCCTGACTGTTTGGTATAACATGGGCACATAGGCTTGCAGCTCATGGTTTGCCCGCACACACAACGCACGCACGCACGCACGCACGCACGCACGCACGCACGCACGCACGCACGCACGCACGCACGCACGCACGCACGCATTTTTGTACGCACGCACCCGGCTTGATAATGCAACAGAAGCGTAGAATGTGAGTGTGTCGCAGATCTCTCACAATGTGGGTGCAAATGTATGGCTTGCCGCGTCCATTGCGGAGTGTCAGTCTCAAGTCGCATAGTTTTCTAAATGTCAAGATTTGGACGAGGCGCTCATACAGTCTCTCATTTCACCCAGCAGGATGTGACTGGAAACAAACCATCGAGCGCGTTCTTCCACATGGGAGGCGTTACATTACAGTCAATGACGCAGCGATCTCGCGCGACGTTGCTGATCCTAGCGAGAACTCCGGCTCGCGGCCCGCGTTGAACCCTTCCTGAAGTGGTACCCTCTGGTTGAAGATCCCACTGTCTGGAAGGTGTCTTGGGGTGGGATGATATCATGTGTTCCGGCATTGGTCTAGCGGCTGGTTTTGAGTCTGTGCCATATTCAGTCAGAGGGGCGGTGGCGGCTGCCAGTGCAGTTGACCATGTTCACACCACCTCGCCTCAAAAGATCTGCGTGGGGCCGATATCCTACAGCTGGCGTCCTCTCGCACAGGAGTCGGCGATCGACCGTACTTGCGGCAACGTGCAGAAGCTGCGGATCCTGGCGACCCACCTGGGCTACCAGTGGGAGTCGATCGCCCGCTCCGCCCACCACGTGCCGTCTCTCAGGGACCAGGCGCGCTCCATGGAGCCCTGAGGCTCGCAGGCGTGCTTGTCGGTTGCGGGTGTTCTCTGTTCGGTCATGATCCGTAGCTGGGCAGTCTGCCGTCCAAAGGTAAAACCCCATATGTCCATTGCTGGCCAATTTGCGTTTTTTATGCCATCTGATTCGTCTTCTCATGCTGAATTCGGATATTCAAACCAAGAGTCGAAATTTTCAGTTTCTTGCCTAAAAGAAAGGGCTAAAAGCTTGTGAAAACTTCACCTGATAGTTTAAATAACCGAATTCAGCATGAGTGGACGAATCAGACGACATAAAACACTCAAAATGACCAAAAATTAGTATATGGGATTTTGCCTTTGGACGACAGCAGTGGTGTCACATGCCCGGGTGGTCACCACGGATTCTATCAGGTAGTTTGAATGTGCGAGTCGCGCTCGCAGGCGGCTCGTGTTCATTCAGCGCAACATATACTTGGCATGCATCATGTTTGTTGAGACCCGTGCCTGACGCGACGGCCTGGTACCAGGTCATGACGTCAGGTACCTGGTCATGACCACTCAGTGTACCTGCAGACCCTCGTCAGGCCTGCAGCTGGATCTGGCCACAGTGCTAGCCGCTGTCGGTGTTCTCATCTCGAAGGTGGCCACACTTCGTGGCTCGCGTCTGTGGTGTGCGCCTGCTGTCCGCTGGCGGTGTTGCGAGCCGGACTGTGCGCGTGAACCGGTCATGTCACCTCCTCCGTCTCCGTACCCGTCGGCGTCTGACTGGGCTGCTCATCCGGGTAGACAGGAATTAGGCTGAATTGGTTGATATTGGGTTAATAAACGCGGCCGTTGCTAGTTAAGAGCGTTATTCATTGACCCTTTTTGTGCTGGTGGCCAAGCATAATTGGTAGTGCTTACTGCTGGTTGTTTGCCGATAGCCGTGTGGTTGACATAAGCTATGGCACACCATTTTTTCCTCAGCATTTTACATGAAGGGCCTCGACGCGAAATGGCTATGGGTGTGGAATGTGTCAGCAAACCCTAAAAGACATAACATGAATAACTGCTTGATTAAATACTATGTTGATTTCGACGAATTGTTGATATACATAAACATTGGTTTGGATTTAATTAGTTTTAAGGTATACTGTTTTGTATGATTTATTATTTGGTGTCACAATTTTATTATTTATTACATAGCATTTAATCAATTTAATAATGAACTAAATACTATGCTGATTTCGGTTATGATGACTCCAAGGAGCATGTCAATACCTGAATTGTGCATGTAACCTTGGCAAACGTACTAATGTGATGAATGTGAAAAGTTATTGATATCACGGTTAGACAACGTAAGAAATAAAGGAAAACGCCAGAAACTAGCATTACATTTTTAAAATAGCAATTGCGATCCTTGCCAAAAACGGTCGATGCTGCGCTGAATGAAACCTCGGGAAAATGGAGATAAACATCAAACAAGTGGGACGGGTGGGTCATACGCGGCACTGGCCTCATATGCTATGCGATCTACTGCTTGTTATGCTAGCCAGGGTGCGCGCTGGAGCACAACATATCGTGGCTCACCTGCTGTGTTCACTGATCAGTCCCTCTCCTGCACAGTAAAACTAGAGTTAAAAACGGAACATTGAAACTGGCACTTGGGCGAAGCCACCCGGGGCTGCTGTTTGGTACGGTGCCGAAGTCCACGTCTGTCGGAGAGGTACGGTACGTACCTCGTACGGACAGGGCAGCCCGTCCGCATGGAGGGCTGCAGCCCGCGTGCCATTTCTCGATTCCCCGCAGTCACTTGTCTTCCAAATGATCCGGGCCACGCGTGTTGCCATCTAAGCGACTGTCTAAGCTCGCCCCCCCCCCCCCCGCCCCCCCCCCGCCGTTTAGCGGTGCGGTACGCGCGTGGTCCGGACTTGGCTGCCCATTCCAATCAATGAGTCACTTGAGGCCGCGGCGAAAATGTTTCAGGGGATTTTTGGGCCCACCATAGCTGGTCCTTTAGGGCAGAAGTGGCCGGGTGATAACCCATTATCTGACCTGGAGACGAAGTTTTTGAACTGCGATGGGCTCAACTACGGCACATGGCGAATGTCGAAGGTCTGGGTGAAGATCGAATAGGTACACGCTGTAAACTGGGCTGTCTGCAAACGAGAATCGAATAGGGTAAACTTGAAGTTCTATGATCCCACCCAGGGCGAACAAATTGAAAGGTTGAGGCCGAGAAGGAGTCGAAAGCCGTGTACTGCTTGATTGGCGAAGGTTTCGTGACGGTAAGATGGGCACCGACAGTTGAGCTACATGCAAACATGAATACTGGAAAGTGGTGAAGCCCATGAGTTTTGGCTTACCTCGGTATCATCAATTGGGAGCTGTGGGAAAGAATCGACTACGCTGTTTTTAAGGTTAAAGCTGCATAAGTCGGCGACGATGTAACGCAGATTGCAATGGGAACTGTCATCTGCAGGAAATAATTCCATTGCGTTTTTCGGTGTCTGCGACCTAAGGCTAGGTAAAAAACAAAACTGCCGTAACGTGTTGGTTTACGTGACAGCTTCATTCGCGTAGTGTACAAAGAAAGAGCCTACTGTTTCCCGAGTATGATGAACCCAGCTGTTGACCTTGTCCGTTGTCCGTTGTCCGTCTTTATTTCCATACGTGTTTCGCTGGAATGAGTGTATACTGAAATGCTGATTGTATATGACCGCTTACACATCGGACATGGTGCGATCTGAAACCATCGCATGCCGCACTATGGCTTTTACAATTCGATTGTCACAGTGTTCAAAGAGATAAGCCTGCTGTTCCCGAAGTGTGAGCTGAGCTATTAACCGTTTTTAGTCCCATTCATGTTCCGCTGGAATGAGCGTATCTTAAAATGTTGATCGTACTAAGTATGGCCGCCTGAAAATACATATCGGGCTTGGTGCAATCTGAAACTACTGCATGCTGCGCTATGGCCTTTACAAATTGATTGGCACAGTGTCCAAAGAGACTGGCCCACTGTTTTCCGAGCATGAGCTCAACTCTTAACCTCGTCCGTTGTCCGTTGTCCGTTGTCCGTCGTCCGTTTTCGGTCCTACACGTGTTCCGCTGGTACTAGCGTATACTGAAATGTCGATTATGCTAAGTGTAACCGCCTTAAAAGACACAGCGGCCATGGTGCGGTCTGAAACTACCGCATGCCGCACTATGGGTAAATCATAGACTACGCGAGGGCACGGAGTCACCAGCAGATCCGACCGATCAAAAGGTTCGTAAAATCTCCGCCGGCTCTGAAGCTAGGAATAATCGAGCGCGGAGATGAAGTTTCGCAAAATCGGTCGGAAGGGGAGGGGGAGCAAGCTCGTGTAACGGAATAGGAAACTACACCCCTGACCGAGCAAAAAGAGTGGAGCTCGCGAGAAAGGTCATGCACGAAGTACTGGCCCCACACGTCTTCGTCGAAAACTTAGGCCGGGCCGAACGAGACAGCTTTTGTTCGGGAATGTGCGGAAATCTTTCCAGGGATGTGCCTTGCGCGCAACATCCACGTGACCACGTGAACGCCCGTATTGTTGCGCAAGGCTCTGACGCAGGGCATGCGATATCTGACAGTGGCCATCCAGTATCTCCAAGACGGAAGTCCTGCATGAATGCTAAAAGGTATGACAAAGACTTCGTTGAGGCAATTTGCGCGTTTCTGGCCCAAGCCCCGCTGTTCCCAAACGACGCCCTATACCTCTAGACCATGGCTGGAGCTGGAGTCAGCCCGAAGTATTTCGCCAATACAGCAAACGACGAGAAACTATCTTTACTTGCTATTTAACACATCATTAAGATCGTCTCACGTCATTGTTATAACCTTTCCAGAGCCGACAGCACTCTTCACGAATCAGTGCAACGTAGCAGTGCACAGTACTAGTGGCGCAGACGGAAGGGGTCACGTAACTTCCCTTAGATAGGACGCCTTAGGTGATAAGGTGTCTAAGATGACTCCTTCTTAAAGACCCGCTTTGAGTGCCCGAAAAGGCATTCAGGGCCTGACCTGCGGGGATGGGCCCTCAGATGACAGTGAGGGGGTGCTTTGCACCGCTCGGGGACCCGGAAGTCAGTAAGGGCCTATGTGTCGGTTAGGCACCACCAGCACCGCACAGTCGGCCCCGCGTTGGTATGGGCCTGGGAGCCCACTCCCCAAGCAGCTAAAAAGCCGGGGACAGCGATTTACGCTGGTCGGGGCCGCTGTATTAGTGAGGGACTCCCAGTGCTCAAAATGGGCCCCGTGTTGGCAAGGGGTCCTGAGTCGACCAAGTGCAGTGTTTGATGATGCCCGAAAAGGGGCCCTCGGGGCATACCGGAACTGATAACCCAAGGCCTGATTGGAGGGCATAAGGAACAGGAGAGTTGGCTTTAGGTCGCATAAAAGATCCCGGACCGCAGGGCCGTGACCTGAAATATCAGTCGGAGGTCTTCTGGCACCGTTTGAGGACCCCTTGAGACGATGAGGGCGCCTATGTCAGCCAGAGACCACGAGCACTGAACAGTTGGTTTCGTGTCGGTCTGGATCCTAGGGGCCCATTTCCAAGCAGGAGCCAGGCCGCGGCACTCGCTTTGCATTAATGTTGTCCCTGAAATAAGGATAGTGACCCTTTGGCGGTCAGGGGCCCGCAGTGTCTAACAGGTGGTCATCTGTCGGCAAGTGGTCGGCAACTCGGCAAGTCTTGTAACAAGACTTTGCAACAACAATGTAGGGCCAGACCAGACAAAATATAACCAAGCGAAGCGTGGAATACGGAAGCAGTATGAGTTATGTAATTGAAGTATATATTGGCTATCCATTATTCAGTGCACATCCTAACACAAGTAAGTTCTTATCTAGATTTAGGCGTCTGAAGTGGAAGCTCATGTGATTCACCCAAACGTCATGATACCACGAGAAGTACAATAGTTGGAAAATTGTCTGAAATGCCCAGATATGTCTTAACTTTCTACTTGTCGATATAAAACTAGGGAGCTAGGCGCGACAGCTAATAAATCATGGTTAAAACTAAGCTCTGCATATGATGACACACACACACACACACACACACAACACACAACACCCACACACACCACACACACACACACACACACACACACACACACAACACACACACACACACCACACACACACACACAACACACACACACACACACACACACACACAACACACACACCACACACACACACCACACACACACACACACACACACCACACACAACCACCCACACCACACACACAACACACACACACACACACACACACACACACACACACACACACACACACACACACACACAACACACACACACACACCCACACACACACCACACACACACACACACACACACACACACACACACACACACACACACACACACACACTGGAAACCTAAACCTAACTCTGTAGAATTAGGTTACAATTTCTAGGAACATTTTTGAGTTTTATCGGCTTAGAAAGAATCCACCGAACCATTCTTAAACGATAAGCACCGGTGACTCATTTACGAAGTCGATCAACATCGGATGTGTTAATTTTATTGAACTCGAATTTTAAACAGAATTCGCCTCGCGGGTGTCCCTGGGTTCTGTTTCATTTCTGGAAGACAAAAAACATTTATGTTTCCTGACCGCTCTTCACGCCATGCTCCCTGTTTCGTATGCAGATCTTGTGGACATCACGGGGATTTGTCCTGCCGCGTCAGATAAGCTGTCAAAAAATGATGAGCCTATTACATGAAAACCATCCGTCCCGAACAACAACATTTACGCGTAATCGGTGCTTGCCAAAACAACATCTTAGGTTATAGGTGTATACACGCATACAAGCATCTCTTTTCCACCTAAGGATCCTAGAACATCGCGCAACACAGACCACAGTCAGCACTTGAACACACTACCACAGTGCAGAATCTGGGGCTTATGGCCATGGCAACCGCGGTTTAATTCTGTGACCACATGAAATCCCCTGACCAATGGAAGAACAAATATGATGTCCGAATTTGCGGATTCCCTAAAGCCATAGGCTCTACATTGACGGAGACCAGAGCGCCTTACCTTATTGTTTCTATAGCCTTGACTATATCATTGAAACTCCACGTCAAAGTGGAGGTCGGCACATTTTAAGCTTTTTTCCGAAAGTAAATGTAAATGCGCTGTAAATTCTTTACTTTTGCTGTGCCATTATTGGACCGGTTTGCATTTGATAACACATTGTGGCAGAATGTCGTAGCAAACGCAATTTGCTGCAGCGCGCAGAACTTGGCTGAATAGAATGAAACATCGCTGAATAATGCTCAAACACTCCACTAATAATACAAGACAAGACCATAATTAAAATGATGCGTGAGCTATGGCCACTTGAAAAATACCTGATGTACCAAAAAGAGGAAAGCTCCAGCAAAAATGGCACGTACGCGGCTCTCTTGAAGTTTGAGAAACTCCGTCAGCTGCACTCAACTGAAACTGACGTTGCAGTTTGCACTTTCTTTGTGTCTCACCTGCGAAAAATATTACAAATATTTCGAAAGTTAGTAAGTTTTAGCTCACTTTTCATATTCTGCGTAAACCTACATAGGATCAAGAGGGTTGGGGGCAAACTCACCGTTGGGGGGCCAATTTGGACTTGGGGATGGAGGCAGTGGCCTACCCAATAGAACATAAATCAATACCCGTGGCCCTCATTCACACAGATAGCGCCCGAGGAAGGCTTCCGCACCACCACCAACGATCCGGTTGCAAGCTGGCCCGGCTGCAGATCTCCAAAAGAAACAGACCAATAATCTGCTAAGAGCTGGCACGGTGCCAGCCCCGGTCCGCTCATTACAATTGGAAGTTTTTTGAGAAACTTGTGTGGCTCGCTATCTCTCGTGTGACACACTAGCTTATCGCGTCAGTATTAAGATGGTTTGATGGAATCATTGCCATCAACTGTTACACGCATGGTGATGCGTGTAAAAAGATGCGCTTATTCTTTTTCGGGTGGCAACTACCACGACAGGGGCATGTTGCCCTGGCCAGACTTGATCAGCCTTCACAATTGCAAGAAAACTCGCGGGCTGCTAGAAGAGGCCAGAGTACCGTATGTGTCACCCGACACGAGTCCCCTCGAGGGATTAGTGTCGCTCCACTGCACCCCTGTGCGCCTCAGCTGGCAGCTACGTCCTGTTGAGGACGTCTAGGCATCATTAAAAATAAGGTTATAATGGAGGCTAGTATGTAGCATTCAACCTTGCTCTGTCGTGCAGGGTGCGCCAGGCGAACGCTGACCCGGACCCAAATGTGCAGCGCAAACTGCTGGTGCCCGTGCCCAGGTGTGAGCGCTTCCCACAAAGCCGGGGTGATGGAAAAGGTCCACGAGGCATGACATGACCGCAGTTTTTAATATCACGCTTCTGTTGATAATTGTATTGATAAGGTAATGAGCGTGCTTACAGCATGATTACGCATCATATCAGTTCCCAGCACCATCTATTATGCAAGAATCGCCTTTTTAGCTACCAGCGCGCGGCTGCGGGTTCTGATCGCTTCAGCTGCGTCATAAAGCTGAGGAATCATTCCCTGTAATTTCAGCCGCTCATCGGGGCAGTACCTTGAGGAACGGGGGGTCCTTGGGCGAGAGCAGGAAGGAGCACGGATGGTGGGGCAGGGGCGGCGGTGGCGTGCGCGGTCCCGGTGCCAGCGAGCTCTCGCGCAGCACCGCCGCCAGCGCCACCTTCGCCTCGAACAGCGCGAACCGCATGGCGATGCAGTTGCGCGGCCCGCTGCCGAACGGTATGTAGGCGCACGGGTGGCGCTTTGCCTTCTCCTCGGGCAGGAAGCGGTCCGGGTCGAAGCGCAGCGGGTCCGGGTAGTGGTCCGGGTCGCGGTGCATGGCGAGGACTGGCATACCGACGATCATGCCGCGCTTGATGAGCAGGTCTGTGCCGGGGAGGACGTAGTCTTTGGTGCAGCAGCGCTCGAGACGCAGTGCCGGCGGGTACAGGCGCAGCGTCTCGGCCAGCACTCGGTCCAGGTAAGTCATCTCCGTGACCGCGTCGTAGGTCAGCCGGCCGTCGTGCTTCGCCAGCACCTCGTCGATCTCACGCTGAACAGCGCTCTGGATGTCGGGGCTGGTGGCCAGCGAGTAGCCGGCGAACGTCAGCAGCGAGGCCGTCGTGTCGTAGCCGGCGACGAAGAAGAGGAGCGATTGCGCGACGATGCTGGAGTCGGCGAGGACGCGCTGACCGTCCTTGGTCTTGGTCTCGAGCATGAGCTGCAGGAAGTCACGGGCGGCGGAGCTATGGGTGTCGCGGTGGGCAATGGTACGGCCGACGACGCGCTCGAAGAAGTCGCAAGCGCTCTGCGTGGGGTCCGGCAGGCTGTTGCCTATCCATTTTGGGAACAGCGAAAGCACCAACAGGCGAAAGTTGACGTAACGCGTCGGCGCCTTAAAAAACTGTCCGGCGTGCGCAGCGAATTCAGTGTTGGGGTCTTTGAACGAGTTGCAGTTGACGCCGAAACCGCACGAGGCAATGTTGTCCATGGTGAAACGACCGAAGGCGTCCTTCAGTTGTACCTCCCCATTCGCCGCCATCTCTTCCCGCAAATACCCGGCAAGGTTGACCGCGTTGTCCAGGCAGAGCTGGTGCATGGCCTTGAGCTTGCTGGCAGAGAAGCTGGGCGACAGCACCGTCCGCGCGTCCTTCCATTCCTTCCCACTCAGCATGATGATCATCTTCTCGAACCCCTTGCTGATCGCGAGGTCACGCCGGTCGGTAAAATGTTCGAAGTCCTTGACGGTGATAGCGCGGATTAGGTCCGGATCGCCCACGTAGAGCACCGGCCGGTGCATCTCGAGATAGCCGCAGTACTTTTTGCCGCCTTGCTCGTTGTACAGCCAGCTCTCAAACTCGGAAATTCGGAATTCTCCTCGACTTAAGCTGGCTTGGTTAAAGCCATGCCCGTAGGGAAGTTTGGCCGGGGGGCCGGGCACGCCTCGCGACGTCCAGTAGTCGTAGTCCTTAGTGTAGAAGCGGTAGGCGAAGGCGATGACGGCCACCAGAACAGCCAGCGTCACTGGGCTCAGGACCCAGCCCAACAGCGACCAGAGCAGCGAAAGGAACGCGCTGATCATGATGTCAGAAATGTTGACGTCGACCTGTCTCCACCTCGCACTGTCAGTTTCTGTGTTCGCTTGCTCTCGGGTGTTACTTCGTGGTGACCATCAACTCTGCACCGGCCACCCACTTCACTCGTTTGGGGCTTTCCCCGCCGTTTACTTTTTCGTCCATATACCCCACCTCACCTGCCCTCCAGTCGCCCAGCACCGCTCACTGTTTACCTAAGCACCCGTTCTGTTTGGCACGCGCGCCGAACCGGCCCTGAGTCTTGGTCCAGGCCCGATTGGGCCCTTCTTCGGGGCGGACTGCAGCTAACCTCAGACGTTGGCTGGCCTACGACCACCCGACAGCCGCAGACGTGAGTGTGGTGTCACAGACCGGTGTTGAAGAGTCCTCTGCAGCTATCAGGCACGGATGATAGCCGATAGTGACAGCAGCGTCTCGCAGTGCTGCCGATAAGCCGACTGCTCTCCGAAACATCCGGATGTGTTGGCTGTTTTCCTGAATGGGGCGGCTGGACGGCGAAGAACACCACACAACCACACCCCCACCCGCCCAACTCGTCGGGCACTGCACCAGCTGGCCGACGTCGCCCAAAGCCGTGCGAGCAGTAATGCATTCAGCCTTGGTCCGCTCGAGGCAAAGCCCCTAGTGACGTCATTGGAATCAGCGTCCAAGGTCGTTTACAGCCGGCGGTTTTCAGCGGCGGTTCAAGGGCCGGATCTCGGCGGCGAGGGAGCAAGGAAGACGGGATGATTGAGTGAGCGAGGCGCAAGGGGGGGAGGGGGAGGGGGAGGGAAGGAGGCCGGTATCGCATCATAGCAAGAAACGTCACGTGACAAATCTGCGAGTCGACGAGCCGGCACGTGTCGTGGGGGCAGGGCGTCACGACGGGAACCCTGCATGTTTCATGAGATGTTACGAACCTGAAGAATATAATAGAACAAATGGGAAAAATGTAGAAGAGACAGGAAAAAATAGACATCTGTACTGTACCATAAGAAGGTATCACAAAGCCACCACCCTATGGTCTCTTAAAGAGAAGTTAATGGAAAGAGGGGGTCATATCAACCTTATTTCCCACATTGAATTGAGCTGCTTTGAGGGATATTTGAAACCAAAATATGAGTTTTATTTTTGCTATCAAACTGCATATACAAGAAAGGTGTCTGGCTGTACAATATGGATGCGTGCTGTTTGGCGCTCGGCAATCAAGCGTCTGGAATTCTTTACATATTTTCGGGGCCTTGGCCACTGCCCTCAATCCTGTTTGAGCTTACTAATGCCATTCGGAACTCCCAATGCAAATAGGCGGAAAATTAAGAATTTCTCAACTATATATAGGTAACTGAGCACACAATTGTTATGTTGCGCCATTCCCAATTGTACCCCATAATATCATACAGGTTTGTTGTCTGTTTTATCTTGCTGACGCTGGCACATGCTGCGTCAGTCTGCAAATGCAGGTAGGTCTTTCAAACGACAACAGCTGGATGGGATCAAAAATGCATTGTAGTATATCATGGATTTTCTTGTTGAAGCAACGAAACTACTAGAAAGGCCCGATCCTAGAGAACACTAACGTGGGAATGCGCATGTCTGGCGGTTGGCCGTAGGCTTTTGCTTTTCAATCTCAGCGTTGAAGTCACCTGACGTGCACTTGTTCCTTTATCTCATCTATTCTTGGCATGGCATTGCTATCATTTTTCCGATGCCCCGACCTTTAAAAGTCCTCATAGTTGTGCTTAAAGTGACCCACGTCTCGGACATATTTAAGAGCATACTGCGGTGAAACCTCGGGACTAGTTACGCCTAATAACGGCATTGGGTCTTGTCACTGCAGCACTGCAAGACAGGATAAGAATATACATTTTGATCATTTTCGAGTCAAAATTACGCCGTCAACGCTTCGTAACAGCATCAAGCCTCTTCTGTGCAGTCGCACCCACCGTCGCCATCATCTTTGAGCGCACTTCTACTGGTGTGAATAAAAGAGCGTGTGTGATTGGCCTTGTGGGCGAGAACTTGTTATCGGGAAGCACATTGTTTGATATTCGAACAAACGCGTCACATGGATCATGTGATACTCACATTCCCAGAGCCAACGTGTGCCTCGAAAAGAGTCAATCTGGTAAACGCAACTGGCGAGAAATCCGACCCACAATGTAACGTTTCGTTGAATTCATGAATGATAGCCTCATGTTCCCAGATTTTTTCTTTGAATGTGTGTCAAATGTGTGTCAAACGAGTGTCAAATGTCAAATGAGATTTTATCCGCAGGATCGGTTGCTTCAAATAGAAATTCTGAGCTTTTCAGAGAGATTTCGAGAAAACTAGCGTTACTGATCAAATCACGCGTGTCGGATGTCGTAATACGTGAAAAGCACAAAACGGCGGGATACTCCATTTAATGTTTCCCCATTCACACAGTTTTTGCCGGACCGGCGACAGTTGTAACTGATAAAGTTAAATATATCATTCAAGATGTTCCACATATATAGATTAAATCAATGAACGTAATAAATTCATCAAGAAACGTTTGCGGAGCAAGGCAAGGTTTCACGTGAGCATAGCAGCGAGCCCTCAAAATGTATGTAACCTTTCAGTTTTTGCGGCCTGTAGCCTTATTGCAGAAATAAGTCCAAATTTTGTAAATGGGTAAATCTTCCAGATCATAGCCGAGGCTAAGTGCACTTACCTGAAACCTGACCTCTACCATCCGGTCGGGAAGTTCAAGGACAACGGCAGAATTCGGTGATGAAAATCAAACGTGTCGCAATGCTCGGCACGGTCGGTCCTGTCAGCTATTTGACTTTCGGCTTGATCTCTGCCAATGGCTGGACACCAAAGGCCATGCCAATCAAACGCAACTAGCGACCGCCTAAAGCGACTCGAACCCATACCGCCACGTGTGGGTGGATCGGAAGGCAGACGCTCTAACCATCCAAGATATCGGAGCGGGAAGAACTTAACGCGATTTGTACATTAGTTTTTGCGTACTATTCGAGGCGTCGCCATTTTACCGTTTATTACTGGCCGAAAGTAAGGTCTGAAAGTCGGAATAGGTATCTCTTCCACAACAGAGTACAAATAATACCTAATCGAAAGCGCGCTGGGTAATTGAAAACGTCATTATTCGTACCATCGAAGTGAAGAGTATATTTGTCCCAAACAGTTCAGACTTGACTGTCTACGTGGCGCACTGACATCACCAATGGGCCAATAGGAAATCAAGATTATTTTCTGACTGGGCATTCGATTTTTTTCTAATTCGTGCCTTGCCGTATGCATGCATTTCAGTCAGGGGCAAATCAGACAAAAACAAAACAGCTTTTGACAATTTCGAGGGGAGCAGAAGCCAGAAGCCTGCGGAAGCCTAATGGTGTAACTGCCATGCAGGAGGGGACTGGTCATCATGCCAGTAAGTATAGGTAGAAGGTGAGTTAAAGAATGCTTTCTCTTGGTCACTGTCATTCAAAGTTTCCAATATTGTGTATGATATTGCTATGTCTTCTACCTTAAAAGTCCCTTCGGATGCATGCAGGATTCATAATCTCACTGGGGGAAGGGGGAGTTTCAAGTCACTGGGGAAGGGGGAGAGTTTCAAGTCACTAGGAATATTTTTTTGCTTGCACCAGTCGCTGACATGTTTCGTGGCCTTAAAGTGACACCATAAGTTGTGGACTATAACGGCGCCTGTCCCAACAGGTCCCACACACTGGAGCATAGTGACATGGGCACTCACGTCATAGGAAGCAACCTCACGTCAGCACTTCACCGGGGGGCGTTCATAATGTTTACAGTTTATCATGCCCATATTGCATACTGTGTATAGTTCATAATGTCCACACAACAGCTTCACCCATGTCCAAGTCAACCTCATGCTGGACAAGCGTCACTAAGCGCCGTGACGGACGTTTTCCTTCGGTTAGTAATTACAGTCAATACAGCAACTGCCGTTGCGAAAAAAATCGCCCGTGGCCGAGTCTGAATAAACCCGACTGAAAAGGGACCGGACTCTGGATAAGAGACCTGAAACAAAGCTGGATGAAAGAAACCAGGTTCCGCACGGCACAGATCGAAACCAGACCTACGGGAATGAGCCCGAACCTTCATAAAACCGACAGCCTACAGGGCGGAAGTGGCGTGCAAAAAGGGCCTGGTGGCGGACTTCAGCAGAACTTACCTCGACATGCCACCACTCAATCACCGGGGGGGGGGGGGGTCTGGGTCATAATAGCTGTGGCATGTGTGCGGCGCGTTTTAGAAAGGTATAACTGTAGAAACAGAGATAGAAACTATAACTGTAGAAACTCCCCACATGCTGAAAGTCATTGCAAACGGTTAGTAACTAAAAGGATATCAGCTTGCAAAAAGCGAAATAATCGGGTCGAGTCGCCCATGTTAGACTTCTGACACAAACGCTGTTGATAAGTTCAAGCATGACCCCCTGGAGCCGTGATCCTTAAACACCAACACCGTAGAAGTCAACATTTCCTTAGATAGGCTAGGAAAGTCATACTGTAAGGGCATGGCAAATCCTCATGACAGTGTTTCCAGTCAAATGCAAAAGACAATGTGCACCCACCACATTTTTGGGTGCACATTTCAGAGCGCTATTTTCTTGTGCGGAAAGAAGTTGATGAACTAGTTGTAAGCTGTAGGCAGTTGACCTCCTCGCCTGATAGGGGAGGAGGGGGGGGGGGGGGTCAATGAGACTCTCAAAGGTTTTCTAGAGATATCTCTCCGGAATGTTGTGAATTGGCGCCCTAATTTTTTTAGCCTCTGAGGGATCATCGCGCAAGCTTTGGTGACAAAAAACGTGTCTCTAACCTTTCTGGCTTTTAAGAAGCGACCGTTTTTCAGGAACACCGCACGGCGATCTACGCCTGGTGCAGGCGGTGAGCGGCGACCGACGAAGCCGCAAGTCACGTGCGGCGGGCTTACACTGTTACATTAACAGAGCCCGACATAATAACAATATGCTTAAAACACACACAACTAAATGTTGCTGTGCTCAGAACTACACAAAAACACGTCTGGTTAAGTTCCATGCTGTTACGTGACATCGTTGGTTGAATATGGTGATGTAAGACTGAAGCAGTTCAATTTTCAGGTAAGATTGAATTGAAATGAAGCTACTGTCTCAAGCACTGACCTTTGACCTCGCCTTGTGGGCTGAACTATTGACAGCAGCATAATGCTATTACCAATCGTGCGACCTCGTTGAGATCAATCCAACGCTTCTTCTCCGCGAGGTCCTATCGCTTGTAGCTTCGAAGCGGCAGGGGAAGGACAAGCAGTCGCATCGACCCCATTTCTCCTTAAAAAACACCCAGTATGTATTTTTACATTTCATTGCTTCTAACGCTGGGGCCAAGCCGGAATTATTCGGAGCAGGTATAGTATGCAGAAAGGTACTCAGGTACATACATACTCGCGGCGGTATAATAGACCCGTTCGTCCGTCACCTGTTCACGTCACCTGCTCCAAGGTCAACTAGACATCCATGACGTCATAATAACGCCACTGAAATCCTGCCATGCCACAAGCCATGGAGCAATGAAGGCTAAACAGTATCATTGTCGAGTCATTCAAATCTGACGTTCGTAAACATGATTCCCAGACATGACAGCCGGCAGTTGGCCCTCACCTCTGTGCAAGGTGCGATGATGTCACTAAACAAAGACATTTTTGGCAGCATATTTACTCAACAAAGAAAATATGTTGTCTGGAGTAGTCTTTCCCACTTGAAAGTATACCAGTGATTATAAGGGAGTATATTTAATCATATCTGATGTTTGCTTCGATGTGTTCAACTGTGCGAGACTCTCTTTAGCGCAAGTTGACTGTGCAGATTGGCAGTTAAGAACTACGCTAGTATTTGCGGGCTTGATAGAGGGATCCGTCTCCAACGTCATGCGACTGCGCCTGCTTTCTACACTCACTTATTTGTCGACGTATGGGACAGTCCTTCTGTCCCCGTATAGTTATAATAAAGGCTCAATTAAGATGTTGAATGTTAATGACTTTTACGAGAATCATTCGGTTGAATCTAGGGCGACGTATCACAAAATATTTGGGAATGCTGCCAAAAGCTTAAGCAACGGTAATTTGCACAGACACTGCGTCGAATTTTAGATGCTTTCAGTTGTGCAGAAAACGCAGTGAGCTGCCATTGGTTTTGAGCGAAGGTGGGGAGTGAAAAATTTGTCTACAAAAAGATTCATCGGAAGTAAAAGCAAGATCAGACGAGACGAAACAGTGAATGAGATATCCGGCTAATAAAGCATGACTATACTAATTTGACATGGAATTAATCCCATAAACATCACAAAAAGTCATTTTCTGACCTCCACGTTGTTGTTAGGTCTGGTTAACAAGATTTCCAAACTTAACTATAACTCATATTTTGGAGTGAAGCGGCAATTGCCACCAATTACACTCATTGGTGTCTTTCAGGGGCGGACTTCGGTCTGTCTTCCCCAAAAAACTAAAGCTTGGCATTTTTGACATGACTCGTAGACATACTGGATGTCATAACCGATTCCCAAAGAACATGCGTCTCTAATATCCTCCAAACTCCAAGACTGAGTTGTGAGCTATCAAAGGATACGGTGCAAGTTGAGATATGAGTGCTTTTGAAGCACAGAATTTCGCTTCCAGAATGACTGCCGTGTTTCTCACCAGTGTTTTCAAATATTTGTCGTATATGCACTGGACTATTTACTACAACCTTGGTAGGTACGCCATGACCAATGTGTTTCACGCAAACCTTCAATAAAGTTTAAGTAAAAAAAAATGGTTTGAGCCGCACCATTTCCGTCCAAAAGCGATGTGTGAAAGAGTAATCTTACTTTATTAGGCATCAAAGCTCGTATGGCTTTGATTTGTCATAACGGAGCTACCCTTGTGAGCCAAAACTGTGCGCTAAAGATTTTGAAATTTCAACTGTTGGATAAAAATAATTGCCTCGCTTAAAACCTTTATTTTTTTGGTCATGAATTGTTCACCCATTGGCTGTTGATGAGGCGTGAGTTGAAAGGTTCCGTTTCAACTCATATTTGCATAACATTAAGAAGTCTTTGAATGCAAAGTATTTTAAGCTGATCAGTTTGCTGACTAAAGCCCGACCCTATGAATCTGGCTTAATATGCCTAGATCCGAAGTTATACCGTCGTACGCACATCTCTGGATAACATGCGTTCATACTTAACGCGTCCAAGAAGCCGAATTTTATCTGGTTCCCTACCTACTGCCTTTGAGGTGCGTTCTTCGAACGCACCTCAAAGGAAGTTTTCGGGAAAAGTTGAGCCACGCTTGCTATGGAACTGTTTCAACAATCTCCCAACGGCGTCATCGTTCTAAGGGTTGGTTATCCTGGTGTCGTAGACTTACCCTTAGATTTGGTTATACCTGTTTACTTACCCTTAGATTTGGTTATACCTGTTTGCCATTTCAACTAACTCAGAACAAGTGACGGACAAACCCACTGCAAAGTGACAACAGTTTCTAAGTTGCATGTGCTTGGAGGTTCTCATGGCCCTAAATCAATCTTTGAGATGTTGGGGCACGAGCCCTTTTCCGACCCGGCCGGTTCCGTGCGGGATCGTGCAATGCAAGCTTGCAAGATGTAAACTTTGCTCGTGACGAACATTACGTGCCATCATCGCGCCTATGATCACCCCAATTCTGGGAGCACGTCAGTAGCAGAGGTCAGACTATTGTAGGTGGCATTCGTATTGCAGTGTCATTAACACCTGCCTAGGGTTTAGTTTTTGACCTTGCTCACTTCGTTGGTGGTGCCGCGATTCAGCATCCTGCTTTCAGCGACGAGAGGCGCTGACAGTTCGCGGTAAGCCGGCGGAATGATCCGATCCAGGTAGAAATTGACCTGTGATTATCCAAATCTCCTGTTGAAGACGCCGGAAAGGTTCATAAATTATTCAAGCAATCACAAGTGACCAGTCTTCTTCCCTTAAAGATTTGATGTTGAAGTCTGATGACGCTCCTCATGAAGGGGAATAGCAGGTGGTGATCATAGTTCTGAAATACCAATTTATGATATGGCTTCTTTTGTCCCGATTGGCAATGGTTACCAGCCACACACATCTTCAAATCAGAGGTGTTCCCGATTTTATTGAGTTTAGGGCTCCAGCCTTGGCTAGGTGCACCCGGTTGGCTAGATGGCCCTTTGTGTTGATCTACAGGTATCTACTATCGAGGTAATTCCCTCTAATCAACCAGCCAACTGGTGTGACTGGAAATGGTTGCGAAAACATTGACGCACAGACATTACATGGGATTTTACGAAGCAGATGCTTTAGTCCTAACACGGGCAGCAAACATCAGTTTACTGGGATTTCGCAACTATCCTTTATACATTCACACTATCTCACGCATGCTTGTCGCCGGTCATTATACAGGGAGGCCTTATTGTGTGGTCGCTACACGCAGTCTGTGAAGGTAAAGTGCAACGATCAGACCCCCAACAATTATGTACGCAACCTTACAGCCATACGCCAGCCACACCTTCGAATTTGTTCACAGCAAATAGCAGCCACCTGGTACAGGGTTCACCGCGTCAATACTACGTAGCCCCACCTTCTCTCGCCACAGAATAATGCCGGAATCCCTCGTTGGCGCGCGGGGATCCCACATCGCCTTGTCATCCTCAGTCGCCGAAATCACACCGCGGCATGCCGTGGTCCCTCATGGGCTCTGAGGGGTCATAACGCAAAACATCCGTGACGCATTCAACCTGTGGAGATAAAATCCCTTTAATACACTCATAGAAATTCACAGTCACCCGAGCTGTGCACAGTATTTGAGCTATGCAAGATGATTAGCTTCACGAATAAACTTGAACTTAACCACGACCAGACCGTATATTATTCATCGATCTGCACTTTCCCACAGACTTCATTGAAACGCATAAAACAATATCAGGCTGGGCTCAACATGCAGTTTAACAACACAAAGTAGCGACATATTTGCGTATTAGAAATGACAGTTACTATGATGCGATGCAAGAACGAAAGGAATGTACGACATATAACGGATCAGAAAAATATGCGAGTACGTAAGCTCGACATTCCTATAGAAGGCATCTTCCTAATTGTCTAAAAAGAGAAGAAGAGAGCCGGGGATCTAAGAATCGCTGAAGGGTCGGCGGTTCCTTCGTCTCCTTTACATTTTGGCGAGGTGAAGGTGCCGAGCGCCCGGCCGTCGGCGCGCCAGGCCGATATGGTCGCATTTTCGCGCCCGTGTTAGCGTCTCTCCAACAGCCGACTCCCACTCCCACTCTACTGTCAGAACTGCCCACGTACTGGCTGAACGTCTCCCTATACTGGTTGAACGTGTCCTTCTCCGACGAGGTCGGTGGTTTTAAAGAACCGTGCCCCCTTCTGATTGCCTTGGCGCGCATGTCCGTAATGAGCACCTGGGCCAAACGCAACAAACAAAAACCGTACTCGCACATTGAAAAACGGCCTGAGACCCGTGGCGGAATGATGCGCCACAATCTCACAGGCAGCTTGAGTGCATTTTACCATGTTTTTTTCGAAATGCTTAGGCTCAAAATGACAGGATTCACATTGATCTGGAGAAAATGAACAAACACCATGTATTTGCACCGTAGCATGCCGGGTTTTCAGTGACTGCGCACAGTAAGACTGGTTCCCGTGTAAAAATGACATACATAAGAACCTTAAATCTAATCGGCAGAATACCTAGATTTTTAGGGAGGGGCCCCACACTCTAGGCGGGCCAACAATGTACGTGCCCCCCCCCCCCCCCCCCCCACTCCCCCCTTGACGAAATCCTTGATCCGCCGTTGTTCCTTGGGGACTTCTCCCGACTTGCATATGTGGAAGCCACCCCTAATTCTTTGTCTCCACAAACATTAAGAAATGGAAATCAATGTCAGCACTTTCTTTCATTCCTCTATCTGAAAATTGCAACCCGCTTCCTTCCCTTCCGCTACTGCAGTGTCCAGGACTTCAGTCGTTATGGTTTACGCGGACAAACTGGGAACCAGGAACCAATATGTCCAATGATGCATAAGAATAATATAATACCAATAATATATAATAATAACTGTCATTCCTCTACCTGAAAATTGCAACCCGCCTCCTTCCACTGTTGGACCATCCAGGACTCCAGTTGTTATTAAGGGTCATACGGACAAACCGTCTGGATTCTCTACGGCCATCGCCCAAACTGTCGTTTCCAGCTCAGTCGCTAGATGGAACTACTTGAAAAAGCGCTGGCACCCGTCGGGCCCGAGCAGAACATGGTGTCGGGCAGGAAGCGGTCCTGGTACACATCGGGCGCGCCGCAGTAGGCGTCCGACACCAGCGGCACCGAAACGCCGCGCAGCACCTCCGAGATGGGTGCTTTTTATTTCTTTTATAAATGCTGGTGTAAAAATCTGCACTTGTATGAAATTATTCCATGCAATTCTATGATAATGAAAACATCAACTTCTTTAGCAGAATAACGCCAACATACAAACGTCGGTAAAAATTTAATCAGAGTACCAAAGTGCCTTCGGGTGCAAGTAGCATGCAAATCTGGGGTTATGCGTGATGGTTTCATGTATAATGCAGGAGTATCAATTCAAAACTAATTTCTGGGGCCCTACTCAATATCTATACTGGGTTGGGCCCCATGAACTCTGATTCTTCCTCCAACCAAACTCTCTAGGCGAAAAATTGCACGTAAAACTATGAGAAAATAGCTACCTATGACCCAAAACCATCGTGTCTGAGCTTTATTTGTCGAACATGATCCATGCATTGCTTCCTCCACTAATCATGCATCGGAAGTTGTTCAGTATGCCACGACCACCCTAACTACAGTGGCTTCTACTATCACCGTATGCTGCATGAAAATCAGATGTGTCTGCCTCCATAACCTGTATTTAAATGTATATAGTGATTATGCTAACGGTCCATAAAGATAATGTTACAATTCAGTGTTAAAGAACAGCGATGAAATGTATCATTATTGCATCCATGCCATCTTTGTACCTGTAAGCATTCAATGCCATGCTCATAGGTGCAAATAAAATAAGAACATGAAAGAGCACTGCATAATGCATTACATCCAGATCTTTCCAGTTACGGTAGGGGTGCTGTCATCAGGCAATAGCCAACATTGTCCTCAGAGACGGCCACATGCTAACCTTTCCCTGCCCTCACAGGACAGTTGGACCACAAAACCATAAAACCTCCTCTATTTGAAGTAAAACTCTTGATGAAATGTGGCATGGCAATGAAAGCAGTACCTCTTCCCCATCCTCTTTGCTTGCATTTGCTATGCCACTTAACTTCTCACTTTCATTGCCTTCCAGTGGCCGATATCATTGGCTATCATATCAATAACCAAAAAGCAAGATTCAAGTAAGCGAAAAGTTGAACTGTGAATAATTGTTTAAAAACCATCAAAGTATTTATAAAATAACTGCATTATAAGCAGGGGCACAGGTTTTGAAGATAGGCTGGTGAGAAGTGAAAAAATTATGCCACATACCGCCAAAATATGAATGTATCCCAGATGAGCACAATTCTTCGCAAACTTAAGGGGGAAGGTTGGAGCCTTGAACTTAATAGTTAGACAATAGAATAAAAGTTAAAAAACACCCTTGATTTGAAAATATGTGTGACTGATAGCCAATCCCAATCAGGAGAAGGGAACAATGACAAATTGGCATTTCAGAAGTATTATCGCCTATTATTCTCATTCATGAGCAACGTCATCAGAATACAACATCAAATCACAATTGATTTGGAGGGGAAGAAGGCTGTTCACTTGTGATTGCTGGAGTGATTTAAGAGCCTTTTCGATGTGTTCAAGAGACGAGTTGGATAATCACAGGTCAATTTCTATCCTGATCGGATCATCCCGCCGACGTACCGTCAACCGTCAATCCCTCTCGTCACTGAAAGCAGAATGCTGAATCGCGGCACCGCCAACGAAGTGAGCAAGATCAAAAACTAAACCCTAGGCAGGTGATTATGACACTGCAATACGAATGCCACCTGCAAAACTTCAGCGCGTTGAAAATCTCCGCTCACCTCATATCAGTCGCATTACACCGATTGAAACATGCTCTTGCATCCAGATAAAGCCCCATATCTAGATGATTCAATAAGTTATGTTGTCTTATTCGGGACACTAAGGGTCGGCTGTTCAAAAGCAGTTAATCGGCCGACATGCCGGGCCACAGGAAATACACTGATTTGTGGCCGACCTGTCACCAGATCGGCCGACCAACAAAAAACCATAGGATATTTTTGTTGCTGGGTTTGAATGAAATCTAGAGCAGATACCGTGGTGCGGGAGAGTGCCGTAAGAAGTCTTTACGGAAACGTTTGCCGGTGTTGTGTTACGCAATGTATTATAGTGGAGGCATAATATATATGTATGGAGACCTCAAGTCACGTTTTGCATGGTGTGCTGAGTCATTTCGTCCTGGCCGCCACCAGCATCTGCTGTCCAAAAACATTTCGGCAACCAAGCGTTGCGAGAATATATTTGTTTTGGTCGCCGACTTTATTCACCAAATCGGCAGGCTTTACAACCCCTGCCACTGTTTCGCTTCCCTTTTTGCTTCCCGCCTCAGCTCAAAACAAACTCCAGCTCGCTGTGTTCTCTGCACAGCTAAAAGAATCTAAAATTCGTCGTAGTGTATGTGCAAATGACCGCTGCAAAGCACTCGGCAGCATTCTCAAACATTCATTGATACGGCGCCGTAGATTCAGTCGAATAATTTTCGTAGAAGTCATAGCATTCAACATCGTATTTTTTAATATCGCACACATAGACATATGTTTCTTTTACCATTGTTTGCAAATATGACGTTTGTTGAGTTCTGCTGGCCTCTTGGTGAAGCTAAAAAGTCATTTATGTGTCTGGAACGCCCTTATGTCACAGCTGCACCTTGTGCAATAAGCTTAGTCAAAAGCACTTTGTAAAAATGCATCGTTCTTGAAGGCTACAGGTGGACCATTTTTGAACGGCGGCCTGATCGGACAAAACTTTTGCGGCGAAACAGAAATTGCCGGAATGGGCAAGTTGACCCCCCCGGGATCTCGGGAACTGAGAAAGCTAGACACACCGAATTTATCGTGTGTGTTGACCTTGCCCTTTTACCTGACACGTGAGCTTATTTAGGTCAAAGTTTGAGACTCCTGGGTCATAACCTTCGGGTCAAGTAAGGTCAAACAAGGTCAAATTCCGGTCTGATCTCCAAAGTATCCCCAGAAGCTAGATCACTGTTTCTAGGCAAAAGTTCACGTCCTCATTTAAGGTTAGTGACCTTGTTTGACCTTTGTATGGTCATGGTGACCAAAATCATGCAAGACCTCTGAGTTCTGCGTTTTAATAAGCGACAAAGATCACGCCAAGCAGCGTGTTTCTAAAAACCAAATGTTGACCTGGGTATTTTAGATCAATGAACTATTCCGACCTCTAAAAAGACCATGGAAGATGCATAATGCGGTTCCTGTAATCAATAAATTCAAAGTGAGCACGAGAAGCTGTCTTATACAGCAAGCCCTAGAGTAATAAAACAGGTTGGTTTGACCTTGGCCTGACCTTCATACCTGAACTTCGGTCAACGTAATTTGCTCATTCAATATTTATGTTGCCCAAGAAAACATCTCAGAGATGTATGGCTTAGTCTAACACTCCGTTGGTGCATCAGATTAGGCGATTTCATAGCGGTTGACCTCGCTGAAACATAGGTCAGCGACCTTACAAGGTAATTTTAAATTGTTGATACCAAGCGATTCGCTGTTTAATTCTCTACAGCTTTGCAGGACTTGCGTAGCTTGCTTTGCGTAGCTACGCCGCGCCGTTCGGAAACCATTGTGGAAGAACATTCGGGGGGGAGGGGGGTTCAATTTCACCCCCCAGCCCTCACCCCACCCAAGCGCGTGCTAATCTACTTGGCAAGTGATAAAGCTATCAGAACTGTCTTATGCATGAGGCATTTTTGTGTTGAAGCATGAAGCAAAAAGCAAGGAGCATGAAGCATGAAGCATGTTTATGCATGTTGCCTGCCGTAGGCCGTGTTCTGTGGGTCATCATGACGTAGCGTGTCTTTCTACTTGGCTGCGGCTCGACTACAACTAACTAGTTGCAAATTTAACTCTTAAAACACCATGTATTCAAAAACAAAGCAAGGAACACATAATATCAGCGCATTTTCACAGATGGCACGGTGTTTTGAGATCACATGTTGTACAAACGTCACACTGCGAGTGTGAATTGCGTAGCTGTTAGTTCACTTGGTGAAAAACGGATGGCGCCAATTGCCTCCAGTCGGCCCATTCTTGACTATTTAAGACCGTGGTTCAGTGCCGTATCATCAGTACCTTGCCAGCAGACAGCGCAAGCAGCTTCCGTCGCTATGTTCTGTCTCGGTCTCCTGGTCCTGTGCTTGGTCGTGGCCGCCACGGCTAATCCCACTACCGAGGGAGTGGGAGGACACACGCACCTGACTCTGACGGAGGTGTTTAATGCCATGAACACCGACGGCGACGACCGCGTCACCACGGCCGAACTCAACGCATATACCGCCACACTGAATGAAGACAAAGCAGCGATCGACTCTGATATGGAAGCATTGGCCGATGACGCCTCCCGGCGCAAGTAAGGCGGATGAAGGGTCACCGGCGCAGTGGCAACTGGCCGGTCATAGAAAGACCCCATCAGGAATCAGACGACTTTTTGGGGAGGAAGAAATGTCTCCAGAAAGGGCAACACTTTTTCACCAACTAGACAAACAATCGCCAGATGCTGTGTGACAGGGGCGTTCTTGATCAGGTCGCCAATAGCAACGGACGACCCGTAATGTTTCCGAACGAGTTCTTAGCATGCGAAATAAACGTGTCAATACAGGCATGTCTGTTACCACGCACCTTTAAAAGCTTTGCATGCGCTTATCCTTAGGGAAGGCACATCATTGATATTTCTCAAGGGCGCGTGTAGTCTGACCTCTGCTACTGAGGTGCTCCCAGAATTGGGGTGATCATAGGCACGATGATGACACATGATGTTCGTCACCAGCAAAGTTTGCACCAGCTTGCAAGCTTGCACTGCACGATCCCGCACGGAACCGGCCGGGTCGGAAAAGGTCTCGTGCCCCAATATCTCAAAGATTGATTTAAGGCCACGAGAACCTGCAAGCACATGCAACTTAGAAACTGTTGTCACTTTGCATTGGGTTCGTCCGTCACTTGTTACGGGTTAGTTCAAATGGGAAACAGTTATTACCAAATCTAAGGGTAAGTCTACGACACCAGTATGACCAACCCTTAGAACATTGACGCCGTTGGAAAATTGTTGAACCAGTTCCACATCAGACGTGGCTCAACTTTTCCCGAAACTGCCTTGGAAATGCGTTCAAAGAACGAAATAAACGTTGCTAGAGAGCCATAAAAATCAGCTGCTTGGACGCAGTTAGTATCAACGCATGTTATTCTGACATGTGCGTGCGACGGGATAACTTCGGATCTAGGCATATCAAGCCAAATTAACAGGGTCAGGCTTTGGTCAGCAAACTGGTCAGCTTAACAGTTGAAACGGAACATGCCCACTCACACCCCATAAATAGGCAAAGATTGAGCAATTCATAGCCAATAGAATAAAGGCAAGGCAATTGTTTTTATCCAACATTCGAAATTTAAAAATCTTCAGCGCACAGTTTTGCTTCACAACGTAACCCCGTAATGACAAATCCAAGCCATACGAGCTTTGATGCCTGATGACGAAAAGTTGTCCTTTTATACATCGCTCTTGGACGGAAATGGTGTGACACAAACATTTTTTTTTTTTTACTTAACCTTCATTGAAAGGTTGTGTGAAACATCGATCGTAGAGTACCTACCAAGGTTGTAGTAAATAGTCCAGTGCATATACGACAAATATTTGAAAACACTGGTGAGACACACGGTAGCCATTCTGGAAGCGAAATTCTGTGCTGCAAAACCACTCATACTTCAAATTGCAAAGTCTTCTTTGATAGCTCACAACTCAATCTTGTAGTCTGGAAAATATAAGGGACGCTTGTTTTTGTGGGTGGGTTATGACATCCAGTATGTTTACAGGTCTGTCAAAAATGCCACTTTTTACTTTTTTGTTGGACCACAGACGGAAACATGCCCCTGACACCAATGGATGTACTTGATGGCACTTGTTGCTTCACTATAAAATATGATTTATAGTAAACTTTGGAAATCTTGCTAACAAGACCTAACAACGGCATGGAGGTCAGAAAATGACTTTTTGTGATGTTTATGGGGCTAATTCCAGGTCGAATTAACATTCATGTTTTCATTAGCCGGAACATCTCATTTACTATTTCGTCTTTTCTCATGTGGTTTTCATTTCTGATAAATCTTTTTGCGGGCAAAATTGTCACTTTCCACCTTCCCTCAAAACCAACTCCAGCTTACTGTGCTTTCTGCACAACTGAAAGCATCTAAAATTCGATGCAGTGTCTGAGTAAGTTACCGCTGTAGAAGCTTTCAGCAGCATTCCCAAGCTTTCAGTGATGCGTCGCCCTACATTCAACCCAATAATTCTTGTAAAAGTCATTAACATTTAACAGGTTAATTCAGGCCTTATCATGAACTATACGGAGACGGAAGGACTGTCCCATACGTCGACAAACAAGTGAGTGCAGAAAGCAGGTGCAGTCGCATAACCTTGGAGACGGATCCCTCCATCAAGTCCGCAAAAACTAGCACAGGTCTGCGCTGCCAATCTGTACAGCCAACTTGCACTAAAGAGAGTCCCACACAGTTGAACGTATCAAAGCAAACATCAGATAGGATTAAATATACTCTCTTATAATCATTGGTATACTTTTAAGTGGAAAAGACTACTCCAGACAACACATTTTCCTTGTTTAGTAAATATGCTGCCCAAAATGTCTTTGTTTAGTGACATCATCGCACCTTGCACAGAGGTGAGGGCCAACTGCCGGCTATCATGTCTGGGAATCATGCTTACGAACGCCAGATTTGAATTACTCGACAATGATATTGTTTACCTTAGTCGCTCCATGGCCTATGGCGTGGCAGGATTTCAGCGGCGTTATTATGACGTCATGGATGCCTGGTTGGCCTTGGAGCAGGTGACGTGAACAGGTGACGGACGAACGGGTCCATTATACCGCCGCCAGTATGTATGTACCTGAGTACCTTTCTGTATACTATACCTGCTCCGAATAATTCCGGCTTGGCCCCAGCGTTAGAAGCAAATGAAATGTAAAAATACATACTGGGTGTTTATTAAAAGAGAAATGGGGTCGATGCGACTGTTTGTCCTTCCCCTGCCGTTTCGAAGCTACAAGCGATAGGACCTCGCGGAGGAGAAGCGCTGAATTGATCTCAACGAGGTCGCACGATTGGTAATAACGCGTTTAAATGGATACCAATCGTGCGACCTCGTTGAGATCAATCCAACGCTTCTTCTCCGCGAGGTCCTATCGCTTGCAGCTTGGAAACGGCAAAGGGAGGGAAACCAGTGGCATCGACCCCACTTGTCTTTTAACACGCGCTCGGGTAGGGGTGTCAAATTAACCCCCCTCGAAGATTTTTCCAGAATGGTTTCCGAACGGCGGAACGTAGCTACGCCAAGTTCTGCATGGCTATAGAGAACTGAATAGCGAATCGCTTGGTATCAAAAATTCAAAATTATCTTCTAAGGTCGCTGACCTATGGCAGGTTAAATTCAGACCATGCTTTCAGCGAAGTCAATTTCTAAGGAATCGTCCAATCTGATGCAACAACGGATTGCTAGACGAAGCCATACATCTCCGAGATGCTTTCTTAGGCAACACAAATATTTGATGAGCAAATAAGTTGACTTAAGGTCAGGTAAAAAGGCTAGACCAGTTCAAAACAAATCTGTTCTATTGTTCTAGGGCTTGCTGTGTGGGGTATTTTCCGGTGCTCATTTTGAATTCACTGATAGCAGGAACCGCATAATACATCTTTAGACTTCTTAAAAGTCATAATGGGTCATTGACCTAAGACGACCCAGCTCGACATTAAAAAAACATAATGCCTAGCGCCATCTTTGTCCCGTATTGAAATGCAAAACTCAGGGCAGTCTTGCATGATTTTGGTCACCATGACCTTCAAAAGGTCAAGCAAGGTCATTGACCTTAAAAGAGCTGATGACCCTTTGCTAAGAAACAGTTATCTAGGTTCTGGGAACACTTTGGAGACCATCCTGAAATTTGGCTTTGTTTGACCTTATTTGACCCAAAAGTCATGACATAATGACCTTAAACTTTGACCTGAGTGAGTTCACGTACAGGTCAACACACGCTGCAAACTTTGTGCCTCTAGCTTTCTTAGTTCCCGAGTTCTTAGGGGGGGGGGGGGCAAGTTGACCCGCCACCCAAGCAAAGGGTATCTAGCCCGCCACCCGGGCGCGTGTTGATTAACACCCAATATGTATTTTTACATTTCATTCCCTTTTAACGCTGGGTCTAAGCCGGAATTATTCTAAGCAGGTATAGTGTACGTAAAGGTGCTCAGCCACATGTATGCTCGCATCGGTATGATGAACCCGCTCGTCCGTCACCTGTTCACGTCACCTGCCCCAAGGTCAACAAGGCATCCATGACGTCATATTAACGCCACTTAAATCCTGCCACGCCATAAGCCGTGGGGTGATTAAGGTAAACAATATCATTGTCGAGTAATTCAAATCTGGCTTTTGTAAACATAATTCCCAGACATAACAGCAGGCAATTGGCCCTCAGTTCTGTGCAAGGTGCGATGATGTCACCAAACAAAGACATTTTAGGTAGCATATTTACTCAAGAAAAAAGCAATGTTGTCTGCAGTAGTCTTTCCTACTTAAAAGTACACCAATGATTGCAAGAGAGTATATTTAATCCCATCTGATGTTTGTTTCAATACGTTCAACTGTGCGCGACTCTCTTTAGTGCAAGTTGGCTGTGCAGATTGACAGTGCAGAACTGCGCTAGTTTTTGCGGACTTGATGGAGGGATCCGTCTCCAAGGTTATGCGATTGCACCTGCTTTCTGCACTCACTTACTTGTCGACGTATGGGACAGTCCTTCCGTCCCCCGTATAGTTGATATAAGAGCTGAATTAAGACGTTAAATGATAATGACTTCTACATGAATTATTGGGTTGATCTATGGCGACGTATCGATAAACGCTTGGGAATGCTGCTGAAAGCTTCCACGGCGGTAATTTACCCAGACACTGCATCGAATTTTAGATGCTTTCAGTTGTGCAGAAAGCATAGTAAGCTGGAGTTAGTTTTGAGGGAAGGTGGAAAGTGAAAAATTTGTCCGCAAAAAGATTTATCAGAAGTGAAAATCAAATCAGAAAAGACGAAGCAGTGAATGAGATGTGCCGGCTAATAAGAGCATGAATGCTAATTCGACCTGGAACTAAAGACATAAACATTACAAAAAGTCATTTTCTGACCTCCACGTTGTTGTTAGGTCTTGTTAGCAAAATTTACAACGTTTACTATAAATCATATTTTATAGTGAAGCAACAAGTGCCACCAAGTACGTCCATTGGTGGCTTTCAAGGGCATGTTTCTCCCTGTCTTCCCCCCAAAATCTAAAAAGTGGCAGTTTTGACATGACTTGTAGGCATACTGGATGTCATAACCGACCCACAAAGAAGAAGCGTCGCTTCTATTCTCTAAACTACAAGGTTGAGTTGTGAGCTATGAAACGAGACTTTGCAATTTGAGATATGAGCGGTTTTAAAGCACTGAATTTCGCTTCCAGAATGGTTGCCGTGTTTCTCACCAGTGTTTTCCAATATTTGTCGTATATGCGCTGGACTATTTGTTTCCTGATGACAGCACCCCTACCGTAACTGGAAAGTTCTGGGGGTCATGCATTATGCAGTGCTCATTCATGTTCATATTTTCTCCTCGCCTGTGAGCATGACATTGGATGCTCACAGGTGGAAAGATGGCATGGATGCAATTATGGTATATTTCATTGCTGTTTTTTAACACTGAATTGTAAAACTGGCCTGATAGACCATTAGCACAATCACGATATACATTTAAATACAGGCTATGGAGGCAGACAGCTTATCTTGCATGCAGCCTACGTTGATAGTAGAAACCATTGTAGTTAGTGTGGTGGTGGAATACTGAACAATTTCCCGTGCATGATTAAAGGAGGAAGCTATGCATGGGTCATGGCCAATAATCAAAGTTCAGAGAAGGTTTTGTGTTACAGTTAGTTATTTTCTCATAACTTTACGTGTAATTTTACGGCTAGAAAGTTTGGTTGGGGGAAGAATGAGAGTTAATGGGGCCCAACCCAACATAGATATTGAGTAGGGCCCCAGAGAATAACTTGAATTGATGCTCCTGCACTATATATGAGACCGTCACGCATAACCCCGTATTTTCATGCTACTTGCATGCAAAAGGCAATTTGGCATGCTGACTGAACTTCTACCAATGTTTGTATGCTGGTGTCATTCTCCTACAGAAGTTGGTGTTTTCATTATCTGAAGCGCGGATTTTTACACCAGCATGTATAAAATAAATAAAAAGGAATGGTAATCAACAATCTTAATTATTACCCTTATTCACCGGTTTTCATAACGAGGGCTATTGTGGGAGGGGGATTCCCTGACGTTTTCAAACTAAGAGAGGTAAAGCCTCGCAAAAAAAAACACCAAAGAAACAGTGAACTGTCTAACAAGGTCCCGCGATTAGTTAGAAGTCCCCAGTTGTTCATAGATCCCACTAGGCTACGTCGAAGGTCAAATTTTCATGGAAAACAAGCACCAGCTTTGCATGTTCATATATACAAAACATGCAGTGTAGTGACATGGAACGTAAAGAAGCGTGTCCCTTGTTCAATTACAAATACAATAGCATGCAGTTTCATTTATTCCGAGCTTCTATTTATAACGTACGGTTTCGTTTATGTACCAGTGTCAACCCTCCGCGCGTAGTTCGCGGAATTTTCGCTCGCCGCCCGCCTCACCTGCCGACGTTGAATCGCCTTGCAATGCTCGTAAAAAACTGCGCTTCTCTGAAACCACAATTACTAGGGGCACTTTTTTGGTGTCAGCACGCGTGCAATGGATGCCCCAGGGGCTGCTAGAGCTTTTGAGTGAGACTGCGCAATGTGCCGCATTGGTATCTTCAGAAAACTGTAGGATTGGGGGTGTCGCATCACCCCCTCCCTCTCCCGTCAGGGCGAGCAGCTGGTTCAGAAAGCGCTAGTTGCCTGTTGTAGGGTTATTAACAAATTTCAATGCGATTTGCTTGTTAGCCACGGTGAAAGGCGCCCACCAGGCAACAAATGTCGCGCCAAGCTTGGATCATGCCTAGGGCGTGCTTTGAATACTTAGTGTTCCAGTCTTTTTTCATGCAGGGCAGGCATTGATGTGAATCTCCAAGCTCGTGGGCCAGTAGATGTTTTTGACGTCCTGATGGATGCCTTCCTGGAATGGAATTCCCCTTGATGACCTACCATGAGTCTCGGTTTTTCTGACCGTGTTTTTTCCAATGCTACAGAAACGGCTTACACCATGCGCACTACACGGATAATTCGTAAACTGGTTACGTTCGGGCTAGTAGTCTCTTAGCGTGCACTTTTGATTCGCACATGTTGCGTAAATGCTCCAGCAGCTGTCCACAGTGTTGCCTCGCTTCTCTAAACAGCAAAGGTTTGCGCGCCTCTGCATGACTCAGGCTCTGGAATTTCCAGGCTGTAGCCCGCGGCGCACACAGTTGCGCCATCTCGTCAGTTGGGTGGCGGCATGAGCGGCGACCGGGCCATGGAAGGCGTTTGTTCCAACCTACAAATGGGTGTCGGTGTGCGCGCGCAACTCGGGGCTGTGCTCCTGCTGACGCTGACGGCGTGGCTGACGGACGCGGTTCCCACAGCCAACAGCAACCGGCCGGACATTCTGCCGACGGACTGCGGCCGCCGCACCGTGCGGCCGGATGAGGCGCTCCGACCGTTCATAGTCGGGCCGGGCAACACCACCGCCTATTATGGCCAGTATCCGTGGCAGGCGCGGCTGGTCATGTACGATGCCAAAGTGAAGGGCTACGTACATTACTGCGGAGGCATCATTGTCTCGCACGAACACGTGGTGACGGCCGCCCACTGCGTGGTTGAGGTGGCCCCACATCGGCTGCTGGTGCGTGTCGGAGACCTCCGATTTGACGACCGCGAGCTGTTTGAGCAGGAGTTTGCCGTCGCCAGCTACCATGTGCACAGCCGGTTCGGCGCGGGTGCTGGCCTCCGGCACGACGTGGCCCTGCTGCGGCTACGTCGCCGCGTCGGACCCGGCATCGAGTTCGGCCGCTACGTGCAGCCGGCATGCCTGCCGGCAGCCGGCGCCGAGTACGAGACGTTTCTGCTGTGCGAGGTGTCCGGCTGGGGGCGCATGGCGGACCTCGCTCCCATCTCGGAGGTGCTGCGCGGCGTCTCGGTGCCGCTGGTGTCAGACGCCTTCTGTGGCGCACCCGAGGTGTACCAGGACCGCTTCCTGCCCGGCGCTATGTTCTGCTCGGGCCCGACGGGTGGCGGCGCCGACAGCTGCGAGGGCGACTCGGGTGGCCCGCTGGTGTGTGGCGACGAGGGCAGCGGCCGCTTCGTGGCTTATGGCGTCGTGTCGTCTGGTGACCCGCTTGGCTGCGGCCGACGACCCGGCCTCTACACTAAGCTGTCGGCCTACGTTGGCTGGCTGTTGCGCCGCCTTGAGCTGGACCAGGAGGAGGATGCGGCCCCGAGCACGACAGTGATCGCAGCTAAAGATGCCGCCGACCGGCCTCAGGGCGACCTGGGCCGGCCTTGTTCCACCCCGGATGGTGCGGCCGGCTTTTGCCTTCACTTGCGAGACTGCCCCGACCTGCTGCCGGCGGACGGCGAGGACCTGTCAGTGACGCTAAACCGGCCTCTCTGCGGCCTGGATGCGGCCAACACACCGCTGCTCTGCTGCCCTGGCCAGAAACCGCGCCGCGTCGGCTGTGGACGGAGCAGGTTTTCGCCACCGTCGCAGCTGGGCGCTGCGTTCGCCAAAAACGCCGCCAACTTTCCCTGGATGGCGGCCATCTACGAAAGGCGAGAGGGCGGTGGAGGTACGGCGTTCTGCGGGGGCGCCGTGATCTCCGACCGATGGGTGTTGACGGGGGCGACCTGCGCTCGTGATGACCGCCAGCTGAGTGTGCGCTTCGGTGACCTTGACTTGCAGGACACCTCTGACGACAATCCTAACGCACCTCCGTTCGAGCTGGACATCATCGAAGTTGCGCGGCATCCCCAGTTTGCGCCGCCGGAAGACGGAGCTCACAACATTGCCTTGCTGAAGACTGCATCACAAATTTCGTTCTCCAGCACAGTAGGCCCTATTTGTCTACCAGATGCATCCCTTACGTCGACTGTGCCAGCGGGTAATGACCTCATCTTTGCGGGCTGGGGCGCGCCCAGATTTGGAGACAACACTGCGCTCTTGTCTCTGAAATGGGCCAGGGTGAGGGTGGTGGATTTCGGAGATTGTAGAAGCAATTACACTAAGGTCCGAGCACACACCCAGTATTTTAATGCAGGCTCGTTTTGTACGAAGTTTATTGAACCAACACCGGAGTTCTCGTGTGCTATCAATGTGGGCGATCAGGGTTCCGTTTTCATGGAAGTTGTCAGGGAAGGTAACATCGCGAGGTGGTACGCAGTGGGGCTGACTGTTGGTGGAGTCGGTTGTGGCAGCGAAGAGTTTCCGGATATCAACATCGCCCTTGGACCATCACTGGACTGGATCCAATCAATCATCACGGCGCCATCATAAATGTTGCCTTTAGTTGCCTGTGCCATTGATCAGTGCAACCGCACAGCCACACCTCGTTTTTTCAGCAGATTTCTAGTGCGGTGCATCGTATGAACTGAGCTCTGTTACGCCGGCTTTTATGTGAGCAGACGCCCAATACATGTCAGCAGTCAGCAACACTATGTCAGCCGCAAACGCTATCTCGACCATAACGGATCCTCCTGGTGGGTATCTAGCATATCCGCGACCGGCGATCAGGAGGCAGGAGCTAGACGACCGCCGCAGTGCTGATGAGCAGAGCACAGACACACCACTGCCAGAGTACCTGGCGGTTCAGCGTTACAAGCTGGACTCCGACAGGAAGCCGCTCCCATTGGGAGGCGTTTCCGCTGAAGTGTAACCCGTTCCAGTGTCAAAAGGCGTTCTCCAAGCTAATGTTTCCGAAAGCTCTGAATATGCTCATACACCAACGGCAAATAAAGCGGTCAGTTGTTCGCGATCAATGAGCTTACACTTGGCGCGAGAGGTCAGGGTTCTTTCAGCGCCGCTGTTACGGTAACCTGCACCAAATAAAAATGTATAAAAATGCGCCGTATGTTGACGCCCGCGCGGAATAACAGAGGATGGAGTAAAGGGGATGGAGAGACACGGCGTCACTGCTCACACATTCAATGCATTCATATATATACATATGATTTCACTAAGAATTAAGCAAGAAACACGTTTGTATTAGTTGTATGCTGTTAAGCTGCATCACGTTAACATGTGTTGCAATGCTGATGAACATCATTTCTAGGAAAAATTGTCATTTGGTTGGTCCTAGTGGGACAAAATATGGACCTAGATACATCAACCGGCTACCAACCGCGAGATCTCGATCGAGTCAATCCGCTGGATTGTCGGCAGGACTGTTTCTTTCGTAGTTTGGTGAAGACAGGGGTCATATCTAACACTTGACATTTTCGTGAAACTCAGCGAATTTTGGGCGAATTTTAAACAACGCATTACGCTGGGGTATCCGAATACGCGTTTAAATAACGTAACAAAATGGTGCGTTTGAATTAGGCGCGAATCCACGACATGCCAGAGAGATATCTTTCGAAAACCTTTGGGGGTCTCATCGACCTCCTATACCCCTACCAGGCGAGGAGGTTAACTACCTACTGGTTACAACTAGTTAATCAACTTCTTACCGCACAAGAAAATGATATAGCCCCCACCTTGTTTCGTTACAGAATACTGCCGGAATCCCTCATCGGCTCACATGTGCGAACCTCGCCTTCTGGAGTCGCTGTAATAATTCTTACAACGGGACCCTCCGTGGGCAAATTCACTGCCGCTGCTCAGGATCAGTTGCCCATGGTCATCTTAGCAAACACGCTTCTGTGGCCGCATGTCAATCCCCCAACGGAAAAAATCAACCAACTTTTCCGGCAGCCCAAGCCCGACTTTTTCCTTTTTTCGGGTCATTTCGGGATCGGGATCGGGGTCGGGATCGGGGCAAATGATCCGGCCATTCCGGATCATTTCCCGACTTCCACCTCCTGGGAGTCGCGAGAAGGCAGCTGAAGAGCGAGTCTCACGTCCTGCTAATCGCGAATCCATCAACGGTACCCTACACGTGCTACTGCTACACCCACCAGCGGCCAGAGGCGTGCGAAAATACGTCCCACCTCATCTGTGAGTCGCGAAGAGATTGACCAACAGCCAACTCCCAAATTTCTATAGGGAGTGAGATATTTCAATCCACGGCTAAACAACTGCCTATGTACTACGTAGGACTTTCTCCATCGCTCCCCGTGAGGGGTCCTAACGCAAAAGCGTATGTGACGCGTTTAGACCGCGGTGACAAAAATTCTTTCATTACACACGTGGGAAAGTCACAGTCGCCCCAAGCTGTACGCAGTTTACGGGCTATGCAAGATAGTTGATTTGACACATAAACGTTGGTCTGACCACGATACGTACACTCTCATGGCACAAAATACAGGACGCACATCATCGATCTGCTATTTTCCTCCAGACTGTCCATTGAAACGCATATAAAAATGCCAGGCAGGGGTCGGTACGTCATATAACAACACACAATAGCCACAGATTTATGTATTGAACATGCTAATTGCTGTGATACGACGTGAGCGCCAAGGTGATACAAATAACTGATCGCAATTAATGCGCGAGCAGGCAATCTCAAAGAGACCTACGGAACGCATATTCTTAATTATCTAAAAGGAGAAAAAGGGATCTCAGAATCGCCGAAGGGTCGATTCCCTCGCCGGCTTACATTTTGCCGAGGGGAAGGCGTAGAGTGTCCAGCCGTCGACGCACCCGGCCGGTAGGGCTCCCACACCGTGCCCGCCCCACTGTCTGAACGTTCCCGTGTGCTGTTTGAGCATGCTCCGCATTGGCTGAACGTATGCTACTTCGACGAGGTCGGTGTTTTTAAAGGCCCGGTCCCCCTGTTGGTCGTACTGGCGTGCATGTCCGGAATGAACACTCGGGCCAAGCGTAGTAAACAAAAACCGTACTCGCACATTGAAAAAACAGCATGTGGCCCCGCGGTGGATTGACACGCCGCGCGCCGCATTTGAAACTAACCTATTCAATCCTGTTCCCGGGATTATAAAAACACACACGTCGTACGAATGACCCAATTGCACTAAAAACATAGCATGTGGCCCTCGGCCGATAAATACGCCGCGCGCCGCATAACCATAAAAAACAGTACATTTCAGATCGGGCTCACTTTTTTGGGCTACAAATCACACAAACACTCGTCCTGATAGGGGATGATCCATTCCCGCGAAGGTACGGTGAGGATACCCCTTTAACGTGTTTTGCGATCACGTCCAAATTTCCGGTAGCTTATAAGCATCCATTGGGCGTATTTTGACACCAGAAACGCGTGTCTAGCTTTTCTGATTTCGGAACAGTAGTAGTTAGAGGAACACTGCACGGCGATCTACGGCCGCTGCGGGCGGCGGGCGGCAACCAGCGATGTCGCGGAATGCACTGCCTGCCGGCGATGTTACATTGGCCAAGTCATGTATCATATGTAGATGCATATACACACACTCACACACACACACACACACACACACACACACACACACACACACACACACACACACATATATATATATATATATATATATATATATATATATATATATATATAATCAAAACAGTAAAAGAATATCGGCGATTTTACTCAGCAGTTAACAATGAAAATACCTGTTTAAATTTTAAGTCCTAACTGGGCATGCTCTCGTAGGTGTGACGCGAAGTAAAAAAAAGTGCGATTTTCCGGTAAATTCGATTTTTGGCCTGCCATAATAGGGGCAATTGTTTTTTTCTGTTATCCTAAAAACATGCAAGGTAGCATCAATCGGAGACCTCGCTGAGACTAATCCATTGGTGTGTTTCGCTAAGATCCATCCTCATAAGTTTAGAAACGCCTGGGGGTGGTGGGGCTCGCATTCGCCCTCTGTTAGTCCGCGGCATGAAAATCCGTGTGCCAGGGCGACGGTTAAGGAGGGAAATCAGACCATTTGCGATTTGTGGGAAACGGGTGTGAGCGTTGTTTACCTCTGTAAACACCAAATACAGGGAATCTCACAGGGAACCGTAACTCGTTGAGACGCTACGTCATAGCCTGCAATGATCATCAGAATTTGACCCCGCAAGGGACCCGTGATGGCAGGCAGGGCGTGTCGTCGCGCGCCCATGCGCTACCACTCTATTGCGGTGATCTGGTACGGATCGGGCGTATTTTCATACAGACTGTTTACTTCGCCTTGCTGTTGAAGGCAAGGCTGATGTAGAAGGGTAGAGCTAAACTTCACTGCCCAGTAAACACGGCGGCTAGCTGGAGAGGGCTGGCCCGGCGCGCAGAGCCGGGCGCGGTCGGCAGCGGGGTGTCGGTGTATGGTGCGCGGCTGCAATCACCGCTGCAGGCGGCGGGCATCCCCGCCCGGTTAACTGAATTAGCGCCGGTGGATGGCACCACGGACGCAGACAAGCGGGGTGCAAACGGGTCGCACCAGTCTGTTATATATTTGGCACTGGTGCAGTGCGCGCAGATGCTTAGTAACATGCAGGAACGCAGCGAGAATCTTACCAAGGTGGTATCGGAGCCATAAGCGCGGAATCAGGTGGAGGGAGGGGGTAGGAAGGAGGAGCGTTTACCCCACACAAAAGGTTGGACGGGGAGTGACGCTCCCCCCCCCCGCAGTCTAGGCGTGATTAAGGTTATGTTTTCCCCGTACAACATTGAGCCAACTTCAGGAACAGTCTCAGAAAAATGGAAATAAGGCCGGATTTCTGTTCACAAAGCACTATCCAGCCTTCAACTGTTACTGCATACTAGCATTCTCCCTCATGCAAATGTCGTCTGCTCCAGCGAGTTCCAAGCGCCTGCAGCTCAGTAAAAGTTAGTTTCTTTGCGGGTACTCGTCGAACTGACTCATTGGCGGCGATGAATAGTTACTGTGCTATTTTGTGTATGTTTAAGCTTATTGTTCTTCATTACCATATTCAGCAAGCGCACCACGTGGAAGAGGTGTACAAAGGTATAGCGCACCGCGATGTATAGCTGCCTGCTCCTATCGATCACCCGTGGTACGAAACAGAAATCCGCCAAGAAGAGACCATTCGACATACACTCGTCAGATTAGCAACAGGCTCGAACTCATGTTCAGATAGATGTTCTCAACTTTGACCAACTATCGGTCCCGTACTAGGTCTTACAGGGGTTAGTTATTTTGCTCGTTGTGCTGAGGTCAATATCTATTTGTGCACACGCCTGCGAGAATCGAAGGAGACCGTTTTCAACTACGACCTGAGACCTGCTACAGCTCAAAGTTGACTAGTTGGTCAGATCTCCGTGCGATGGCAATGTGTGTATAATTAATGTGCAATATGCAATCTCCGTGGTAAGGGTACAACACATAACGATCTGTTTGACGAGAAAACAAACTAGTTTCCTACTGCCCCGGCGGAATGCCTTAACTGTACGGTGTTTATCTGTCATATTCGTTAGCTAAGCATGCATCAGTGGCCAAATTTAAAGGCGTACATTTGATTCTCATCCGTATGTTCTTCAATTGGGCTACTTACATAATCAACTGCTGTCAGTTTGAAAGATATGAAAAGGAAACCAAAGGTTATACGAGGCCCTCATTTTTCCTTTCAGTCCAAGGTAGTCCAAGGGCGAGGATGTCCCCTTGCGCCCTTCTCCCCCTTCTGGATCTGCGCATGGAAATATACCATTTAAATGTTTATCGTAAACCGGTCATGTCTCCGATTAACGCTTAACTTTATACCATGACAAACCATTCGTGAGCATTCAGTAAAGAGCTCGTGGGCCGAAAAGATGAACATGATCACTGAAACCTGGGATTAACTGGAAGAGTAAAAGATGACAATGCAGTGACATGCCATTTATTTCGTGACATGTTAGTGGTCATTGTCGGTCATTGAGACCCAAACAGGCACTGCAGTATCTGTGATTGGGACCCAAACAGGCATTGCAGAGCGCGCTATTGAGACCCAAACAGGCACTGCAGCGTCCGTAATTGAGACCCAAAAGGCATTGCAGTGTGTGCCACTGAGACCCAGACAGGCACTGCAGCGTGTGCCACTGAGACCCAAACAGGCACTGCGGCGTGTGCCACTGAAACCCAATCAGGCACTGCGGGGGTGGGCAATCATAGTCTCCAACGTGAAAGCAACGCGTGGCCACTGCTGTAACAACGAAGAGTTACTGCGCGGGTTGTTTCGTAAATAATGTGTCAAGTATTCTAGGCCTGTTAGATCACGATTGGCATCAATATTTAAGCGAATGTAGGTCCTTTTAGGCTTTGTGCCAGTGAAAGAGCACGGCAAAGGTCAGGGCACATGGACGTTATAGCACACACGTTATGGAAGGATGCAGACGAGGTAACAGTGTCACGGATGGAGCACTTGTTTCAGCTATCGTCCGCCTCTGCCGTGTAAGTACCTGGCTGGCCGTTGCGACCAGTTATCTCGTCGCCGTCCGCGGTCATGTCTTTTGAGCGAGGGCATTCTGAGAAATGGGCCACCAGACCGGCTCTTGACGCTTGGGGAAAATCCGTCTTATTTTCCAAATTACTCGAGGTGCCGCGAATGAATGCAGAGAGTGCGCGCGCTTTAAATCATCCGAAAACTAAAAGAACACCTACAACAAACAACTATAAACAAAAGCAAACAACCCCATTGGTAATAACAGCGAGGACAAGCAAATGCTCATTCCGATTAGCTTAGTCGGTAGAGCGCTGTGCCCACAATCGGAAGACCGCGGCTCGAATCCTAGCAATACTACAGAGAGACCTCGAACATTTGCTAAAAGCCAGACATCATCCAGCCCTGCTCAGGACTCCATAACGTCTGACGATGACTGGGAGTTAACTGGCTTAAATATTGTGTACGTACATTCTGGCGCACCAGACGAGAAAGGCAGCTGGAACAATTCATCCGTGACGATGCCGGGACCCGTGAGGTCACAGAACGTTTATAAGGTCTGATTTCCTTTATCAGGTTAAATAGATAACTAAATGTAATCGTAATATGGATATAAAAATAACTGTATACAATTAATGGAAGAACATTACCTTTGGGGAGCAATAGGCCCAGCGTTTTTAGTGATTGCATCTGACATCAAGCGCACGCACTGACACCGATAATACGTGTTTGAATAACACAAGGCATCTAAACACCACCATATCTGAACATAGTGTCGCCAAAATTCGGAAAATATGGGAGAGACGGGCTTCCCAGACAGTTTTTCGCTTCCCCTCTCCCGCTCCCTGAGACATCGTTGCCGCGCCCCTGATCAATGCTGGCGAACGGCCAGCGGCGGCCGGTCCGACGGCTGGCCCAGACCGCCGTGGCCGTCCAGCCGCCTGGCGCCGCCGAGGTCCTGTGCACGCTTGTCAAGCCCGAGGACGAGTCGCAGGCGCAGCAGAGACGTTGAAAAACAAACCGTGCGGCCAGTGTCGGGTGGCGCAGTACTGCAAGGCCCCATCATGCATAAGCAAACCTATCGCGGCCAGCGGCTGGCGAGTGGCGAGCGCAGGTCGCGAATGTGACGTGACATCGCCGGCGGCGGGTGGTGCGACTTTGGGAGAAAAAATCGCAGACAAAATACGTATGCATTAAGTGCGTCCACGGGTGTTCATAAGCAGCGCTCGGAAAGGATCAGGCTCGTTTCACCGATGTATGTGCGCAACAGCTCGTAAGTATTGGTCGCATAAGATAAATTTGCATAGATAACACTGCAATACGTGTGTTCCAGGGTACATCCCCAACCAGCATGACGAATGGCACACTGTCAACTCCCAGATTTCGCCGAAAGCTGGTCTCCGCCTAAAGGTCTAGGGCCCTGAGCCCACTGTGCAATTTGCAGTTCCATCCAGCACACAGTTTAAAGGAAATATTTCACATTTGAGGATTTTGAATCAAGGATCAGATATGATGAAACAATTTCACTTTGTAAATTGTTTGCAATTGGTGTATTTTTTAATGGAAAAGAGTTCTCTAGGCAGAACAGTTATCTATCTGCATAGATAAGGCAGTAGTAAAAGCTTTATTCTTCGAAGAAAAAGCAGAAAAATGGAGATATAGATGGGTTAAGATTTCGGCAACATGTCTTTATCGGAACAATAGCAGAAGCTTGTTTGCTGTTGTTCTGCTTCTGCTATTGTTTCGATAAAAGCATATTGCTCAAATACGACACCTTCACACATGATCGATCAGCCGCACATTTTGAACAGGTCAGATTTATGCGTACAGCCATTAACAAACACATGAAAGCCCCCCCCCCCCCCATAAAGGCCGCAGAGTCCTGCCCTCCTTGGCCCGTCCCATCGCTCGGCGGCCGGCCTCGGCCCCCGAGCCAGTGCGGTCGCCGCCTGTCATCTAGCGAGAGTTCTCCGAACCAGCCGAACCTTGGTGCCGTTTACAGCCGAAGCCGGTGCCATACACAAATACGGCGTCCGTCTGCCGTTCCAAGCTCCCGCGCCATGTTGACCGAACGGCACGCGAGCGCCGCACCACCGCCGGTGAAAATGTTAGTTATTTTTATGTTGAGTAAGTATGGTCCTCATACGTCATTGTTTGATTACGTCATCGTACCTCGCATAACATAGATTGAGAGCCAATTGACGTCCGTCGTTTCATCTGGAAGTCGTGCTCACTACGCCAGACATGAACGACTCGGCAAATATATTTTTTCTCGGTTTTGATCGCCGCACGGCTAATGGAATGACAAGATTTGACTGACGTTATTATGGCGTAATGAACGCCTGGGTAGCACGTCAGGGACGCCCGCGCTCATCGGCCACCAGCGGTCGGGCGCCGCGCCGTTTCGCCATGGGATAGATGGTGAATAATCCAGCCAAAATTGCTATCATTTAATAACCCCTCATATCATTTCATAATATTTCATAACCGAGCAAACTTTAAAAAATCGCTCAATCCCGAGATCATCATTCATTTATCGACGGTGAGGGGATAGCCACTTAAAGGTTTGGTTAGTTCCGCTTCGGTCAAAATCAGATTGAGACGAAAGATTTAAACTGCTTTAACATTGCCGGAACGAGGGAAATCAACGCTTGTTTTAACACGCGCCCGGGTGACCGGCTAGATACCCTTTGCTCGGGTGTGGGGAGTCAATTTGACCCTCCCCCCCCTGAGATCTCGGAAACCAAGGAAGCTAGAGACACCAAATTTACAGGGTGTTTTGACCTGTACGTGAACTCAGATCAAAGTTTAAAGTTCGTAGATTATGACCTTCGTGTCAAATAAGGTCAAACAGGGTCAAGTTACAGGTTGGCCTCCAAAATGCCCCCAGAACCTAGATAACCGTTTCTAAGCAAAAGGTCACATGCTCATTCAAGGTCAGTGACCTTGACTGAACATTTGAAGGTCAAGGTGACCAAAATAATACAAGATTGCTTTGAGTTTTGCATTTGGCTAAGTGACAAAGACTACGCTAGGCAGTATGCTCCTAAAACAAAAGGTTGAGCTGGGTCATTTTAGGTCAATGACCTATTCTGATCTCTAAAAAGTCCATGGAAGATGTATAATGCAGTACCTGCCATCAATAAAGTCGAAATGAGCACCAGAAACTATCCCATACAGCAAGCCCTAGGGTAACAAAACAGGTTGGGTTTGGCATTAGTGTGACCTTTATACCTAACCTTAGGTCAATGTAATTTACTCATTTCACTGTTGTGTTACCTAAGAAAGCTTCTCAGAGATGTATGGCTTTCTCTAACACTCAGTTGTTGAATCAGATTGCAGGATTCCATAGAAATCGCCTTCGCTGAAACCATGGCCTGACTTTGACCTGCCATAGGTCAGCGACCTCACAAGGTATCTTTAATTTTTGGTGCCAAACGATCCGCTATCTAATTTTCTACAGCTATGCAAAATGTGGCGTGGCTACGCCGCGCCTTTCGAAAACCATTTTGGAAAAGCCTTCAGTGGGGGTCAATTTGACCCCCCCCCCCCCCCCAACCGAGAGCGTGTTAAAAGAACCGGGTTTTGAGTCCCTCAGTGTTAGGGTCGTGACTACAGCCATGCCCAAATAAGTCCATAATTGTTCCACAGTACGTTAAAATCTCAAATATGGTTACAAATGCCTGTAAACTTGTTTCTAGTTTGCTTCTGGCTGAATAACTCTTGTCTTATCCCGTTTTGCCTACATTTCTACACCACCTTCTTCTTTACGCGTGCCACTTCTGTGTTGTTAAGTATTCATAATGCTTGTCATTGTTGTTTTTACAGCAGTACTTGTCGTGACGTTTTCGTCCAGCGGTTTGGCTCAGCTCGGTCAGAGAGAGACGTGTAGCGACGCGGCGATCTGTATTGGACCGAGTCCAGTGGCGTCCTGCCCTTGCTACCCCAGGCAGGCACGACATAACATTTAGTTCGTGTGAACTACCACTCATAAGTAAGCTCTCATACGCGCACCTATCACGCGTCCCATGCGGTCCGCTACGGGACGGTGGTCAGCGCCCGCGGCGGTAGTCGCATTCCACCGCGAGGTCTATGCCGCGCCGCGACACGGCAGGGACGGCATGCTGTGCCGCCGGCCGGCTGGGCGTGCTCACAACACTTGCCTACGAGCACACTAAGAAAACGTTTCTATTTTAGTCGCTTCGCAGCGCATTTTTGCGGGTAATGACGTTTTTATATCTACCGGAATACATACGCTATTACGGCCTCGGTCGGGAAGCAGTGGGACAGTGCGGGCCTCCTTTTCAACCAGACACCACCAACACCGAACAGTTGGCTCCATATCGTCCTTAACCCTGGTGGTCCATTTTTCAAGTGCGAGCAAAGCCAAACCCGCGATTTGCATTGATCGGGGCCCCTGAAAAAATGAGGGCGTCTGTCAGGGGTCCACAATGCCAAACAGGGGGTTCTGTGTCGACAAGGGAACCAGAATCGGCCAGAGCAATATTTGCTGGACAGGGACAGTGATGGGACCGCGAATGCCCGTTGGCCTTTTGCGTTAGTCGGGGCAACAACACATGTCTTCAGATTCCACTTAGCCTCATTTTGTATCAGCTCAGTTGGTCTAGATGTTCCCAAAGTTTCCCTCAGAATCACATGTAAGCACTTGGCAAACTTCATTTTGACACGCCACGAATTGGGGTGTGGGGGGGGGGGTGCTATAATGGCTTAATTTACAATTTCACATACTAGCCTTTGTGCATTTAGCCTCGATGTATGCCAGCCCAGTTCTAAAGTAGAAAGTGTGCTAGATGAGTTCACATTGGAAGCGAGTGGGATTGGCTAGGCCTCTGGCGCATGTGGTGGGCATTTTACAAATGTGGTGAGTGGAAAAGACCACGCACTGTTCGGGTCCTCAATGCCAGACTTTCCGCACTGTGCGGTTTTCGCTGCTGGAGCTTTTGTCGTCCTCAGGCCTGATCACCGGGACGCTAGCATACCCGTCTGACTTTCTATGGACGAAGTCACATTCCCAACACCCGACTAACCATCTGAACTGGAGTCGGGGATCGTCCACCTATTGCGCCAAGTGTGCAAACTCCTGCGGAATACTCAGGACCTGCAGCACGTCCAGACCGAGGGCATCTTCAGCCAGCAGCTACTCAGTCGCTCCACTTAGCAACTCAGCCAGCATCAACTGGCCAACGGTCGATGGGGGGCGGGGGGGGGGGGGGATTGGATGTGGCCAATGCTGTCGCACTTCTCTCCAAAGACCTTTAGTACACTGCGCCCATTCATGCAGCACTCCGGGTGCTGAAGCTGGCGGTGGAGACTGTGGGCCCGCTGAAGCGCATCTGGTCCTGCTTCTGCGTTAACGGAATGACATTGCACGGCCGACAGCTGTCTGACTAAAACCTTTTGTTAAGCAAGGAATATCGTTGTCATTGATCCAATGCATGCAATATGAATAACCAAAAGCTTATGAACGTGGACTGTGGAGCACTCTTAGACTGCATTCGGTTATAGGCTTGAGTAAGTTTTATCCGGCATTTGCTGGGCAGAGGTGGAGCAAACCAGTGGCACCTTTCACATCATGAAACTAGAAATCGTCAGGGCCCAGCTCTGGTGAATGACTAGGCCCCAATGTGCATTGACTTGACTGCCCATTTGATGGAGCCACGCGAATGCACCTGGCCAAGTCCGGGTGGGGAGCCCCGGCCGAGAAGCTTCGGACATCTTAGCTTCTTGCGCTGCTATACCCGACCGCTCTTCAAAGGCCGGCCAGGAAGGTGAGATATATGCCCCCACTCATTTTGGTGCACCATCCTGGGCTACATCGATATGACCATTTTGTCCAGTCGGGTGATCTGCCAGACCAAGGCCTAATATAAGTCCCAGCTGGTGCTCAGAAATTCCGTGGATCCGCTTGGGGTAAGTTCCTGGAGGGCTGCAGTTGTAATGCACAAAAACTTGTTAACCAGGGGTTGCAGTATGACCACATCTGATGCTTTCGAAATCATAAATACACACATACGCGAAGCGCTTCCTTGGCGTAAAACGCGATGAATCGTCCTCCATTAGCTTTCTTTCAGTGTCCTGTATTACAGCCTTGGTTCTTCAGTTACTCTCCAAATCAGGCATAACTGTGAAGATGATTAGTTAGATTAAATTTACATTGATCTTACGAATCATTTCACTCACCAAACGTGTTGTAGCACATGCGATCTCCATGTCCGTTACCGCGCGTGCGGTCCTCCCAGCTTGAACGATGTACCCCTGGTGACGTCACATAAGGATTCTTGCTGAGAAGTGCGTAGTCGAGACGATATCACCTGGCACATATCGCTTCGGCCTTGCCCTGGTTCCGCGCTGTTTACCGTGTTGAGGTAGTGCCTCAGAAAAATAGCACTTGTTCAGCCCATCACGGGCTAGATATGTGACGCAAAGAACAGGTGTTTTACTTGTCAGGAGACACAGATAGTGGAATTTAGCTCTAGGGCTTGTTAAGGGCATTGAGCTTGAGGTTTTAGCTTGGTTCACAACCATCTCAGAATACAGCATGATGCTGCCTGAAACTTCCCCTGCCAGCTCCCTCCCCTGCTGAACTTTTGCTGTACCTATCTGAGAGCTGTCCCCTCCATCTGTAACATGGATGAATCCAGGTCCACATGCACATCTTGAGTATCCTGGAATGTATATATAGACCTGCTGGGGTTATTTGCATTTGGCATTTGGATTCAATATGATGGTTGAACTACTTTATTTCAAATGGTGCAGTGTTTGATGCAAGAAACATTGACATGCTCTTTTTTATAGGCTACTTCTGGAACAACTGGAAGCATGTCAGTTTCACATCCACTGTTGAAGGAACTAAAAAGTGAGCAGTTCAGGATACTTGCATTGACATTTATTCCTGACATCACTGATGCTTTCTTGTCATGTGTGTCTGGTGAATGTTGTCCTGAATGTAATTTTAATGAGCCTCTGGTCACTTCTATTTGCCAGCATTTGTACAGTGGGCCAACCTGACATTTGCTGCAACAACAGACATGCATGTTGGGATTCGTTAATCACATGATGTGATTGTTTTCAGTTAGTGTTATGTTAACTTTTGGCTAATGTCAATAATGTTGGCAACAGAGAGAAGGTTGGGTATTGTACTAAAAAGACATTTTATTCAGGCATTTGGTCAAGCCAAGCAGAATTATTGCCAGATTCCAGAACACATGTATGTGGTGTGATACCTTGTCCAGTATCTAATCCTGGTAGCAGTGATGAAGATGGAAGCCAAATTTCTGGCCAGCTCTGTGCATGGTGTGTCTTTTATGATAACATGTTTTGACTCATTGAATTCCAATAGTCATGACTAAGCTACAATATTTTCTACTAAATGCTTTATGTATTTTGTGGGCAGCTTGGTCAAAATGTCAGTATCTTGGCCATGGGTTCATCAAAAATTGATATGTTAGGTGCTTAAAGACTGGTTATATAGCCTTTTTATGCACCTGACTTGATTAGCCATGTGTGTGTGGATGTGTTTGAATGCAAGTACAATGCATATTGCATGTTAATTGTTGTTCTCTCTTTATTGACAGATTATGTGCTAATTCTGACAAAGGATGCACAAACACATAATGAGGTCCTGGATGATCACCCATCTATGGTTCCTTTCTGTCAGGTAAGCTTGACAAACAGATTTAAGGGCATGCAACCTAAAGGAAGTCTGTGCCAGATGTGTGTCAGGAAACTACATATATGCTCCTGTATTGTATAATAGCTCAAACTTGCATTTATGCAGAAATAGGTAGGCTGTTTTTTAGAAACCAAAAGTGGTTATGAGCCTACTGAAATGGTCATAGTATGATTAATGTAAAAGGTGGTGAAAATCATTGACATTCAAATTGACATCTACTTAGTGCACTGTTGAAAATACCTGAATGCTTAGCCATGTGATCTTTGGTCTACATCAGGGCACTGTTGTGATTATTTTTGTGAGCAACACAGGATTTCATGTTTGGTGGCAGGAAGAAGTCACATACACTCTGCTCGCTAATTATGTTGATAAGAAAGCATATAATTATATATCATGTTATATATTATATGCTTCCTTATTTTACACATTCAATTTTCAGGCATCCCATTAGACAAGAAATGTTTGAAAGGTGATCATAATTGGATTATTCTTTGGTATCATCAAGTGGTTAGCTTTCCTTAATGCAAATAACAGTGTCATTTCAAGAATGCTCTACCTTGAGGATCGAAGCCTATCAACAGCATGCAGGAAAATTGTGTCATCAAAGCTGGAACAACTGAGAAATACTTCATGGTAAAAATTGAAACATCTTAGAAAATTTGTGGAGAGATTTTGTGATTTAAATGAATGCACAGACCAGTTTTGCATAAATTGGCAAGATTGTGATGTACTCTACCATATTAAGATCAATGTCATGATCATTTTAGCTGATGATTCATTTGTGATGACCCTAGTAGATGCATGATGGGAAGTGGAGCACACCCTCTAGCAACCATTCAACAAAAGTAACTGGATTTCAGTGGCCCCTTGGTGACATCACCATATTCCAAGTGACAACATTCACTTCCTCGGGTCTGCCAGTCTGATCAATGACATGGCTGGTTGTGGAAGAGCAAAAGTGGTTCCGTTGCGTGCCGGCGTGCCCCCCTCCCCCCTCGCCCCCTCCCCCCGGCTTTTCTGTGCCCTCGGTGAAGCCGGTGCGCCGCCAAGCGCGCCATTGATTGGAGGTGGCTCGGCAGCGGCAGCGGACCCGCGGTGTTCGGGCCGGCCGGTCAGTCGGCGGCTCGGACCCAGTCCAGCCGGTCCTTCTGACGGTGACCGACGGGTCTGCTCCGGTCCGTGTTGGTCTGGTCTGGTCCGCTCGGATCGGCTGTGGTTTGCGTCGTTTGCGTCGGTCTTCCCGGCCCCGGAGCCGCCGCGAAAGACTGTCAAGCTGCCCATAGCCGGTGAAGACCGTCTTGCTGTCCCGAGGCGGTGAAGCGAGGCCCGGACTGAGGGTTTAGCCTGTGTGCCATTGGCCTGGCAGGGGCGTCGTCTGGCCAGTGGCGTCGACGGGATAGGAAACGGTGAAACGGCCGTCAACAGACAGAAGCCGACGGGCGCGGAGAGTCCGCCGGACCGTGTCCGATCGCTCGCGAGGCTGCGCGTGGAGCTGCGGTCCTCCTGGCCCGGTCTGCCGCCGTCATGCGACGCGCCAGTCGCGGCCCTGGCCGGCTCTGGCTCGGCGCCCTGCCGCCGGTGCGGCTCTGGCTCTGCGCCGCCCTCCTCTGCCGCGGCGAGGGCTGCATGGAGACGGCCTGGCCGGACGGCCAGCTGTCCGGCACTGACCCGCTGCAGACCGTCACCATAAAGCAGGGCGGCTCGTGCGCGTGCTGCGCTCTCTGCCACACCCTGCCGGCCTGCAGCAGCCTGGCCTTCTCCTCAGCCAACCGCAGCTGCCAGCTGTACTCGGCCGTGGCCGGTTACGGCACGCTGTGGCCGGACAGCGAGTGGCGCTACCTGGTGATGCCAGGCCGCTCGAAGCGCGGCCAGTTCTGTCGCGCCGACACCGACTGCGTGACGCCGGGCGACGCGTGCCGCGGCCGCGTCTGCACCGACCTGCCGGCCGTCACCTGTCGGGTCATCATGGGGCAGTTCGGCGCCGGCTCCCGCTTCGGCGTCTATGTGCGGCGCATGTTCGGCTGGCTGGACGGCGCGCCGCTGCCGCTCGCCTGCAGGTTGATGGGAAGTGTCGGCTTCACGCGCCTGCTGCGGACCACGCGGTGGTCGGGGCTCACGCGCGACACGCTGCTGGAGATGAAGCTGGACCCGCTCGCCGCCGACGGCTATGACCACTCGATGCTGGGCCGCGCCGACCGGCTGGCCGCCGCCGGCAGCGGCCCCGCCTTCTACGTCATCGTGTACACCAACAGGTGGTACCAGGGCTTCACGTTTGAAGTCGAGCGCGGTACGAGCCTGCTGAGCTCCGAGCCGAGCACGACCGGGTTCCGGCTGACGGACAGCTGGGGTATCGCGCCCACCTGGACGCCGGTGCTGCCCTGGCTGCCGCCCGCCGGCGACGTGCTGCTCACGGCCAACCGCGATGTCGCCGGAGCCAACGGGCGCATTGTCGGCAACGGCACACTGTGGGCCCGCGGGGTTGAGGAGCTGTACTACTACATCGGCGAGTAGCGGTCGTCGCGCTCGGCCGGCGTTGCTGCGGCGTCGCGGGAGCGACGGGTGCCGGCGCACAGCAGGCTCCTCTACCGCATCCGAGAGCAGCGGGCGCGCGCATGCGACGGGCTCTTACTGCACCTGGGAGCAGCGGGCGCCCGAGATCGACGGCGGCTTCTACTGCATCCGGAAGAATGGGGGCGCCTGCGGTCAGCAGGTCCCCTGCTATACTGGGGGAAGGGGTGCATGTGCAGACAGATCCGGGTCCAGCCCCAGCGGCTGCACCGCCCGGTGTGTCCACGGCGCTGCTGGCCTCTGGCGGGTCATCTTCTCGGGATGCGGTGCTGGGTAATAGGGTACGGATCTGCGACTGCTTCCGGTAGGAGTCAACTGTTCTACTGCATCCAGTAGTGGCGGTCCACTATAGGACAGCTGCCCTACTGCACCCAGTAGTGACGGCTTACCGTAGGACGGCTGCTCTACTGCATCCAGTAGTGACGGCCTACCATAGGACGGTCTCTCTACTGCATCTAGTAGTGACGGTCCACCAAAGTAGTGGCGGTCCACTATAGGACAGCTGCCCTACCGCACCCAGTAGTGACGGCTTACCGTAGGACGGCTGCTCCACTGCATCCAGTAGTGACGGCCTACCATAGGACGGCCTCTCTACTGCATCTAGTAGTGACGGTCCACCAAAGGACGGCTGCTCTACTGCATCCAGTAGTGACGGCCCCGTATTGGGTGCAGTAGTACTCGGTACTGCTGCCACCAAGAGCGGTCCGCCGGCGCGGGAGGAGAGATCTCCAGCGTCCTGCGTCTAGGAGCAGCATCACCGTCCGCTATATTACATTTGGTGGCTTTTTGTTCCCCTTACCGAATCCGAAAAACGACCATGCGTCGTCTGTTCTGCCACCCCAGCCTTGGACGACTGTCCGTTTCACTGTTTTTGGAAGAAGATGAGATGCTTTTCCGCTGCATGAAATGCACTGTCTCATTTTGTTGTCTACCAGCTATGGCATACTAGGTCACTGTCACATCAGACCGGTGCCTGATGCCTTCTCATCCCTCTCCCCCCCCCCGCACTCACATCAGACCGGTGCCTGATGCCTTCTCATCCCTCTCCCCCCCCCGCACTTCCATTCACAGCGTGGAAATCCAGACTTAAAGCCCCTCACCCTACCTGCCCCGCGTTGGCCTGAATGTATGTATTGCGGCCGTCTTTGTTGTTAAATGTTTCATGCTGTGGGTTGGCTCCTGTTCTTGATAGATGGCTGCGAGCAGCTGTCTTTCGCTCCTCACTGTCCTAGCAGCGAGCAGTTGTCTTTCGCTTCTCACTGTCCTAGCAGGGAGCAGTGATTTTTCGCCCCTTACTGTCGTAGCAGCGAGCAGTTATCTTTCGCTCCTCACTGTCTTGTTAGCGAGCAGTGGTCTTTCGCTCCTTACTGTCTTGAACCACATCAGTTTCATATGCACTGTGAGCGCCTTTGCGCTTCCTTGACTTGATCACAGGAAAGCCGCTACATTCAGTCGGAAATGTCTGCGTGGACGGATCATTCTGAGCGGTGTGACGTCAGCTTCCTCCGCGCTGGCTGAGCCCGTTAGATGACAACCAGCTAAGGACGGCTGGGTGGGCCAGATGCCCATCATATCGTCCCTCGCTCCCCATGGCTGTTCGGTCTCGCGCCCGCCGGAGGCACTGCCGGTTTGTGTGAGAATCGCCGGATACTATTCCGTCGTAGCGGCGGACGTGCGTCGCGGAGAATATGTTCACAACGACGCCACGAGATCCGCAAGCGTTGATTGCTGGCATAACACGCGACTGAATTATGCACTGTTCTGCTTTCTTACGCCACGTTATGACTCGTTAGGTTGTTTGCCTCCATGGGAATTGAGATGGTAGCCTAATGCAGTAAAACAACTAAGCGTGTTTAAGTGTTGTTTTTTTTTTGTCGCATACGGACATCAAAAGAACGTGTGCAGTTATCGACTGCGATCATTCGATAGGCTCCGCAAAAACCTGCAACATTTTGAACGGTATTCGCCACCATATTATCTGTCTGCTGCCTTGGGGAACCAAAGCGAATACCCGTTCGCAAATCACGTTGTATTTCACAAATTTAACACTTTTGCAAATCACTTGGTAGATCACAAAGTGAACACCTTTTTGCGGATCACTTTGAATATGAGTAATTGTTCACATTTTTGTAAATCAAGCATGATACCACAACAGGAATTTCGGAACAAATTCACCCTACGCAAAGTGAACGGAGCTATGGCCCCTCCCATTAAAAAGCACTGCCAGCGCCCGGTTATTTTGTTTCGGTTTCACCCAATACTAGAATTTCAAATGATTACATGGTGTGTAATGTGATCACTGCTGTTCGGTAATACAAACTTTATGGCACCAAAGCGTATTTACCCAACATTGGATGAAATGGAAGGGGTGCCTGTCTAGACGTCTTTGGGATAACTGCCAGCGTTGCGGCGCGGGCGACCACAGCACCGCCCAGCAGGCGGGTAGCCCCCTCCCCCCCCCCCCCCCCCCGGCCGAGCGATGTTACTGAGCGCCGCGCATGTAAACGCCTTCAGCAGTTTAAGGAATGCCTGGTTGGCTGGGCTTAAAATGCTTGAATTTTAGACATCATGCATTGCATGTTTGAGTCTGACATTGCAACTATCTATCAAGATTTGATTGCAACTATCTATCAAGGCCAGCCAGCCCGTCCAAGATGGTCAAAATTTGGACCAAATTACACAGTTTTTGGTTTCAAAGAAAATTTAGGGAAGCTTTTACTAAAAGACAGTTACTTTAAAACCCCCCTTCAAGGAAAAGGACGTAAAGTCCGCAGAGCTTTTTTTCTCGAAATTGGGACACCCTTTTGGACCCGCTGCCGGAAGCCGGGGTTTCCCCTTCCTAAGCAGCGTTTTGGCTCCGCCCGTGCACGCACTCCTCTAACTCTGACTCTCGGCCAGTGCTCATGGGAACGGAACGGAAGGCGAGGCCCACGAACGGAAGGCGAGGCCGGTGCTCGCGGCGGTGACACCGCCGTCAGATATCCGCACGATGACGAGTAGGCTTTTTAAAGTTCTGCTGGAGGTGCTGGTAGTGTTGTGGTTAATGCATCTGCGTTAACCAATGTGCGTCCAGGAAACCAGAGGTACGGGGCTCGATTCTCCGCGGTGCCCGCCCTTCCTGCCAGGGTGAGAGGCAGGCGACGCCATACAGCCTCAGCAGCTGAGTGCGTCGTAAAGCCCCAATGACATAACACATAAAGTTCTGCTGGGCACGTCGTGTTTGGTTCGCCTGAAGGCTACTGTGTGCGGGCTGCGCCAGGTCAGGTGGCTTCTTGAGACCAGCCACGAGCGGCTCAGCACCGACGTCAGCTGGCGCGGGGCCAAGCTGCAGGGTCAGCAAACCTCTGGGACGCTGGAACGCGCCGTCGTCGCCCGGGTGGTCGTCCCGCGACCGCCGGCCTGCGTCCTGCGCCCCCGAAGTCTAGGTCGCCTCTCTTTCGGGCGGGTCGCGGCCACCTCCATGTCCGTGAATGAGCCCGTGCAGTGGCCAGAGCGCCGCGCAGGCCTGGCGCCCGTGCAGAGCACGCACGTCGACCGGACCTACCGCGGAGCGGAACCAGGTGGTGGCACAAGCGCCAGTCCGCGGCACGCCGGCGGAGCTTTGTGGATGTGTCTACGGCTGCGAGGCAACTCCGGGTGCAACTACAACTTTTTTTCTTTGATCGGCTCGTAACCTGGTTGCAACTGCGTGCCTTGACGCGTGTTTTGAATAGCTGTGTAATCGTCGGTGGCATACGAATGACGGATGATTGACAGTGGCGTCTATGATGATGAGGATCGTTTGGCACGCGGCAGGTGCTGGAGCGCATATTCCGCGAGGGCCTGGTCGGGCCCGTGTACACTCCATTCGGCATCACCAAACGCGACTACTGGTCCGTGGTGGAGTCGGTCTACCAGGAGAGGATCAGGTGAGTGGAGTCGGCCTACCAGGAGGGAATCAGTGAGTGAGGTCGGCCTCTACGGGAGGGAATCAATGAGTGAGGCGGCCTACCAGGAGATCTACGCGCGAGGGAATCATGTGAGTCGAGGCGGCCTACCAGGAGGGAATCGGGTGAGTGTGGGCGGCTTACCAGGAGAGGTTCAGGTGAGTGGAGGCGGCCTACCAGGAGGGAATCGGGTGTGTGTAGGCGGCTTACCAGGAGAGGATCAGATGAGAAGTCGGTCCACCAGGAGAGGATCAGGTGAGTGGAGTTGGTACAAGGGGCCCTCAAGGGGCCCTCAGGGGAGAATAGCATGACAACAAGGGGCCCTCAGGGGAGAATAGCATGACAACAAGGGGCCCTCAGGGGAGAATAGCATGACAGTGGAACTTCTAGGAGAGAGGCAGGACAGGGGATGGCGCGCTCAGAAAGGAACTGGTAAATGGTGGGTGTTATCAGGAGGGAGGCAGGGCAACAGAGATTACAAAAGGTATTGAGGGAAAGAATCTAATGTCTATAAGGGGACAACGTGATAAGTGCGGGTTTCCTCAGAAAGGGATAGCTTATCAGTGGTAGGCATACAAGGGAGTCGTATGATCGACTAGAATAGGAGCGGTCCAGTGGAGCATTGCTTGGAGATAAACAGGTTATTGGGGTCCTACCAAGAGATCAAGCAGAACATTGACGGCTCTCAGGGAATGCTCAGGGGCGTCTAGCAGAAAGCAGGGACTGTCTAATGAGGTCTCTTAGGAAAGTGAACAGTTGGTGAGGTGTCTGTCGAAGGAGAAACGGGTCAGCGGACCTTTACCAGAGAAGGCATTGGTCAGTTGGGCCCCATCGTGAGAAAAGCGGCCCAGTGGTGGGCCCGTGCGAGGAGAAACGGGACTGTCAGAGCATACTAGGGTATAATGAGACGAGCAGGAGACAGGTGACGTTCGGGACAGAATCTGCGTGTGATTGTCCTGGTGATTCTCTGTGGTAGAAGGTAGTAGTGTGACTGCTCTGGTAGTAGACAAACGACGGCTGGGATGGAGCACTGTACTGAAGGCGCCTCATCCTCAACAGGGCACTGGGCCTCGGCCGGGTCTGAGAGTCGGCCCACGGTCAGTCTTGTCAGGAATGACACAGGCAAATACGCGGCGGGGTTTGCCGAGAGAATATGGAGCGTGTATATTTGGCTCACTTTGATGGCTAATGGTTGCATTTTTCACGCCGAATGCGTCGCCACCATCTAGCATTGTACAGCCATCATGCCAGTGTGGCACTGCGGTGCATGTCATTGCAGCGCAGATCGGTGGTGTGAATTTCCGAATTGAGCTTGACCAAACCCCATTATTTTTGTATCTGTATCGTCAGCTACTGCGGTGACCCACCGCGGACCTAACCGAGCACAACCCATCAAATGGTGTAGCCGTTTTTTTTTTATCCCCGTGCCAACCAATCACATGTCGACGAGTGTCCGTCGCCATCTGGATGTGGTCCGGTCCGGTGCCCATCACTATCTGCATGTGGCGCGAACCTGGTGACGTCACACATGTGTCCATCACGAGCTTGTCGACCTCGCGCCGCCGTCCGGACACGGTCCAGCCCCGTTCACGGGCGCGGGAGCCGGTCGCCGGTGTGACAGACGCCGTCCCGTCGCTCGCCGTCAGCGTGTCGTCCAGCTTCCACCACTCGGTGGAGGCGGTGCAGAAGAGCCAGCGCGTGCACACGCAGCAGGGCCGCGGCCGCCTCTTCCTCCGCTGCGCCCTCTTCAAACGCTGCCTGCACGTGCCGTATCGAGTCCCTGGTGAGTGCGCGCGGCGTCGCCGCGCACGCTGGGCGAGAACGGGGGGGGGGGGGGGGGGGCTTGTCCGGCCCCCATGTCTGGGATGGGAGTCCGTGGACTGTCGCCGGTGAGCCTCATCTCCGATGCGTGTCTGTGGGCGGCGCCTTTAGTCTGATGCGCTCTGACATCTGGCAGACCGCTGGCGAACCGTAACTCAATGACAAGAATGGGGTCGTTAAAACACGGCTACCAGAACACCTCGAATGAGTCCTGCGCCATTGAGCGTAGAAGAATACGCAGAACTTTGCTCTGCGCTTTGTGGATATAAGTGCTTTGTATCAACCTTTGCGAATGATCGGTGATATTCCTGATGCAATATTGACAAGCACTAAGTTAAAAGCCACGCAGGATCAAGGCACTTCGCGTTCTGGCAGCGGCATTGCGTCCCAGTGCTCCGAGCTTCGGAACCAACCACAATGACACATTTGGACGAAAGTTCGTAGCCACCACACTCAGATTGATACAAAACTATTAAATGTTGGGAAACGTCCTCCGAGCTGGCATCTGATGCAGAATAAACGGGCAAGCCGGCCTGGTTGGAATTAAGTCTTAGATAAACTGGTGCCGTCATTTTTTTTTACTTTACCGCAAAATCAGTAAACCACTTTTCTTTACTGGGTTCGGCATTGTTCCAAGATTGTTTGGTGATGTTTGATCCCATGATACTTGATGCCGTTTGGTGATACTTGATGCCGTCCCCATTTTCAAGGAGCTGGCAGATGAGCAGAACATCGCACTTGCCCGCGTCGTAACGATTTTCCCAAGAAGAGGCGATGTGGGGTCGTATGCATCAGAACGGTTGTTCAATTTGAAGCGGACGGGCGGCAGCTTCCTGGCGGGGGTACAAGTTTCAGTGTTTGGTTTCACCACGACGTGTGTGTTTCTGGAATACAAACTAACAACGATAGAACACAAGACGAGAGATGTCTAAGAGGGTCAGGGTGTGCGAGGTGCAGTGTCACTTGTGGATGCTGCCGTAGCGCGTGAGCCGTGCGTGTGTGTGTCCATGAGTGCCGCTGGTGTGTCCCACTCCGGGACGCCGTCCGCGTGGGCGCCGCTGGTGTGTCCCGCTCCGGGACGCCGCCCGCGTGAGTGCCGCTGGTGTCGGGTCCCGCTCCTGGACGCCGCCCGCGGGGGCGCCCCTCACGCCACCGGCGCCCTCCGACAGATCCAGTGCGGGAAGAACCTGGCCGTGTACGACCGGGTCGACTCTGTGATGGGTCACGAGATCCTGGCCGAGATCTGCCTCTCACTGCTCCGCCAGGTGTCGCTGCTCAAGTTCCGGTGAGTCGGCTCATGCCGAGACCTTCTGCGGGTCCGCCGGCAGACTCTGGAGCAGGAATGCATGCGTGCCATTCTCTGGGTTGCTGCCGGCTCGTGGGCTCCTTCCAGGTGTATTCGTGTCATTTATATCACTTCCTTCTCTGAAGCCTGGGAGAATGTTCTTTGCTCGTCGGCTGCTCTTCAAATCTGCGTTCATTCTCTAAGAGAGGTGTTCCTGAGTGTGGCTTCGCTGAGTGGCTGTCAACAATAATTGGCGGGCAAAGGACAAACCGGCTGTTGATTAATTGTTGGGATGAACGTCCTGGTCTGTTTTGGTGGTATGTACGCACGCTTGCAATCAGCGTATGCTCGGGCTATCGCCAGTTGTGATTGAGTCATGAGAAGGACTGGATGTGTTCGGATTTCAACCGTGTACACGTCACAACTGATTTTTTAATCGCTGGGATTTGAACCGGGGTCTTCTGATTACGAGCCCAGCGTGCTGCTACCGAGCGGACCGGGAAGGGCCTTCGCGGTTCCCGGGAAAAGCCAATTGGGGAGGTCTTCCCGGCTCTCGGGGCAGGCCTCTCCCGGCTAGCTCAGTGGTTGAACGCTGGGCTCTTCTGATTACGAGTCCAGCGTTCCGGACCGCTTCGATCCTCGGCAATTCCAAGAAAAAATCGGTTTGTGAGGCGTATTTTAAGCCAAACACCATCCATCGAGCTCTCCTTAGGACTCAATAACACCTGACGACGGCGGCAGCACGAACTGGCGGAAATGTAGCGGACATACTAACGCACTAGAGGAGGATGAGAGTCAGAACATCATAAGATATCTAGCTGCTCTAGATGTATTATATCTTATCTTAGATATCTTATAGAATATCTTATATTATGTCTTATCTCTACTAGATAAGATATCTAGCTCCTCAAACTATGTCTGCACACTTTGTAGCTCTAAGTTTTAGTTAGAAGTGGTCTCCAAGTAAAGGTTGTGTGTGGTTTAACCATTTGTGGTCCACTTTTTGTTTGTATATGACTTGTGATTTGTCGTTCTGAGACTCTCAGAGTTAAGATTTATTTGTTGTTATTAAAGTACTGAATGGTAAAAATCGTGTAAATAATATCCTGCGGCATGCTGCCTCCTGGGTTTGCCTGCGTTCACCATTCGCGGATCATCATGTTGCTCTCAATCCACCACTTCGCCACCTTTTCACGCAAGCGCATGGCTTTTTCCATTGTGCCTTCTTCCTATTGTCGATCAGTAACCATTAACCGAGACATGAAATGCCAGCGATCGTGAATGACGCTCCATGTCGTCGCGTGCAAACGCTGAGAGATGTGGTGCTCCGTTTCCTGTCTTCCTCCACCACCGCTGCATTATGGTTGGCCGTATTCCGTCTGTCTTGACCTTAAGGCCGAGTCGTGGGCGGGTCTGCAGGGACCGGACACCCATTCAACGCCAGGCCTCGCGATCCGTGGCCTTGTGGTCTCCTGCTTTGCAGACCGTGCTGAGCTTTTGACCAAAGGAAAGCCGCGTTGTTGCGTGTTTTGGTGGCAATGGGTCCCGCATGGTGATTGGGCAGACCATGCGTCGCCTAGTGTCGTTTACCGAGCGACCTTTCCCCCCACCCAGGGATTGGTCGGTTCCTGGGGCTTTGGAACGCCTTCACACTCGTCCGTCTATTTCCCATTGTCATTAAGCGAAATACCTGAGCGATATTTTCTTGAGTGTTGTTGTCGGTCTCCAATGATCTTTTAACCACCAGGTGAGTGTTGAGTTCGCGTCTGTGGGCAGGTCGGCGGGGGCGGACCCTGTTTGTTGCGGGGCGGAGCTCTTCATTGTGTCGGCGGTGGTCTCTGCTAGGCCGTTACTAGCTGGGGTCCCCTGAGCAGGACTGGCTGTCTCGGATCCTGCCGCTTTTCTGTGGGAGATAGCCGGGTTAAGTGCACGCAGAGCAGATGCGGGCCAACTCTTACAGCCTTGTTTTCCTGCCATCTACCCGGATGGAGGAAGCTATCAAAAAAATGTTTGCATGATATGTATTGAGGTGTTGCCAGTGCAAGTGACCGCTGACAATTTGGAGCGAAACACATCTCTTTCAGTAATGTTATAGATGATTCTAAAAAAAAACTAGGGGTAGTGCTGGTCAGGCTCGAGCTTCATTTATGCAGGCCCTGCATCCCAGTTTTTTTTAGGGGGGGGGGGGGGTAACGACTGGCAGTATCAGTGTCCAGTAATAAATACTGATAGTAAAAAGTAGGTCTTAAGATGTAAGTGATATTTTCATGACTTGGAGGGCAAGAAAATGGAATCATTTGCCAGCGTGTGACTGAAAAGGCGAGCGAGGAAGTAGCGAGGTTTGTGAGAAGCACGCGCGGAAAATGAGTGTTACCTTCACACTAGAGGTTATGTTTTGTTTTGTGGTGTGGTGTATGGACGCTCAGCGCCGGAACTTATCCCTCCCACCAAGCAAAATTCAATAAACCCCTCTTTTGCAGGTTGGCTTCACATGGAGTGGTTCGTGTGAGGATACCTGCATTTTTCGCCTCTCTGTTTTGTAAAGATAATGTCGGTTAAAGTTTTTGAAAAATCCGATGGCGTCATCACGTATGGCGACAAAACAGATGTGACCTCGGCTTCTGGATGTTCCAGTTTTAATTCATTGACTTTGGGCTCGACTTTGACATTGAGCCATTTTCCATGGCTGTGTCCGGCTTCACGTCATTTTAAACGGATGGTTTCGGCTTTGGTTTGTCTCATTTTTAACAGTTGGTTTCGACTTTTATCATTTGCAGATATGCGCTGAAATTATGTTCGTCTGCTCCTTCTGTGCCTGTGTCTTCCGGTCGGCCCGTCTCCTGCGGCTAACCCGTAGAGTTGACCCGTCCGCTACGGCCGATCCGTCAGTTATGCCCGTCTGTTGCGGCCAATCCGTCAGTTGTGCCCGTCTGCTGCGGCCAATCCGTCAGTTGTGCCCGCCTGCTGCGGCCAGTCCGTCAGTTATGCCCGTCTGCTGCGGCCAGTCCGTCAGTTATGCCCGTCTGCTGCGGCCAATCCGTCAGTTATGCCCGTCTGCTGCGGCCAGTCCGTCAGTTTATGCCCGTCCGCTACGGCCAATCCGTCAGTTATGCCCGTCTGCTGCGGCCAGTCCGTCAGTTATGCCCGTCCGCTACGGCGAATCCGTCAGTTATGCCCGTCTGTTGCGGCCAATCCGTCAGTTGCGCCCGTCTGCTGTGGCCAATCCGTCAGTTGCGCCCGTCTGCTGCGGCCAGCCCGTGACGGTGCGGCCGTCTTCGTCGGTAGGTTGAATGTGCGTAACGCCAGTTTCCTAGACGAAACGTGGCTGCTGCCGGTGTACCGGCGCTTCGAGTTCGTGCCCTGCGACCGACTCGGCCTGACGTTCGGGTGAGCAGACTGTGCCGGGAGGGGGAGGCACTCGGGCGACTCCGCCCCTGGCTGCCGTCACAGTGTGACGGCGTGCGGTATTGGTGTGACGCTAACAGTCAGTCGTGAGTGACATGTTAGAGCGGCGCTGGTGTTGTGTTGGTTTCGTGGTAGCATTGCGTTACTTCTCAAAGCATTGCTTAGAGGACATGCTTTGTCAGATATTCCTGTCAATGAGACGCATTTGAAATGGCGAACGGATTGTCACGTATTCCTGGCGTCGAATATTTGTTTGGACTGTTCTTGTTGCTTTTGAAATCGTAACCTGACCGGCATCTGGGTCGCATTGCCCGCCGTCAGCGGTTCCTCGCTGTGGACATTGCGACGCTGAGGCTCAGAGCTGTGTGACCTCGGGGTCGCGTCAGCGGGCGATCGCCGCCGGGATGTGCCGCCGGCGGCGGCCGTTCTGGCTGCGCGCCGTCGACCGGACTTGGCGCTGATTGGCCCGTCCCGCGGCAGGTTTTGCAAGTCGCGGATGGTGGTGGTGGAAGTTGACCCCAACTCGGTGGCTGCGGAGGAGGTTAGTGACCTCCCGGTCGCCCGGGGTGCTGAGCACGTTCGCTGTGCTATGTCTGAATGCGATACGGGCACTCGTATTTTCACCCGAGTGCCGTTTTGTTCGTTTGGACAGCCGAAGATGTGGTTGAGAATGAATCGTACGCACGCGTGAGATGTAGGCATCTGCTGTCTTCTGTGAGTCACGGGATGGGAGTCTGCCAGTTTGATGAAATGAAATCAGAAGAAAGCGGTGCGTTTCTGGTTATGTGAGCAATAAGCTGATTAGTCTTCCAAACTCCTCTCCCTCATCATTGGCTTAATCATTGGTGTATGGAGTCACAGAAGCTTGATTTGGACATACGCTTGTTCAGCGTGATTTGAAAATGTGCTAAGTCGTGTTTGAAACTGAATGAAACGGAAACATTCCAAGACGTGGTGACGTACCTAGTCGCAGAAGCTTGGTTTGGACGTCGCTTGTTCAGCATGATTTCAAACTGTTGTAAGTTATGATTGAAAATGATCCAAATGGAAACATTCCAAGTTCGTTCGGTATTTTGCAACCGGCCACGGTGAGGTACCACTCTGCCTTGCTTCCAGTTTGCCCGCCTCGCAGTATTGACGCGTCCAAAGTGACTACGGAATTCAAAGCAGCTGTGTTAATCATTGTTTATTATTATGCAAGCTGTGTTGGTAATTGTATTATTATACCTTGAATACTGACACCGTAATGCAGATAACAGCTGGTTGCTGTTTTCCTGCTAATACCATAAAATAGGCCTGTAATCGAGCATGGCTTAAATTATGTTAAAGTAAACCCTTATTTCCGTTCTCAGATAAAACATAAATAAATTGGCATGGTAAGTGATAAGTACAGTTTGTCCGTTGTTACCGTGGAGCTGATAGCCTCCCGGTGGGCTGAGATGGGCCCACCACAGCCCCACCGCGCTCCTGGCTCCGGCCACCTCTCAGCACGAGCCGCGTGTGTCGTCGTCAGGACAAGGTCGAGTCGGGCGACATCGTGGACGAGCTGTACGGCGAGTGCTGTTACGGCATGCGACGCGGCAGGGTGTCGTCCCTGCTCAAGCTCTACCAGGGTATGCCTGTCTACATCAGCGTCGTCAAGGTGGGCCATTGTCAGCGCGTGACGGGCCAAGACGGGCCGGCGACTCTGCGTCGTATTCGTCTGTCTGTCGCGTGTTGTTCTTCGTAATGTGCGTGGTGGTTCTTGCCGTTGCTTGTCTTTGTTTCACTTTTCTGAGTTCGTTTCGCTTTGAAGCTGTCGCCGTCGTTTCGCTGTCGCTGCTGTTGTCATGCTGTGTTTGTATGTGTATCGTGACTAGCCTGTATGTCGTCGCTTCTGCCGTCAGCTGTCTGAACATCATTGTCGATATTCAGCGCATTGACCCCATCAAAAACTCGCTTTTGGTTGAAATGCATACGATGGCGGAGGATCAGTTTCATGTTCATTTGGCGTGTTTATTCTGGCCAGAAGTTTTCCTAACGCTAGAAGAACTCTGGAAAGCTTCGTCCTTCGTGTGGTTCTTCGACTTTTGGAACTTCCATCTTCTTGGCCGTTCTTTTTGCATTCGCATTTTGCCCATAGGGACGAGTGCCGGCAGTGGTGTGGTTATTATAGTTTCAGCGTCCACAGCGTTACGGATGAGGACAAGGCTGCCTTCTAGAGGCAAAGAGATCCAAGCCCTGTCAGCTTAATCGCTTAAGAGCATTTTTAGGTCTCGTCGCATTCAATAAATGATGTTTGGAGAAAAATATTTGGGCATGTTTCGATCACAATTTCCCCTTTTTTAGTTTTGCTTTCCATCTTAAGATGCAGTTCTTCGATCTGCATAAAATCGCGCAAATAATTCAGCCTGAGAAAAATAACTCCTAGGCCCATTTGTCTCTGGGCGACGGAATGTGGAAAATTGGCATTATTTCATTCATTCGCAGGCACTGCCTTTTGGAATAAGAATGGTCTTGTTCATTTGAGGAAACATTTATGTTTATATCGGCTCAATCCGTGTTATAGTTGCGGTGCCTCCTGACCGTCTTCAATTTGTATTCTCACGTCAAATAACGAGACCACGGCGTCTGTCGCCCTTGCAGTTGCGTCCCCAGCACACCCCTGTACAGTCGTCCCATGTTGTATGCCGTAGTCGTGGATGGACGCTATTTGTTGATGTCGTCTAGGTGAGTTTTCCTTCTGTGTCCGCTTCTTAGTGCTAACCGGATCGGGTCAGGACATTGCCTGTCAACGGGCTCATGTATTTGATGGCGGACCACAGTCCCATTAAGAGGCTGAGGCTTGGCGCAATCGGTAGGTGTGCCCAAGGGATGGATGGTGCGCCATTAAGTTAATGCGTCTGCCCGTCGGTGGCCGATTGCAAAGGGCGGTCACGTGGCACGGCGTAACACAACGCTAGCGTGCGGCAGTGTCCGGTATGATGTGTCGATGTGTCAGTCTCCTTAGCACCAGTGACGTCACCGGTACAGAACGTTCGAAACAAAATAAATGCGGAATGTTCGTTGTTTGCTTGCTCATAACACCGCGGCGTAGGCGCCGGTTAGGCTTTGCGAGCGTGTTTTGCGAATGCCGGGACGTAAGAGCTTGTCAGCATGGAGTGATGGACGGATGTACAGTCTCTCAGCGATCTGTGAGCATTTATTCCGATCCAACACTGCTGCGGCACTGGTCTGATCGTGGTGTGATGTCGTGGTGGTAGCCACCGCAATATATTCGGCAGCGTTCGCGGTTGCAAATATGTATGCCTGAATTCGTATAGCATTGGTGTGCTGCACGTGTTGTAGACGTGTATGAATACCAATGTGTGTTGTGGTTTTGCTGACTGTGTGACCACCAATCTTCCGTTCCCAGTGTCATGCTGCGTGACCATTGGCCGTCGACGCGTCCCGAAACTCCCCCGTGCCATGGAGAACCTGTATCCTGTACTGGCCCCTGTCGCTCTGCCCCGACGTCTGGGAGAGACCTGTACCCAGTCTGGAGACCCCAGTACCATGGAGGACCTGTATCCTGTACTGGCCCCTGTCGCTCTGCCCCGACGTCTGGGAGAGACCCGTACCCAGTCTGGAGACCCCAGTACCATGGAGGACCTGTATTCCGTACTGGCCCCTGTCGCTCTGCCCCGACGTCTGGGAGAGACCTGTACCCAGTCTGGAGACCCCAGTACCATGGAGGACTGGTATCCCGCGCTGGTCCCTGCCGCTCAGCACCGACGTCTGGGAGAGACCTGTACCCAGTCTGGAGACCCCAGTACCATGGAGGACCTGTATCCTGTACTGGCCCCTGTCGCTCTGCCCCGACGTCTGGGAGAGACCTGTACCCAGTCTGGAGACCCCAGTACCATGGAGGACCGGTGTCCCCCTGCTGGTCCTCAGCTCCGACGTCTGGGAGAGACCTGTACCCAGTCCGGAGACCGCCGTCTCGTCTGCCGCAGTGTCACTCGGTCACGGGCGACCTGTACCCGCCGGTGATCCCACTGCTGGAGCACCTGCGCCTCGACCTGGCCCAGCTGACGGCCACGTACCAGGCCAAGGCGCAGCAGCAGCGGCGCCAGGCCGAGAGCGCGGCGGCGGCGCCGGAGCGGGCCGACGCGGCCGAGCCGGACCCCGGCCCCGCCGCCCAGTACGTGGCCGGCACACCGGTGCACTACATGGGCGCCGGCTTCGTCGGCAATCGTGGCGACGTGACCGTCATCGAGATCGGCGTGGAGAACGTGCTGAGGAACCAGCCCGAGCCGCACAAGGTGACGCCCGCGCGCTGGGCGAGCGCGGTGGAGACCGCGTTGGCGCGGGGCTAGCTGGGTTGGATTCAGGGCGGCGTGGTCATCATGGCGCGCGCGCCCTTCACGCCCTGAGCTGGGGAGCTCGAGGGCATGGGTCGCGCCGCTGCTGCGCAGCGTCTCTGGTATCTCTGGTTTGTTTAGGTCAAGCACTCAGCTGTCTGCCGAGTCGCTCCGGAGGGAGGGGGGGGGGGGGAGGGGGTCGGCAGTGCGGAGCAAGATGGCGCGGGCTGAGAGCTGGCGATGGTGGCAGGCCCAGACGGGTACATGAGGAATGAACTGTGATGAGCTCGAGCTCTGGGGCGAGGCAGATGGGTAGGTGGGTTTGCCTTGTCGGTGTACGAGTCCAAGCCATCCTGCATTGATCCTCCCCATCTTGACACCGGAGTTGCTGCGGAAAAGGCGGCCATGGACGTGGCAGGGGGGGGGGGGGGGCAATCGGTCCGTTCCCCCAGAGCTCTAGGACAAGGGCACGAAGAGTTGCGCAGGTCCGTGCAATGACGGCCGTGAAAAAGTAAACTGGCCACGCTTAAGAGCTTCATAAATGGTGAGGCTCCGCAACAGCCTCGCAAACTCATCGGTGCGCAGTCGTCGCCCCAACGGAAACCGGACAAATGTTCTATCTGCGTGCTACGTTAACAGGGCTCACCTCCGCTGTGTTTCGTGCGGTGCCCGCCGGGATGGCGGCGACCCTCTCCTCCTCACGGGCCACATCAGCGGCCATCTGTGCGCGCCTGAGGTGACTAACGCCGTGTGTTGGACCCGTCGGCCGCACGCTGCGTGCGCGTGACACCCGTCGGTGGCCTGCGGCGCCGCTGCCTGAGAGCGGCACCAGCCACCGAGCGGCACGCCGCTGCGCCTCGCTCCGCGCCGCCGCGCTCGTGCCGTGCGGAACGCGTCCCGGACGGAGCCACGTCGCTGCCGCAGGTGCAGCTGGTGCTGGGCGAGACGGGCATCACGCTGGTGGACCGGGCGACCGGCGAGGTGGTGCGCAAACACTGCTACACCGAGATCGCTTCGTGCGGCCGCCGCAACGACCGGCTCCGGCACTTCGCCTACGTGGCCGGGTCAGTCGAGCGGGACGGGACGGGACGACGGGACGACGGGACGACGGGACGGGACGGGACGGGACGCTGAAAATCTTACCCTTTTGTGCTTTTATTCGTCGTGTTGTAGTACTCTTAACGAGTCTCGTTAAAAGCACTATACTAGAACTCGTAGTTCTAGCATGCTGGAATATGGCCCTTAAATCTGCCTGTAGGCTGCTACATTTTTTATTGTTATGTATTGCTATATTGCTATGACCAATACTATTTTTGTCAGTGCTATTTTTTGTTTCATTAGTCAACTGGCTACATTTCCTTTCTTTTAAACCACTTCGTATCGCATACGAATGAAATGTCTGGAAAGGTCGATGTACGAAACGTACATCGTACTGTATACACGAATCAAGTCCATGACAGCGTCCCAGCTCGGGCGAAGCATGTGCGCGTCTCGCGGTTCGGCTCATTCAGGCGAGCAACGGGTCCTTGTCTCGGCAGGGAGACGTCCTGCAACCTGGCCCGCTTCTTCTACTGCCACGTGTTCGAGGCGGTGGACGAGGAGCAGGCCAGGACCGTGCTGCACGGCATCGGTAGGTCGGCCGGGGTGTCAAGTGTGACGTTACGCGTGCGCCAGGAGTGACCGCGGAGTCATCGGGGTGTGACGACGGGGCGGTCCAACCTTGTGCGTCGTAGAGCCCCGATGATACACGCCATCACAGCCACGCCGGCGTGAAGCACCGGCGGTTGCGACCAGTAGCTGCATAAAACGTTTGCATTATCTGTATTCGGGCTTTGATCACAGTCACCGAAACCGCAAATTATTCCAGAGTTTTCGAGGTCGTCGGCCGATGTGACCTCGGCTTAGGCCCAGTGCCTGCGAGTGATACACTGATGCGATTTTTGATTTTGTGCACGAGCGCTACATCAGCGGCGCCCTCTGCCTGCTGAACTCTCAGAAAAGACGGGCATTCGAAAGATGTTTAGATAAAATCCGTTTTCGTAATGGCAGGGACGTGTGGCTCTGTTCCCTAGGTTTTTGTGTTATCTTCCTGATTGCGATGATCACCTTGCCTGCCCATGTAAAAGGCGTTCAACAGACCTGTTATTTCTGGTGTATGACACGTGACCCGTGACGCTTGGCTTCTTGACCGTGGCCCTTTGCTTGTGATACTTGATCCATGATCCTGCCCCGTGACCCCCCCCCCCCCCACTCCCCACCCCCTCTCCCTATCTATGTCCCGTGATCTTTGATTCTAGATCTGTGGCTGCGCCTCGGCTTTGACCGGTGATCTCGTATCCATGGACTGTGGGCGCCGCCCGCGACCGCTGACCTGCTGCCCGTGACCTCTGACATGCAGCTGCCTCCCCACAGCCTTTGAACCGACGGCGATGTGTGTCCGTTCGCTGTAGTGTCTGTTTCGAGCGCTGACCTTTGACCCTGCTTCAGCGGAGGGCTTCCGACGCACGCACTTCGCCGTGTAGCTGGCGGCGTTCGGCTCACGGCAGGGGCTGACGGGCCGCCGACTCCTGCCCGGCGGCGGCCGCTCCCCTCCGGCTGTGATGGCCGCCGCCGCTCACCCCGCTCAAGGCAACAGCCACCCGGCCGGTCACGTCACGTGGCGTGACGTCAGTTCGTCACGTGGTCACGTGACGTCAGTTCCTGACTCTGAGCGACGCTCTACTTACGGGGACCGCGTAACGCGGCGGGAGAGAAGCGAACGAGCGACCGCGAGGCAGGCTCCGCCGACCAGCTCAGCTATTGGCAGCTCATTGGTCGTTGGTGGATCTGTGACCGTCCGATTGGTCAGCTGCCTTCTTACGACCGTCTGATTCGTCATGGGCTAGACTTGAACTGACCGTATTGCATGGACTGAATTATTGTTATTCGCGTCCAAATTATATTTTTGTTATGAGGAGAGGGCGGGGCTGCTATCTTTGTGATAAATTGATTGGCACAGCTGGCGCGCACTGGTCCGCGCGGTTACACCCGCTGAGGGAGTCGGTCACGAGTGGGTGACGTCACGGTGGGGGCGGCGATGATTGGCCAGACCTTCGGGTGACGTCATGACCAGCGGCGGGGGATTGGTCCAGCGCCGGGCAGGACTGGAGGTTGATGCATTTGAAGCCGCATTCCACTCGGAAGGTCGTGGACGGGGGCCACGCGGGATTGCGCAGGGGTCTGACTCGGCAGCCACCTGGAGACGCTGAACGCGGCTGCCTGGTCAGTGAAATATCAAACCGTATCTAGTCATCAGATGGAAGGGTATGGCAGCTAGCACGAACTGGATGCGGACATGTGGGATGCGCCCTGTAATGCCACGGCATCACTTTATATACAAGATGATGAAGATATTTTAATGGAAATAAGCGAGCTCGCCTGAGACGAAATGTCTGAATTGATGGGTCCTGACATATGCCCAAGGTAAGGGATATCTTATAATGGAAGTACGACCGAGTTACCTTGTGCACCTTCATGCGATTTAAATAGATGAACTGCTGGTCGTTTTTAGTCTAAACACGAGTTTTTATTAGTACCCTAGAGATGGTAATAGTTGAGTATTTAAGTGTTGCATGCTTTCTCAGCGTAGTCGTTTGTCTAGGTGAAGTAGTTTCAGCATATATGTGTGAAGGGCATACTTCAGCATAATAGCTTGCACGGATTGTGGTGGCGGGTTTGTCCGTGATTCGAATCAAATACCAAAGGGCGGCGCGCAGTGTGGCCCTGGAAGTGCTTTCTTCCAAACCCACCACCGTCACTAGTCAAACGGCACCATAATAGCTTGAGTGGCCAGCAAAGATACCGGTGCTTCCTGTTGCTCGCCCAGCGGTCTTCAGAGAATCCAGCTTCTGCGTGTTAAATTTCGTTGTTTTTTGTTTGTTGTTTCCGTAGTGTCATTTCCATAGTGTTAAAAATTCGTTGTTCATTGAAGTCAAGCCGTGTATTTGACCCCACCTGCGCAGCGTCGGAGGTTTGTGTAGTGTTTTTCTCCAAGACGTTCAGTTTTGTGAATGGCCGCTTCCGTCCACTGTCTGCCGATCCAATTATCTGTTGTGCTGGGTCGATGTTTGTCGTTTCCAGAACTTGCCAATGACTGGTCCGTAGACCGCTTGTGCATCGCACAATCACGCACCTCATGTACCACCACGCAACATTGGGCAGTTCCTTTCGAAGTACGCAGCGTCGCCGTCTTCGAAGGGGCTTCTTGCACTTTGCGGCGAAGCCGGTTAGCGTTAGTTCAGCTTCGTGTATAATGGCCCATATCCATGGTGGCAGGCTGTAGATGTTGAGCAGAGGCATGGTAGCTGGCGACGGAAAGTGGGGAGGAAGTTTTGGTTGTCGGCGCGTGTGCAATGCAACAGCGAGGCATGTGGCGGGCGGCGGGCGTTGGCACAAATTTCCGTGTTGGATATGATGCGCATCGAGCCAACTTCGGCTTCCTCTCCCCCCCCCCCCCTCCCGCCTCCCCCGAACCATCCGGCATTGCTGCGGCAGCGCGCGCATGGTGGGTGCTTCCGGCGGCTGGCCGCGGAGCGTGCGAACGGAGCGAGGAATGCGCGATCCTTCTCCGCGCTCGCGAACGGTGTCTTCTGTACCCCGTTTGGCCTGCTGAGCGTTTGAAACGGCCAGCAGTCGGCTGGCATAACATGTGTAAGACTGGGCTGTCTGCTGTGATAACTGTTGAGCCAGCAGGAGTAAAAATGACCTGTTCGGTGTTATTCGAGTGATGCATAGTTCCTTGCGGTGTTTTGTTTGTCAGAGTACCGCACTTTGTTACGCCTTTTCCGATGCACTTTACAGCGAACTGGTCGTATACACGCTCGTAGCTTGGTTCAAATTGATGACGTTGCATATTATCAAGCAACGTTGCATGTTTGGTTGTGAAATAAATTGCGTCGCTCTTGTTGTTGTGTATTAATGGAGGTTCGGAATGTTTTCTTCAGGAAGTGTTCCAATGCAGCGCAGAATGCAATCACGGCGCGGCGCCTCGTTCATGATGGCGTCGAGCGGCGGCGTGTGAGCAGAAGGGTGCAGCTGAAGCAATCGCCCGCGTGTGACGGGAATATGCCTTCGAGCGTGCTGCCACATGCTGCCATACTACGCGCCGATTTCGCCGCACCATGCCGGCAATCGGCTTCTTGCTGTCCTTTCCACGATCGCGACTGCCCGCGTGCTGAGGATTGGGAACAGCTGCGGTGTTGAAGTGGGAGGCGTTTATTGGGTCGTGAAGGGCTTTGCATCTCGTGGGGCGCTGTGGAAGTGGTGGCCTATCGTTTCCACAAACGACCAGCAGGATTTGAAGACGGTGATCTGCAGACCAATCGTAGTTTATCCAGGTCTTCGGAAGGTAAGTGTTGATGTCGTTCCGGGTGGCGCCCCGTTAGCGTTGCAACAATATGGTCAGGTAGATATTTTCGGCCATTTTTCGGTGGCTTGGAGGGGCATGGGGTGAAGCCAGGTACACGTGGTATGCTGAATATTTGGAATGGCGGTGGCATCGCTCCAATATTTTCAATGCGTGGATGACCAATGTTTCAGGGGAGTAGGTTAGTGTGAGTGATTTGAGGCAAACATGCTCTGAAAAGATATTGCAGGCATTGATAGTTAATTTAAAATAAATCATTATGTGGTTATAGGGAGACATAGGTACTTTGTGTTGTGAAAGGGCATGCTAGGTAAATTGTTTTTTGAGGCATCAAGTTTTGTAAATAAGAATAAAGTGGGTATGTCCACACTCTTACCGTCATACTCATACTCATAACATCATATTAACATACTCATGACATCATAAATAGAATATGATAGTGAATGCCTGAGCTATCCAGATATGCAACACACCTGACCTGTCAGTATCATTGCTATGCTATTCATTGCTGTGACATAGTTGACCTGCAACCTTTCCTAACCACGGTCACCCTGACCAACCTTGGCACCCAACTCCTGGCAACCCATATCCGATAAGTGCTTGTGCCATCAGTGTGGCAGATGGATATTTGATTGGCACCTGCTGTTGTTATCATAATTGTTGTATTTTGAAGGTAAGATGATGGTCTGTCCCTAAATTATTCTTGTGGTACAATCATGCATGGCATCTGATGTAATAAAGTCACCAGCTAATGAACAATTTCACATTGCATTGTCAGGTACCAATATAGACACTGACCCGGCCAAAATTCAGTGCATCCAAGGGTGAGGTTCAGTGAACTTCTGTCATGTAGGCCAAGTAGACATCCTTGCAATGGACTCACCTGCCTTGCTCTGCCTCCCCTCTCCTGCTCTAAACAAAAAATGTAGATCATGCTTTGGAATGCACACAAGATGAAATAACATAAATTGTGTTTGAGATAAACCTATTCCTGAATATAGTTGAGTTTTTGTAATCCCAATTATGAATGTATTTCTCTTTAGCCTTTTGGAATGATTATATACTACATATTCTTTAGGTCATATAGTGGCCAGTTTGCATTGGTACCAGGAAGCCTAGATTGGAGGATTATGTCATAACAATGACTACAATAATCACTATGATATTGTGTCTACTTTGTGTCTGATAATGATAACAGCAGGCATGTAAGAACTGAGTTATGGCAACACCAGGGCATTTTATAACATTCATGCTTGGAAGAAATGAAGTGCTTGATGTGAACAACATCAGTTAGCCATGACTGATCTACTATATGGTAGATCACTGTGATATCCTGATATAGGTAAGTTCACACTCAAAAGTAATATTCCACAACAGTTGGTGTGATTGCTTGCAGTTCCCAATCTAAAGCCTGGTTCTGTTTACAGATGGATTATGGCTATGGGTACAGCTCGTATGAGGGCCACACAGGTGACCCACGGCTTGACCTGGAGTATGAGCGCCAGTTCAGCCAGTACAAGGTCAGTTTGCACCATGTTTGAATGTATTGCGGCTGTAGCTATTACAGATGTACAGTGTTTGATGTGTTGAGGAAATGTTTGGTGTTTTGCACCTCTTTTATTTGCAAGACAGTTTCTGGTATGTGAAGACGTACCCTGAGGACAGCAAGCTTGTGTGTTTACAGTTGATTAGTGTTGGCTTTAGCGGGTGGGAAGTTGTCTTGGAAGACATGATGGTCTTCATTTGTGTGGGCCATATACATGCCACCACCAGAATATTCCGCTGATTTTTCCCACACAGTTTGAGTTGATCTTTGTTGAAGTAGAGTTGGGTTTAAATCCTGTCATGCAGATTTATTAGTAAAATTTCGGTGTTGCGGCAGTTCAGAAGTAAAATTCCAGTGTTGGCTAATCAGTGTTTCATGATTCAGTCAGATGGGTATGTGGAATGTAGGCATAACTCTGATCCCAGAATCAAAGCTCCTCAGCAGAGTGGGCATGTCGCAACCAGGTCTCGTACCCGGGCCCTTCGCGTACGGGAAGGCGCTGACCACACGGCCATCACGCCCTCACCGTTACCGTCGTGCAGCGCTGACGCATCCCATGACTGGCGCGTGGCACATGACACAACTGGCACGTGCAGGTCCCGGACCCGGTGCGGAAGTTTGTCGTTCATCTACGAAACATGATCCGCGAGAACAACGTGGACGACGTGCAGCAGCTGTACGAGCACGAGTGAGTATTGAGCTGAGACCGGCTGCTGCACGCGGTAGCGTGGGCCCGGCCCAGGCGTCGCAGCTTCAAGTAGCACGTAATATACTGCTGTGTTTCACCTTAGTTGCGTGTTCAGCGCAGAGGGTTACGGTGAGTCACGCAAAGTCGTTTTGGGCTGTTACCAGAATGTATGACACCATTCACAAGAAGCTGTTTGTTTTTTCGTAGGCCGCCGCTGGCTTGTCTCTGTTCTCGGAAGTAAACGCCGTGTTTTCCATTAGCTGTTGCTTGGCCTGATGTGACCATCGGCAAGAAAAAGCTTCGTTGTGAATGTGCGCTCGGCTGTGCGCAGGTTTCCGAGGATCACACAGGAGTTCTTCGAGGGTCAGCCGTGGCCGGAGGCGGCCGACATCGCGCCCTACATTGGCGACGACCCCAGCAACCTGGTGAGCGGCGCTGCCGGTGGCACCGCAGCCCGCCGCAGCGCCAGCAGATGCCGCCGCTCTGGCAGCTCGCAGCTGGGTGTAGAGTAGGAACACGGCCCAAAGGCCAGCGGGTGTCCTGTCAGCTGCTCATGGCTGTGTGTGTTTGTATATATTTTGTCAGAGCTTTGACTGAGTCCACTATGCATCTTGTGGTTTCCTGATGTATATATATATATATATATATATATATATATATATATATATATGTATGTATATATAATATGTATATATATATATATATATATATATATATATATATATATAAGTACTCATTCATTCTTTCTTTATTCATTCATTCATTCATTCATTCATTCATGCATGCATGCATGTATGCACACATTTCTTTATTTACTACATGCTGGACACTGGTGAGTCATACCAGGATAAGCTTGCAGCATTACATGTATACTTAACCTGGACATTAACTAATCCTTACCATTTAAAAGGCATGGAAGTGTGCATGGTACTGAGCACCAACTACACTTCTCTCCTGTGCTCTCTGTAGTGTACAGATTCCATCTCAACATTAAATGGGCAATATGGCTAGGGCAGTCAGCGAGCTCTAAAGCTCAAATTATCATCATCATCATCATCACCATCACAATCATCTCAACATTGTTAGTGGTGCTGTTGTTTGATTGGGAGCTTGAGAGCATATGCAGCCTGCCTGTACACAGTCGGATCATGTTGTCAGATGTTCATGATCCTGTACAAGGAGCTGTACTTTCGGCATCTGTACGCGCTGCCAGCCTCCAACCTGAAGATCGAGAACCGCTTTCACTCGTACTTCAACTACTGCAGCCTCTTCAACATGATTCTGTGTGAGTTTGGGACAAACGTGTCACTTGGCTGCACACTGCTGACTGCTGTGCGTCATCATTGCTTAAGAGGGCGTGGTCCCAGCGGAAAAAAACAGCGACGGCATTAAGGAAGCTGACGGACGTGTCGGCGTGAGGGAAGCTGATGGATTTGTCATCGTGAAGAGAGTCGTTTATATGTATCGTTGTTGTATATGCATATCGTGTTAAATGTGGCTTAATGTTGTTTTTGAGTTAGTCTAGTGGTGAGCTGATGATCATATATGAATGTAGGGATGCTCTGACTGTCGTGGTCATTGTGTGCTCATGGTAGTCATAAGCGTATTTTTTATGGAGCTGCCGAAGCTTTTGCTCCGCGTGATGGTAGAGCATTTTGCAGGGATTGACTACATAAACACATGTGTGAGCATTCTTTCGCAAGCTTTCGTGCTTCCGATTGGAGGTCAGGTACCAGAGCTGTACAGTTCAACAGCCCGCTCGTCTGCCTCAGCCGTTCCGTTTTACAATTTCGCCAGTTCAGTTCGAAGCGAAATCCATTGGGTCAGACAGCGTACCGTTATTGCACCGTTAACCGCTCTGTTAACCGTTAACTGGCCCGTTAACCGCTCTGTGACGCGTTGCAGTGACGGAGACGCCAATTAACCTGGAGTTGCCGAACCAGTGGCTGTGGGATATCATCGACGAGTTCATCTACCAGGTACGGCCAACCGATGTCTTTGCGTTTCGTGCAAGTTAGGCGGTGGCTAGATTCTGAGGAAGGGATCTGTGCACTACGCAGAGATGAGTTGTTCGCCAGCAATTTTGTTTTCAGCACGTTACGGTGTGGAGTATTTTGCAATTCCTTGCGCGTCTGGGAAAAATGGGGCATTTTTCGCATATGATGATAGGCATTGTCGCATTAAAGATGTTCCGATATTTTGGGAGCACGAAATAATTATACGCCATGTGATATAAAAGATGTACCAAATAATTATGAGAGCACCAAATCAAAACATTCGAGAGCTGTTTTGAGCATTGGGATTCCGGATAATGGCATTGTTATTTTGCACATCGCCGAAGGAGGCTATATCGATGTCGGCTCACTTCAGACCCGCTCCTGAAATGTCGGTTGCGGCTGTTAAAGTGAGTTTTGTCACATTCGTCACGTGTCACAACCACTTCTGCTGAACATTCCGGAGAATTTAAAACCGGGTGATGGTTCGGAATATTTCTGCGTAATACCAGCTCGACGCGTTTCGACAAAACTATACCAATATGCGCGCACTACTGTCCACTTGAGCGTCCTCCACCGGCCGCCTCGGTGCACGGAGAAGCCAGCGCTGGCCCGTCGCCCGACCCGTGCTCTCGTTTACGGCGCTGGCCTGGCGCGCGGGACACTGCAGCAGTGCGCCTGCCGCTCCTCCCCTCCCCTCCCCCTTCGACCGGTTCACAACACCCTCCGGCGTGCCACAGTTCCAGGCGTTCACGCAGTACCGCAGCAAGCTGGCCAAGAAGTCGCCGGACGAGTTGGAGCAGCTGCGAGAGAACGCCACCGTCTGGAATGTGCTCAGCGTCCTGAACGTGCTGCACTCGCTGGTGGAGAAGAGCAACATCAACCAGCAGCTGGAGGTGTGTCGGGGCGGCGCCCCAGACCGTCAGTGCGTTCTGGCGTGACCGGCCGGTGACGGCAACACGCCAGCTGTCGGCGATCGGTGGTGCCCTCGCCGTTCCTCCCACTTGTCGCGCACGAGCAAGCCGCGCGTGCCCGTGGTCTCCCCGCCACCCAACGTTTGTGCACAGCAGCGGTGCTAAGCCAGCTGTAGGTGCTCACAAATGGCTGGCCGTGGTAACCCGGCCTCTGGCGATACAAACGTCTATGACCTCGGGAACCCGGTCTCAGGTGGCAAGCAGTCGTCCATAACCACCGGTTACCAAACAGTCGTCCATAACCCCGGTTTGCCGGCACTCAGGTGTACACGAGCGGCGGCAATCCAGACTCGGCGGCCGGCGAGTTCGGCCGCCACCCACTGTACAAGATGCTGGGCTACTTCAGCCTGATTGGCCTGCTGCGACTGCACTCGCTCCTCGGAGACTACTATCAGGCCATCAAGGTGCTCGAGAACATCGAGCTCAACAAAAAGGTGCGACCGTGCGCAGTCGCGTCTTTGGCGTGGCAAACCACTTGGAAAGGGGTGGCCATGATTGCTGTCAGTTGGTTTTGAAGTGGTTCAAACAACGATGCATGTGGAAATCGGAATTGAAATCAAGTTATGGTCGAGGAATGGAGGCGTGCTGGTGGAATGTGTGGTGTCCTTTTGTCGCGGTCCGTGGTCCGCTCTGGAGCATGCTTGTAAAGTTCAGTGGTTAACATGGACAGCAAAGGCGCCCTTTACACCAGGGGGCATGAGCTACCAGTGTGGCACGTCATTTGACGGAAACAGTAAAAAACGTGGCTCAGTATATATATATATATATATATATATATATATATATATATATATATATATATTATATGGCAAGCAGTGGTATATATATTATATGGCATATATATATATATATATATATATATATATATATATATATACATGCATTTTCTTTTGGGCTTACAAACCAGAGTTAACCTAACCTTTTGCCGGAGCGGTTCCGTAACATCGCTCACTAGTGGACAGGGGATTGCGGGGGGATGGTATTAGTTATTAGTAAGCTCACTAGTGGACAGGGAATGGTATTAGTCTCTTGTACATGTGCAGGTGGAAGCGGCGTTGAGTGTGGCGGAGTTAATGAATAATAAATTGTGCATAATTCAATAGCATCAGGTAAAAGGGTCGATTCGGCACAGAGCGCCAGGCGTGTTTACAGCCACTAGCAGATCACCCATGCCATATCTATGTGAGCTTCTGTGAAGAATCGTCCAACTATGGAGCTGTGAAGAATCGTCCAACTAAGTCGCCACCGTCATCGCCATCACCGTCTTCGGCAGGCGCTGTACTCGCGCGTGCCGGCCTGCCAGATCACCACCTACTACTACGTCGGCTTCGCCTACCTGATGATGCGGCGCTACGCGGACGCCATCCGCACCTTCTCCAACATCCTGCTGTACATCCAGCGTACCAAGCAGCAGTTCCAGGGGCGCGGCTACCAGTCGGACCATGTGAGTGGGGTGATGGCCAGGCATCGTGTAGTCGGCCGACGTCAGTGGCTCACCTCGGCTCTGTGACGTCAGCCGGCCGACGTCAGTGGCTCGCCTCGGCTCTGTGACGTCAGTCTGCTGACGTCAGTGGCTCGCCTCGGCTCTGTGACGTCAGTCGGCTGACGTCAGTGGCTCGCCTCCCGGCTCTGTGACGTCAGTCGGCTGACGTCAGTGGCTCGCCTCGGCTCTGTAACGTCAGTCAGCTGACGTCAGTGGCTCGCCTCCCAGCTCTGTGACGTCAGTCTGCTGACGTCAGTGGCTCGCCTCGGCTCTGTGACGTCAGTCGGCTGACGTCAGTGGCTCGCCTCCCGGCTCTGTGACGGCCATCTGTCTCTGATAGCTTCTCTGGGCCCGCTTGTAGTGGCGTCTCATTAGTTTGTTCCGTCCTTGTCTCTGTTCTGATCCACAGTGGTTTTCTCGTCATTGTAAGGGATGCTGCTGGCCGAATGACTTCAGTTAAGTTAATCGTGAAAAGGCCGTGACTGGGCCGGCTGTCGCTTTTTCTGGAATTGAATATCATTACAATAATTGATTGCAGCTTCATATTCTTTTTCCACGACAGGAAGCGCAATTGTATTAAAGCTTTGCTGTGTAAATTGTTGAGATCTGCGTACAAATCGTTTCATTAGGTGGAATTTTACCCTGCCTCCACCTCCCTGTTCTCCCTCTCCGCCACGCCCCCCCCCCCCCCCCCCTCCCCCTCCCCGTGACGCCGGCGGCCGCTCCCGCCGCAGATCAACAAGCAGACGGACCAGATGTACACGCTGCTGGCCGTCTGCCTGGTGCTTCATCCGCAGTCGATCGACGAGTCGGTCCAGTCGCAGCTCAACGACAAGTACCACGAGAAGATGCTCAAGATGTCCCGCGGAGTCAGGGAGGTGGGTGGGTTGCCATGGTTACCTGGCCGCGACAGAGCGGCGCCCGGCATCCCAGCCTTTCTTGCAGGCTTCGGCGAGCCTTGGTGCCTCTGTGGGGCAGTTGTATTATGTTAAACATGGTCATGATTTGTTCACTGCTATAATTATGTTTGCCTGCAACTGGAAATGGGTGCAGGAGCTAGTGACACAACAAATTATCAGCTGATCATCATTGGCATTCTGCTGTCCTATTACAAAAGGGTTCGGGCACTCTGGGTCATTGCCCATCCCCCAACTGGCTACCCCTCTTGTTCAGAACCGTGACTGCTTGCAGGTGTGGTTTGGGAGGTGTTGGTCGATTCCAACCGACACAGTTCGTGAGTGGTGCGGGTGGTTAGATGCCAGATGCCAACCAACGTACGGGTTCACGTCGATTTCACTTCATATGTAATCATTAGTCATCTAAGCCCCGTGTTTTTGTCAACCGATCCCTAAAACTGCCACCTGTCACCAGTGTTAATGTTCGCCATTGATTTTTTTCGCCGTTGTTATTTCGCCAATTCGCCAATGAGTCAGTGTTAATAAGATAACCGTACTCTTCAAGAAGACGCGCAAGCCACGCCCCCTCTCGCTCCATTTGAACGAAATAAGTTGAAAATTAGTGCCTGATGGCTCATCAGAAATGAAAACTTGTATTTGTAGACCCCGTGATAAGACAAAAGTACCTCCAAATGTAAAAAAACAATACGCCAATGGGTTTTTGCCGGCCCCGTTTGCAGCTGAAGGGTAGCCTGGACGAGCCATAACAGCGATGCCGCTCAGATGCCCGCACGTGTCACGTCAGCCAGTATGAACGCAAACTTCGGATCAGCGTCGCGGCGGCGAGTCGCAACGCGCGAGAGAACTTAGCAGTGTGCTTGGTGATGGAGCTCCTGGTGGTGACACTAGAAGTGAGGTGGTGGTGGTGGTGTTGAGGTGACAGCTTCTGACGTTCCGCTGCCGGCTCCCTCCGTGCGGGGCGGTGACGCGCTCCCGTGCGGCGCGCCCGCTGACCAGACCGCCGGCGCCGGCAGGAGTGCGAGACCAGCTTCACGTTCGCGTCGCCCAAGTTCCTGTCGCCGGTGCCGCCGCCGCTGGACGGCCTGGCTGGCAGCCTGCGCGAGCCGCAGAAGCAGCAGCTGACCGTCTTCATGGACGAGGTGATGATGATGGCCGCCGGCGAGGGAGACGACCGGGCCTGGGAGAGGGGACGGGGGGGGGGACGACCGGCCTGGGAGAGGGGACGGGGAGACGACCGGCCTGGTAGAGGGGGACACTAGGTGGACGACCGGCCTGGGAGAGGGACGGGGAGACGACCGGCCTGGGAGATGGGACGGGGGGGGGGATGACCGGCCTGGGAGAGGGGACGGGGGGGACGACCGGCGTGGGAGAAGGGACGGAGGGAACGACTGGCCTGGGAGAGGGGGACGGGGAGACGACCGGCCTGGAGAGGGGACAGGGGGACGACCGGCCTGGGAGAAGGACGGGGAGACGACCGGCCTGGGAGGTGGGACGGGGGGGATGACCGGCCTGGAGAGGGGACGGGGAGACGACCCGGCCTGGGAGAGGGGGACGGGGGGACGACCGGCCTGGGAGAGGGGACGGGGAGACGACCGGCCTGGGAAAAGGGACGGGGGACGACCGGCCTGGGAGAGGGGACGGGGAGACGACCGGCCTGCTCAGAGACAAACTGACGTCCGTCAAAGGCAGTGAGATATGCAGCCGGTCGGTGTGGTAAGTCATGGTACTGAGCCAACAGAACGGTCAGTCATTATTCTTAGCCAGTTCTGTTGACGCCGTCTGCTCCACCAGGTGGACCAGCAGGTGTTTCTGGATGCGGTGGCGCGGCACAGCTCCTACGAAGCCGCCATGAAATGTGCCTCCGAAGCTAAGGGCCAGACCGTCTACCTGGACGTCAGCATACCATCATGCGCAGGTGGGTGATGCTGGCAAGGATTTGGGCGGTGGAGGCGTTGACGATGATGACGGGGTTGATGCTCGTGGGTGGTGAGTATGATGGTAATAATGATGGTCATGACGGCGATGATGGTAGTGGTGATATCGATGGTGATTGGGGGTGGTGATGGTAATGATGATGATGGTGATCTTGAAGGCGATACCGGTGGCGGTGGTGATGCCGGTGGTGATGGTGATGGAAGTGGTGATGTTGATGCTGGTGGTGGTGATGACGCGAGGTGCGCGCGCGCTAGCTGCCGGAGCCGGGCTTCACTGCGTGTGGTGACCCGGCGCAGTACTCAGGCCCGCCGTCGTGTCCTCACACCGCCTCTGGTTGGGCTGTGGCACGCCCGGGCGGGGTGCATATGGGCCGCGGGGCTGCTGTCGGCGCCGGCGAGCCGCCCCTGGGTCCGGCTGGCCGGTGTGGGAGCTGGAAGGCTGGCCGCTGCGGTGTGGGATGGACCGCGTGTTGCCGTCTCTCGGATGTCGCCAGCCGCACCGCTGATGCTGCTGGTGCCGTTTGTTTTCGCAGCTACCTGCGCCTGTACACCACCATGCCGGTGGAGAAGATGTCCGCCTTCCTGGGGCTGGGCCAGGACGTGTTCCGTAGCTACCTGATGTGCTTCAAGCACAAGATGAAGAACGTGGTGTGGTCGCGCGGCACGTCCGGACTGGACGGCGAGTTCCAGTCCGACTCGGAGGTGAGGCGCTGGCCGTCAACGGTAGCCGAGCGGTGACACTTGTTGGCTCGCATCGGGTGGCGGCGAGCTCGAATCCCGCCGCGGAAAGCCGCCACCAATCGTGGTTTCCATCCAGGACAGCGGCGCTAATGGCTCCTGCAATTGCGTATATATATATATATATATATATATATATATATATATATATATGTACATCTTTGTGTGTATGTATATACACCTATATATATATATATATAGATATATAGATATATCGATATAGATATATATATATATATATATCTATATATATATATATATATATATATATATATATATATATATATATATATATATGTGTGTGTGTGTGTGTGTGTGTGTGTGTGTGTGTGTGTGTGTGTGTGTGTGTATGTATGTATGTATGTATGTATGTATAAATGAAGGATGGATGGGTACCCAAAAAGCATGTGAACGGTCACGAATGAACTGGGACAGTACGGCACCCGCGCCGATATGAAAACAAGACTCGGGATGTGTGAACGTCCAGGTCATCGATGTTATGGACAGTTTGCGATATCAATTATTCGCGGAGAGTTGGCCATTAGAAGTATCGATGCCAATAATGTACAGGGAGTATTGCTAGGGGATTTTATCGACAGTCAGCCTTCCGTGGCCGTGTCTCTCCCATACGGCACTCTCCGACAGATCGACTTCTACATCGACGGCGACATGATTCACATCGCCGACACCAAGGTGCGCAGCGGTACGGCGACTTCTTCATCCGGCAGATCCACAAGCTCGAGGAGCTCAACCACAGCCTACGCGCCATCAAGGTTTAGTGGGCGCCGCCGCCGCCAGGTGGCAGGCCGGTCGACGGCAACGCGACGGACGGAGAGGGGATACGGCTGGCGGGGCGGGATGCGGCGAGCTGTGTCCGCCCGGTGGTCGCACTGGTCTCCAGCCCGGTCTGGGTCTTCTGATGCGCGCGTTGGTGTCGGAACCAATACACAACACAGGATTAGGGCTACGAGTTTGTTTTTTGTGGTTGGCACTGCGTATGGATCGTGACAAGGACCTGCGTCCTGGACGTTTTTTTCTGCCACTGACAACGCCGTCCTGTGACGTGCGGGTGTTCCGAGGCGTTGCGTGGGGTTTCAGGTGCTGATTTACCCTGATACTACAAGCTCTACTGGGTTCCATCCTTTCCATCAAATGGCAACAAACACGCTGACACCACAAATAAACCGGTCCTCCCAGCATAAGACGCTGGGAGCCCAGCCCCTACATATACGCTATATACAGGGAGCATGAACATTCAAATATCCTGTCAAGAATGGATAATTCGAGGTCACGCCCGGCTCCCCTGCCTGTCAGCACTCCTCCCTGCCTACAGCGCGTTGCTCAGCAAGTCAGCGTTCCTCGCGTCTAGTCACCCCGGTTTACCGTCCTGGCCTACGCGCGCAGGCTATGCGGTGCGTGCGCGTTATCCGAGCGCCGTAGCACCCCAGCCGGCACTCTGGTCGTATGGTCGTGCGCGGTGCCAGTCAGACCAACGTGACGCAGCGAGTCACATTGTATCCTACGCGGCGTTGCGTAGAATCCTCTCCGGCCGTGTTCTCAGCGCGCCTTGTCGTTTGTTACAATCTCCGAACCGGTAACAACTGCGCATGCAAACACAAAAGACGTCTGTTTGCGGGTACTATGAGTGCTCCGAATGATGTAAACTTGCTCTCGGCAAGGTTATGCTCTCGGCAACTGAGCAGCCACGTGGGAATCGTTGCCAAAGTCGCTGCGAACCCCGAACGGCGAAGAGCCTACGGGTTATGAACGTCATTAGTGACGTCAACAGAATAGTCTGCGTCGTCCGGGTCACTGCGAATATACCCCAAGCCGTCTCCGGACGTGGCCCTGCGTCTTTGACTGCGTCCTTTTCAAACCATCTCCAAGACCACGACGCGCGCAGTTGCCTGGCGGTTCTGGTGAGCTCACCCGCCCCGCCGACCTGTTGAGCACTCTCCAAACAAAGCCGCCCCGCGCTGCACCCGTATATTCTCCCGGCCCGAACCGGTCGGGCACGCACTCAACAGACCGACACTACACTCCAACCGGGCGGCGTCCGGCAGGCTACCAGTGGTACTTGTGGAGACGGTGAGCCTTGATCTTGGTGTAGTTCAGCACGTAGAAGAGCGACGACGTGGCGACGATCACCTGCAGGGAACGGCGCCAGGCCCGACCGCTTCGGGTGCACGTACTTGTGCAGCCAGCGCCAGTTAGGCCTGCGGCGGAGAGCATGGGTCAGCGGAAGCTGCCCGACGGCGCGCGCCCGCGGGACGCCGTTCAGCACGCTGCAGGCCTTGCCGAAACGGTGGTCACGGCGCTCCGGAAGCGCAGCGGCTGTGGCGCTGTGCACCGTTATGCGTGGATGCAACGTCTTGAAAAACAGCGTCCATTGTAAAAAAAACAAACGAAAATCGGCTGCCTTACACGTCATTGAGGCCTGCCCCCAATGACGCAGTTCTGAGCGGTGTGAACATGAACCGTCTTCAAATTGGTCCGGGGAACATTTCCACGGGACCGAGGATGTATGACAGACGCCATCAGTCGTGGACCACCGGCGTTCCGCCGCGTGACCTGGCCTTGACCTGCCCACTGACCTCGGCTGATGGCGGCGGTCATGGCCTGGGGCGACTTCTGACGGCGGCCCAGCCAGCCTCCGAGCTCTCCCAACTTCACCTGGCTCAGTGGCGTGTCGGCTGAAACACGGACGAGCCATTGTCACAGATCAAAACACGATCAGAACAGGGTGTTGCTAGGACATCATGCAGGCTTGTTTAGGATACAGCAGCAATTTCATCCTCCACATATGTTACATGGGCAGCTAGATTTGGATCACAGGCTGTACAAATAAATATGATGTACTATGCATGCTTATCATGAATGTGAACAGCAACCAGATTAGCGTCCTGTGTGGTGACAAGAGGTATTTTTGACACTTGATATTTTGCAGACAAGATTTCAGAGAAAATCTGCTCACTTGACATGATCAGTACACTCAAAATCTCCTGCAGACATGCAATAAAATGGATGTGAAGAGTAAAACAAGTACACCAGCGACCTAAGTAACCACAGGACAAATCCTTCCACCAGTGTTTAAAAATATCCTGCAGACATGCAATAGAATGGATGTGAAGAGGAAAAAGTACACACTGACCTCAGTAAATGACAGAGCACATCCTTCTACCCAGTGTTTCAAAATCTGACAGCTCAGTGGCAGAAATGTCAACATTTCCCCATGCCCTTGCCACCCCTAGCTGAAAGCTCACCTGCCTGCTACTCCTGTTGCCAAAAAAACCCAATAATTATCGAACCAGGTGGCAATCCTCCCTGAATATGGATGGCTGGGGCTTGGCAGATTAGCCCAACAACTCGGATGTCCCGGTTTGTGACCGAAGGATAAAGGATAAGTGGGGGAACAGATTGTGTGAAATAAGGGTGCAGAAGGGCCAGACTTCCCATTGCATGTAATTATCCTTACATCCTGCATATACCTGTGGATAATTTTGAAATGCCTGCTTCTAGCTCTCATTACATGAGGGCACTGAAACTTTAAACTGCCTAGAATTGGCTTGTTAAAACACCTAGTCCAACAATCAAGATGATTTGGGTTCCAGGATGCACCAGCTGCTTGGTCACATTTGAGCACTTGCAAAGCACTTTTAGAGTCACATTTGTCACATTTGAGCACTTCACACAAGCACTTGTCCACATGCATGATATACACATGTGGAATGAGCTGCGTTAAGCTTCTCACTAGCTTTCTGTTGTTTTGGCGCAATGGGTATATCCCATACAAAAAAGACTGGAAAACCCATTTTAAGACAAACATGCCTTAACCCATGCCATGCCCATGCAATCATTCCTTACACAAACTTACTTACTTTGTTTGTGTAAACCCCTTGTGAGGCAAGATGCATTTCATGGCCTTCATGTCTTGAAGAGCATCAAGACTCGGGAGCTCTCTATGTTATTATTGCAGTTCCTCTTAGGTTTGAAATGAGACTAAGAACCCGGAGCACTGTAATAATCAGATCTGACAGCCTCTTGTCTCTTTCATTGTTACATTCCTTCACACTGCTGTGCATTTCACCTCACGGCGCTATAAAAGTGAGAAAATGGTAAAACCAAATGGCTCGACAAACATTGCGCGGTGTCAAGGCACTTTTCTATCAAAGCATGCAATCATGCAGCAGCAGCAATGCACTCACGTTTTCCATACCACCGTGCCGGATCGTACGGCCCGTGGACTTTGGGGTTAAATTCGACTGGATAATCCCCAAACCCCATTTTGTGTCCCGAGCCGCCCCAGTCACTGCAGACCCACGCCGAAAACGCCACGCGGAAGCGAGACAGGCGAAAAGGTCAGCTGTCTCAATAGTGATGGGTAGCAGGCTGCTCTTTCAAATCGTGGATGCTGGCGACGGTGCGGTCGGCTCGGCTTGTCATCCGCGGGCCCCAGGTGTCGTGCCCTTATTAAGATGATGGAGTGTTGCCATTTCTATAGTGTACATTGCACGTATTGCGCGTAACTATACCAGCCATGTGCTACCTGCGGTGCGGTGTCAATTTGTATCCTTTTGGGTGGGCCGCACTGCCCTCTCTCCCAATGGTGACTTGGGCCCGAGAGGCAGATTTTGGATCCGCCCTTCAAGTTACCGCACAGGTACAAGTTACCATGCTTCCCTACAGACACAACACCTTTCCGGGGGATTGCTAGAATATCACACCAATTTATCCCTATTATTAGGAAGTTGTGCGGCCGCCGTCGCATCTACACTATACCGCTCCGCTTGCGACGCAAGAAGAGGGCGGGGCTCGTTATCTGGAAGCATAGGCGGATCCTGGGGGGGGGGGGGGGGGGGGGCACGGGGTCTTACCCCCCCCTCCAAAAAACTCTGGGAGTATGTTAGGCACATTCCCAGAACTTTATAAAAGTTTCGTCTACTTACCGTCTGTTTTAACTATAACTGTTTTGTTCTAACTTCTCTTTAGGATTCAAAAGCATTTCGGTGCCTTTTTCGGTTTTGAATGGTGTCCCTACTAGGTACTCGCGAAAGGCATCATGCACTGGACCTCGAATCCCACACCAGCCAGCTGGCTATGAACGGTTGCCCCCTCCCCCCCCAAAAAAAACACAAAAAAGCTCCAGGCTAGATCCGCTTTTGTCTGGAACCACAGCGACGGGCACGTTTTGTAAGGACATTTGGTTCATGGGGGCAGGTGACTGCCAAGCTTGGTGTGCCAGTCGGGGCGCCGCCGCCAGGTGGCAACAGCAGCCGCGGCCGTTGCACCGCCAGGTGGCGGTCAGGGACTGTGTCTCGGCTATCAGGACGCTGGGGCCGTGGCTCCTGGCGAAGGTCCTCGGATGTTGGGTTCGAGAAGGATACTGTCTTTGGGGTGGGAATGACAGCCTTCTTTTGTTTGTTACTTGGGGCTTAATATGCACGTGCCGTCCGGGTTCATCAGTTAATCACATTTGAGGTAAAAATACGTGCACTTTAGTGCGCTGGAGCGGAGGTTGATCTACTGTTAACGGCTTACCAGCCAACCAAGACTGCATGTCCAAACCATGTGGCAAACGGCGCACAGCCTAGCTGAGTCTGAGGGTTCCCGTCCTGTCGGTGCATGGTGTGGTCGGGCTCGGGAGCCTGCGGTTTGCAGGTCTACAGGTTTGCTCAAACTGTCCGCATTTCGCCATTAGGCACGCGGACATCATGCATCAATGGCTTGTCAAGTGTCCTCTGGTACCTGTTTATCACACTGCGACCCACGGCGGAGCCCCCGCCCCAGTAAGCACACCTGAACAGGTGGCACGACACGTTGCACGTGCAGCCTCCAGCACATGACGTGGTGACCAGGCCAGACCAAGGCGGCGCCACGGTGACGACCTCAGCCAAAGCCCGCTCTATCGCACGGATCCGACGCCTGGTGCGCGGCGTGCCGCCCCCCCGCAGTGCGGCAGCTCTGGCCCAGCGGCCTCCTCGTCACGCGGCAGTCAACCGCGCGAGAGAACTGTTGAGTTATTGATCTCGAGCGCAAGAATGCGGCCATGCGCGAGCGACATCGGCGAGAACGGGCTAGCGCTTCATCGCAGCGAGACCAAGCACGCACCGGCGAAACCAAGTCTGCCCGCCAGCGCACATCGCGCCAAGTCTTCTTACCGCCGCTGCTGCCACCCCAGTGGCTAAGCTGCTCCCCCAACAGAAAATATGACATCTCAACATGCTCGCCAGACTACCCAGTAAGGTACATAAGTGATTTATTTCGCACAGTACACAAAAAAGCATCGGACAACTTCAAAGTACAACTGAAATCAGGTAAAGCATGGAATCGCTACACATATAATTCCGTATAGCAGGTAACACCATTTATCCGTCCCGACTAAGCATAGCAGCCAATCACAACGCAACGCCTTGCTATCACACGAATCATTGCCTCAATGAAAGCGAATAGAATCGAGCTCCCACAGCTGCGAGCCAAACTGTCGAAAGCCGTACGGGGTGGCGCCTGCGCTTAGTCGACCTCCTCAATGGTCGGGCCGCCGCCCGAGCCGCCAGCCCCACCGGCGCCCGGGGCGGCACCCTTCGGCGCGCCGCCAGGCGGAGCGCCGTCGCCCTGGTACAGCTTGCTGATGACGGGGTTGCAAATCTGCTCCAGTTCCTTCTGCTTGTGCTCAAATTCATCCTTCTCCGCCAGCTGGTTGGCGTCCAGCCACTTGATGGTGTCGTTGCACTTGTCGACGATCGCCGTCTTGTCGGCGTCCGAAATCTTGTCTTTGACCTTGTCATCCTCGACCGTCGACTTCATGTTGAAGCAGTACGACTCAAGCGCGTTCTTGGCGGCGATCTTCTCGCGCTGTGCATCGTCCTCCTGCTTGAAGGACTCAGCCTCGTTCACCATGCGCTCAATCTCCTCCTTGGTGAGGCGGCCCTTGTCGTTGGTGATTGTGATGTTGCTGGCCTTGCCGGTTGACTTGTCGGCGGCCGAGACGTTCATGATGCCGTTGGCGTCGATGTCGAAGGTGACCTCGATCTGGGGCACGCCGCGCGGCGCCGGCGGGATGCCGGTCAGCTCGAACTTGCCGAGCAGATTGTTGTCCTTGGTCATGGCGCGCTCGCCCTCGTACACCTGGATCAGCACGCCTGGCTGGTTGTCCGAGTAGGTGGTGAACGTCTGCGTCTGCTTAGTCGGGATCGTTGTGTTGCGCTTGATGAGCGCGGTCATCACGCCGCCGGCCGTCTCAATTCCAAGCGACAGGGGCGTCACGTCGAGCAGCAGCAGGTCCTGCACCTCCTCCGACTTGTCACCGTGCAGGATAGCCGCCTGCACAGCTGCGCCGTACGCCACCGCCTCGTCCGGGTTGATGGACTTGTTGAGCTCCTTACCATTGAAGAAGTCCTGCAGCAGCTTCTGGATCTTAGGGATGCGAGTCGAGCCGCCGACCAGCACGATGTCGTGGATGGAGCCCTTGTCCATCTTAGCGTCGCGCAGCGACTTCTCCACCGGCTCCAGTGTGCCGCGGAACAAGTCGGCGTTCATCTCCTCGAACCTGGCGCGGGTGATGGACGTATAGAAGTCGATGCCCTCCATCAGGCTGTCAATCTCGATGGACGCCTGCGAGGACGACGAGAGCGTGCGCTTGGCCCGCTCGCAGGCCGTGCGAAGCCGACGCAGCGCGCGCTTGTTGGTCGA
>NW_023597055.1:16438280-16515165 GCF_011947565.3 Pollicipes pollicipes
GCGTGATTTGAAAATGTGCTAAGTCGTGTTTGAAACTGAATGAAACGGAAACATTCCAAGACGTGGTGACGTACCTAGTCGCAGAAGCTTGGTTTGGACGTCGCTTGTTCAGCATGATTTCAAATGTTTAAGTTTATGATTGAAAATGATCCAAATGGAAACTTCCAAGTTCGTTTGGTATTTTGCAACCGGCCACGGTGAGGTACCACTCTGCCTTGCTTCCAGTTTGCCCGCCTCGCAGTATTGACGCGTCCAAAGTGACTACGGAATTCAAAGCAGCTGTGTTAATCATTGTTAATTATTATGCAAGCTGTGTTGGTAATTGTATTATTATACCTTAAATACTGACACCGTAATGCAGATAACAGCTGGTTGCTGTTTTCCTGCTAATACCATAAAATAGGCCTGTAATCGAGCATGGCTGAAATTATGTCAAAGTAAACCATTCTTCCGTTCTCAGATAACAAAAATGAATAAATTCGCATGGTAAGTGATTAGTGCAGTTTGTCCGTTGTTACCGTGGAGCTGATAGCCTCCCGGTGGGCTGAGACGGGCCCACCACAGCCCCACCGCGCTCCTGGCTCCGGCCGCCTCTCAGCACGAGCCGTGTGTGTCGTCGTCAGGACAAGGTCGAGCCGGGCGACATCGTGGACGAGCTGTACGGCGAGTGCTGTTACGGCATGCGACGCGGCAGGGTGTCGTCCCTGCTCAAGCTCTACCAGGGTATGCCCGTCTACATCAGCGTCGTCAAGGTGGGCCATTGTCAGCGCGTGACGGGCCAAGGCGGGCCGGCGACTCTGCGTCGTATTCGTCTGTCTGTCGCGTGTTGTTCTTCGTAATGTACGTGGTGGTTCTTGTTGCTCGTCTTTGTTTCGCTTTTCTGAGTTCGTTTCGCTTTGAAGCTGTCGCCGTCGTTTCGCTGTCGTTGCTGTTGTCATGCTATGTTTGTCTGTGTATCGTGACTAGCCTGTATGTCGTCGCTTCTGCCGTCAGCTCTCTGAACATCATTGTCGATAGTTCAGCGCATTGACCCCATCAAAAACTCGCTTTTGGTTTAAATGCGTACGATGGTGGATGATAAGTCTCATATTAATTTGGCGTGTTTATTCCCGCCAGAAGGTTTCCTAACGCTAGAAGAACTCTGGAAAGATTCGTCCTTTGTGTGGGTCTTTAACTTTTGGAACTTTCATCTTCTTGGCCTATTCTTTTTGCATTCGCATTTTGCCCATAGGGACGAGTGCCGGCAGTGGTGTGGGTATTATAGTTTCAGCGTCCACAGCGCTACGGATGAGGACAAGGCTGCCTTTTAGAGGCAAAGAGACCCAAGCCCTAGCAGCTTTATCGCTTAAGAGCATTTTTAGGTCTGGTCGCATTCAATAAATGATGTTTGGAAAATAGATTTGGGCATATTTCGATCACAGTTTTCCCCCTTTTTTGGTTTTGCTTTCCATCTCAAGATGCAGTTCTTCGATCTGCATAAAATTATGCAAATAATTCAGCCTAAGAAAAATAAGTCCTAGTCCCATTTGTCTCTGGGCGACGGAATGTGGAAAATTGCCATTATTTCATTCATTCGCAGGCACTGCCGTTTGGAATAAGAATGGTCTTGTTCATGCGAGGAAACATTTATGTTTATATCGGCTCAATCGGTGTTATAGTTGCGGTGCCTCCTGACCGTCTCCAATTTGTATTCTCACGTCAAATAACGAGACCGCGGCGTCTGTCGCCCCTGCAGTTGCGTCCCCAGCACACCCCTGTACGGTCGTCCCATATTGTATGCCATAGTCGTGGATGGACGCTATTTGTTGATGTCGTCTAGGTGAGTTTCCCTTCTGTGTCCGCTTCTGAGTGCTAACCGGATCGGGTCAGGACATTGCCTGTCAACGGGCTCATGTATTTGATGGCGGACCACAGTCCCATTAAGAGGCTGAGGCTTGGCGCAATCGGTAGGTGTGCCCAAGGGATGGATGGTGCGCCATTAAGTTAATGCGTCTGCCCGTCGGTGGCCGATTGCAAAGGGCGGTCACGTGGCACGGCGTAACACAACGCTAGCGTGCGGCAGTGTCCGGTATGATGTGTCGATGTGTCAGTCTTTGGGGCACCAGTGACGTCACCGGTACAGAACGTTCGAAACCAAATAAATGCGGAATGTTCGTTGTTTGCTTGCTCATAACACCGCGGCGTAGGCGCCGGTTAGGCTTTGCGGGCGTGTTTTGCGAATGCCGGGACATAAGAGCTTGTCAGCATGGAGTGATGGACGGATGTACATTCCCTCAGCGATCTGTGAGCATTTATTCCGATCCAACACTGCTGCGGCACTGGTCTGATCGTGGTTTGGTGTCGTGGTGGTAGCCACCGCAATATATTCGGCAGCGTTCGCGGTTGCAAATATGTATGCCTGAATTCGTATAGCATTGGTGTGCTGCACGTGTTGTAGACGTGTATGAATACCAATGTGTGTTGTGGTTTTGCTGACTGTGTGACCACCAATCTTCCGTTCCCAGTGTCATGCTGCGTGACCATTGGCCGTCGACGCGTCCCGAAACTCCCCCGTGCCATGGAGAACCTGTATCCTGTACTGGCCCCTGTCGCTCTGCCCCGACGTCTGGGAGAGACCTGTACCCAGTCTGGAGACCCCAGTACCATGGAGGACCTGTATCCTGTACTGGCCCCTGTCGCTCTGCCCCGACGTCTGGGAGAGACCCGTACCCAGTCTGGAGACCCCAGTACCATGGAGGACCTTTATTCCGTACTGGCCCCTGTCGCTCTGCCTCGACGTCTGGGAGAGACCTGTACCCAGTCTGGAGACCCCAGTACCATGGAGGACCTGCATCCTGTACTGGCCCCCGCCGCTCTGCCCTGACGTCTGGGAGAGACCTGTACCCAGTCTGGAGACCCCAGTACCATGGAGGACTGGTATCCCGCGCTGGTCCCTGCCGCTCAGCTCCGACATCTGGGAGAGACCTGTACCCAGTCTGGAGACCCCAGTACCATGGAGGACTGGTATCCCGCGCTGGTCCCTGCCGCTCAGCACCGACGTCTGGGAGAGACCTGTACCCAGTCTGGAGACCCCAGTACCATGGAGGACCTGTATCCTGTACTGGCCCCTGCCGCTTTGCCCCGACGTCTGGGAGAGACCTGTACCCAGTCTGGAGACCCCGTACCATGGGGGACCGGTATCCCGCCACTGTCGGGAGAACCATTGGAGACCCAGTACATGGGACCTGTATCTGTACTGGCCCCGCGTCGACGTCTGGGAGAGACCTGTACCCGTCTGGAGACCCAGTACCATGGAGGACGGTGTCCCCTGCTGGTCTCAGCTCCGACGTCTGGAGAGACCTGTACCCAGTCCGGAGACCGCCGTCTCGTCTGCCGCAGTGTCACTCGGTCACGGGCGACCTGTACCCGCCGGTGATCCCACTGCTGGAGCACCCTGCGCCTCGACCTGGCCCAGCTGACGGCACGTACCAGGCCAAGGCGCAGCAGCAGCGGCGCCAGGCCGAGAGCGCGCCGCGACGGCGGCGCCGGAGCGGGGCCGACGCGGCCGAGCCGGACCCCGGGCCCCCCCGCCGCCCCAGTACGTGTCCGGCACACCGGTGCACTACATGGGCGCCGGCTTCGTCGGCAATCGTGGCGACGTGACCGTCATCGAGATCGGCGTGGAGAACGTGCTGAGGAACCAGCCCGAGCCGCACAAGGTGACGCCCGCGCGCTGGGCGAGCGCGGTGGAGGCTGCGTTGGCGCGGGGCTAGCTGGGTTGGGCTCAGGGCGGCGTGGTCATCATGGCGCGCGCACCCTTCACGCCCTGAGATGGGGAGCTCGAGGGCATGGGTCGCACCGCTGCTGCGCAGGGTCTCTGGTGTCTCTGGTTTGTTTAGGTTAAGCACTCAGCTGTCTGCCGAGTCGCTCCGGAGGGGGGGGGGGGGAGGGGGTCGGCAGTGCGGAGCAAGATGGCGCGGGCTGAGAGCTGGCGATGGTGGCAGGCCCAGACGGGTACCTGAGGAATAAACTGTGATGAGCTCGAGCTTGGGGCGAGGCGATGGGTAGGTGGGTTTGCCTGTCGGTGTAGAGTCCAAGCCATCCTGCATTGATCCTCCCCATCTGACACCGGAGTTGCTGCGGAAAAGGCGGCCATGGACGTGGCAAGGGGGGGGGGGGGGTAATCGGTCTGTTCCCCCAGAGCTCTAGGGCAAGGGCACAAGAGTTGCGCAGGTTCGTGCAATGACGGCCATGAAAAAGAAAGCTGGCCACGCTTAAGAGCTTTATAAATGGTGAGGCTCCTCAACAGCCTCGCAAACTCATCGGTGCGCAGTCGTCGCCCCAACGGAAACCGAACAAATGTTCTATCTGCGTGCTACGTTAACAGGGCTCACCTCCGCTGTGTTTCGTGCGGTGCTCCCCGGGATGGCGGCGACCCTCTCCTCCTCACGGGCCACATCAGCGGCCATCTGTGCGCACCTGGAGTGACTAACGCCGTGTGTTGGACCCGTCGGCCGCACGCTGCATGCGCGTGACACCCGTCGGTGGCCGGCGGCGCCGCTGTCTGAGAGCGGCGCCAGCCACCGAGCGGCGCGCCCCGGCGCCTCGCTCCGCGCCGCTGCGCTCGCGCCGTGCGGAACGCGTCCCGGACGGAGCCGCGCCGCTGCCGCAGGTGCAGCTGGTGCTGGGCGAGACGGGCATCACGCTGGTGGACCGGGCGACCGGCGAGGTGGTGCGCAAACACTGCTACACCGAGATCGCTTCGTGCGGCCGCCGCAACGACCGGCTCCGGCACTTCGCCTACGTGGCCGGGTCAGTCGAGCGGGACGGGACGGGACGGGACGGGCAGGGCCACGCTGAAAGTCTTACCCTTTTGTGCGTTTATTCGTCGTGTTGTGCGTTTATTCGTCGTGCTCTTAACGAGTTTCGTGAAGAGCACTGTACCAGAACTCGGAGTTCTAGTCTGCTGGAATATGGCCCTTGAATCTGCCTGTAGGCTGCTACATTTTTTTATTGTTATTTATTGCTATGACCAATACTATTTTTGTCAGTGCTATTTCTTGTTTCATTAGTCAACTGACTACAATTCCTTTCTTTTTAACCACTTTTCTTATCTTACACGAATGAAACGTCTGGAAAGGTCGATGTACGAAACGTACAGCGTACTTTATACGTGAATCAAGTCCATGACAGCGTCCCAGCTCGGGCTGAAGCATGTGCGCGTCTCGCGGCTCGGCTCATTCAGGCGAGCAACGGGTCCTCGTCTCGGCAGGGAGACGTCCTGCAACCTGGCCCGCTTCTTCTACTGCCACGTGTTCGAGGCGGTGGACGAGGAGCAGGCCAGGACCGTGCTGCACGGCATCGGTAGGTCGGCCGGGTGTCAGGTGTGACGTCACGAGTGCGCCAGGAGTGACCGCGGAGTCAGCGGGGCGTGACGACGGGGCGGTCCAACCTTTGATTGGTGAGGGAAGGGGGGGGGGGGAGGGCTGGTGGTCTGAGGGGACCCCAGCTCCTCAGCCAGACAGGTGGTTTGTGTCGTTGGTTCGGGTCCGGCGCGGGGGACGCGCTCCGGGAGAAAACAGGAGTCTGAGGCTGAGCGGACGGTCTCTGACTGGACTGCAGCCGAGACCAGACCGAGGTCAGATGTCAGCAGGCAGCACGGGTGAAAGCGGCGAGAAACGCCGCGTTGTACAGGCGGGTTTCCTGTCTACGACCCACAGGACGATCTCGGCGTTGTCCCGGCTGTGCTATAGCCTTGTGTCCTGGCCATAGACATTGGGGACCGGGCAACGCCGCCTGTTTACAGCCAGCCTTGAGCAGAGTTGGCTGCTCGCTGGGTCAAGAGAGACCGGGTAATGCTAACCGTGCGGTGCTTGTCCTTCCTGCCGGGTGATGCGCAGGTGAAGCCAGAAAGCTTCAGCAGCTGAGTGCGTCGTAGAGCCCCGATGATACACGCCATCACAGCCACGCCGGCGTGAAACACCGGCCGTTGTGACCAGTAGCTACATAAAACGTTTGCATTATCTGTATTCATGCTTGATCACAGTCACCGAAACCGCAAATTATTCCAGAGTTTTCGAGGTCGTCGGCCGATGTGACCTCGGCTTAGGCCCAGTGCCTGCGAGTGATACACTGATGCGATTTTTGATTTTGTGCACGAGCGCTACATCAGCGGCGCCCTCTGCCTGCTGAACTGTCAGAAAAGACGGGCATTCGAAAGATGTTTAGATAAAATCCGTTTTCGTAATGCCAGGGACGTGTGGCTCTGTTCCCTTAGGTTTTTGTGTTATCTTCCTGATTGCGATGATCACCTTGCCTGCCCCATGTAAAAGGCGTTCAACAGACCTGTTATTTCTGGTGTATGACACGTGACCCGTGACGCTTGGCTTCTTGACCGTGGCCTTTTGCTTGTGATACTTGATCCATGATCCTGCCCCGGGCCCCCCCCCCCCACCCCCACCTCCTCTCCCATCTATGTCCCGTGATCTTTGATTCTAGATCTGTGGCTGCGCCTCGGCTTTGACCGGTGATCTCGTACCCATGGACTGTGGGCGCCGCCCGCGACCGCTGACCTGCTGCCCGTGACCTCTGACATGCAGCTGCCTCCCCACAGCCTTTGAACCGACGGCGATGTATGTCCGTTCGCTGTAGTGTCTGTTTCGAGCGCTGACCTTTGACCCTGCTTCAGCGGAGGGCTTCCGACGCACGCACTTCGCCGTGTAGCTGGCGGCGTTCGGCTCACGGCAGGGGCTGACGGCCGCACGACTCCTGCCCGGCGGCGGCCGCTCCCCTCCGGCTGTGATGGCCGCCGCCGCTCACCCCGCTCAAGGCAACAGCCACCCGGCCGGTCACGTCACGTGGCGTGACGTCAGTTCCTGACACTGAGCGACGCTCTACTTACGGGGACCGCGTAACGCGGCGGGAGAGAAGCGAACGAGCGACCGCGAGGCAGGCTCCGCCGACCAGCTCAGCTATTGGCAGCTCATTGGTCGTTGGTGGATCTGTGACCGTCCGATTGGTCAGCTGCCTTCTTACGACCGTCTGATTCGTCATGGGCTAGACTTGCACTGACCGTATTGCATGGACTGAATTATTGTTATTCGCGTCCAAATTATATTTTTGTTATGAGGAGAGGGCGGGGCTGCTATCTTTGTGATAAATTGATTGGCACAGCTGGCGCGCACTGGTCCGCGCGGTTACACCCGCTGAGGGAGTCGGTCACGAGTGGGTGACGTCACGGTGGGGGCGGCGATGATTGGCCAGACCTTCGGGTTAGGTCACGACCAGCGGCGGGGGATTGGTCCAGCGCCGGGCAGGACTGGAGGTTGATGCATTTGAAGCCGCATTCCACTCGGAAGGTCGTGGACGGGGGCCACGCGGGATTGCGCAGGGGTCTGACTCGGCAGCCACCTGGAGACGCTGAACGCGGCTGCCTGGCAGTGAAATATCAAACCGTATCTAGTCAGCAGATGGAAGGGTATGGCAGCTAGCAAGAACTGGATGCGGACATGTGGGATAGCGCCCTGTTATGCCACGGCATCACTTTATATACAAGATGATGAATACATATTAATGGAAATAAGCGAGCTCGCCTGAGACGAAATGTCTGAATTGATGGGTCCTGACATATGCCCAAGTAAGGGATATCTTATAATGGAAGTACGACCGAGTTACCTTGTGCACCTTCATGCGATTTAAATAGATGAACTGCTGGTCGTTTTTAGTCTAAACACGAGTTTTTATTAGTACCCTAGAGATGGTAATAGTTGAGTATTTAAGTGTTGCATGCTTTCTCAGCGTAGTCGTTTGTCTAGGTGAAGTAGTTTCAGCATATATGTGTGAAGGGCATACTTCAGCATAATAGCTTGCACGGATTGTGGTGGCGGGTTTGTCCGTGATTCGAATCAAATACCAAAGGGCGGCGCGCAGTGTGGCCCTGGAAGTGCTTTCTTCCAAACCCACCACCGTCACTAGTCAAACGGCACCATAATAGCTTGAGTGGCCAGCAAAGGATACCGGTGCTTCCTGTTGCTCGCCCAGCGGTCTTCAGAGAATCCAGCTTCTGCGTGTTAAATTTCGTTGTTTTTTGTTTGTTGTTTCCGTAGTGTCATTTCCATAGTGTTAAAAATTCGTTGTTCATTGAAGTCAAGCCGTGTATTTGACCCCACCTGCGCAGCGTCGGAGGTTTGTGTAGTGTTTTTCTCCAAGACGTTCAGTTTTGTGAATGGCCGCTTCCGTCCACTGTCTGCCGATCCAATTATCTGTTGTGCTGGGTCGATGTTTGTCGTTTCCAGAACTTGCCAATGACTGGTCCGTAGACCGCTTGTGCATCGCACAATCACGCACCTCATGTACCACCACGCAACATTGGGCAGTTCCTTTCGAAGTACGCAGCGTCGCCGTCTTCGAAGGGGCTTCTTGCACTTTGCGGCGAAGCCGGTTAGCGTTAGTTCAGCTTCGTGTATAATGGCCCATATCCATGGTGGCAGGCTGTAGATGTTGAGCAGAGGCATGGTAGCTGGCGACGGAAAGTGGGGAGGAAGTTTTGGTTGTCGGCGCGTGTGCAATGCAACAGCGAGGCATGTGGCGGGCGGCGGGCGTTGGCACAAATTTCCGTGTTGGATATGATGCGCATCGAGCCAACTTCGGCTTCCTCTCCCCCCCCCCCCCCCCCCTCCCGCCTCCCCGAACCATCCGGCATTGCTGCGGCGGCGCGCGCATGGTGGGTGCTTCCGGCGGCTGGCCGCGGAGCGTGCGAACGGAGCGAGGAATGCGCGATCCTTCTCCGCGCTCGCGAACGGTGTCTTCTGTACCCCGTTTGGCCTGCTGATTGTTTGAAACGGCCAGCAGTCGGCTGGCATAACGTGTGTAAGACTGGGCTGTCTGCTGTGATAACTGTTAGAGCCAGCAGGAGTAAAAATGACCTGTTCGGTGTTATTCGAGTGATGCATAGTTCCTTGCGGTGTTTTGTTTGTCAGAGTACCGCACTTTGTTACGCCTTTTCCGATGCACTTTACAGCGAACTGGTCGTATACACGCTCGTAGCTTGGTTCAAATTGATGACGTTGCATATTATCAAGCAACGTTGCATGTTTGGTTGTGAAATAAATTGCGTCGCTCTTGTTGTTGTGTATTAATGGAGGTTCGGAATGTTTTCTTCAGGAAGTGTTCCAATGCAGCGCAGAATGCAATCACGGCGCGGCGCCTCGTTCATGATGGCGTCGAGCGGCGGCGTGTGAGCAGAAGGGTGCAGCTGAAGCAATCGCCCGCGTGTGACGGGAATATGCCTTCGAGCGTGCTGCCACATGCTGCCATACTACGCGCCGATTTCGCCGCACCATGCCGGCAATCGGCTTCTTGCTGCCCTTTCCACGATCGCGACTGCCCGCGTGCTGAGGATTGGGAACAGCTGCGGTGTTGAAGTGGGAGGCGTTTATTGGGTCGTGAAGGGCTTTGCATCTCGTGGGGCGCTGTGGAAGTGGTGGCCTATCGTTTCCACAAACGACCAGCAGGATTTGAAGACGGTGATCTGCAGACCAATCGTAGTTTATCCAGGTCTTCGGAAGGTAAGTGTTGATGTCGTTCCGGGTGGCGCCCCGTTAGCGTTGCAACAATATGGTCAGGTAGATATTTTCGGCCATTTTTCGGTGGCTTGGAGGGGCATGGGGTGAAGCCAGGTACACGTGGTATGCTGAATATTTGGAATGGCGGTGGCATCGCTCCAATATTTTCAATGCGTGGATGACCAATGTTTCAGGGGAGTAGGTTAGTGTGAGTGATTTGAGGCAAACATGCTCTGAAAAGATATTGCAGGCATTGATAGTTAATTTAAAATAAATCATTATGTGGTTATAGGGAGACATAGGTACTTTGTGTTGTGAAAGGGCATGCTAGGTAAATTGTTTTTTGAGGCATCAAGTTTTGTAAATAAGAATAAAGTGGGTATGTCCACACTCTTACCGTCATACTCATACTCATAACATCATATTAACATACTCATGACATCATAAATAGAATATGACAGTGAATGCCTGAGCTATCCAGATATGCAACACACCTGACCTGTCAGTATCATTGCTATGCTATTCATTGCTGTGACATAGTTGACCTGCAACCTTTCCTAACCACGGTCACCCTGACCAACCTTGGCACCCAACTCCTGGCAACCCATATCCGATAAGTGCTTGTGCCATCAGTGTGGCAGATGGATATTTGATTGGCACCTGCTGTTGTTATCATAATTGTTGTATTTTGAAGGTAAGATGATGGTCTGTCCCTAAATTATTCTTGTGGTGTAATCATGCATGGCATCTGATGTAATAAAGTCACCAGCTAATGAACAACTTCACATTGCATTGTCAGGTACCAATATAGACATTGACCTGGCCAAAATTCAGTGCATCCAAGGTTGAGGTTCAGTGAACTTCTGTCATGTAGGCCAAGTAGACATCCTTGCAATGGACTCACCTGCCTTGCTCTGCCTCCCCTCTCCTGCTCTAAACAAAAAATGTAGATCATGCTTTGGAATGCACACAAGATGAAATAACATAAATTGTGTTTGAGATAAACCTATTCCTGAATATAGTTGAGTTTTTGTAATCCCAATTATGAATGCATTTCTCTTTAGCCTTTTGGAATATGATTATATACTACATATTCTTTAGGTCATATAGTGGCCAGTTTGCATTGGTACCAGGAAGCCTAGATTGGAGGATTATGTCATAACAATGTCCACAATAATCACTATGATATTGTGTCTGCTTTGTGTCTGATAATGATAACAGCAGGCATGTAAGAACTGAGTTATGGCAACACCAGGGCATTTTATAACATTCATGCTTGGAAGAAATGAAGTGCTTGATGTGAACAACATCAGTTAGCCATGACTGATCTACTGTATGGTAGATCACTGTGATATCCTGATATATGTAAGTTCACACTCAAAAGTAATATTCCACAACAGTTGGTGTGATTGCTTGCAGTTCCCAATCCGAAGCCTGGTTCTGTTTACAGATGGATTATGGCTATGGGTACAGCTCGTATGAGGGCCACACAGGTGACCCACGGCTTGACCTGGAGTATGAGCGCCAGTTCAGCCAGTACAAGGTCAGTTTGCACCATGTTTGAATGTATTGCAGCTGTAGCTAGTACAGATGTATAGTGTTTGATGTGTTGAGGAAATGTTTGGTGTTTTGCACCTCTTTTATTTGCAAGACAGTTTCTGGTATGTGAAGACGTACCCTGAGGACAGCAAGCTTGTGTGTTTACAGTTGATTAGTGTTGGCTTTAGCTGGCGGGAAGTTGTCTTGGAAGACATGATGGTCTTCATTTGTCTGGGCCATGTACATGCCACCACCAGAATATTCCACTGATTTTTCCCACACAGTTTGAGTTGATCTTTGTTGAAGTAGAGTTGGGTTTGAATCCTGTCATGCAGATTTATTAGTAAAATTTCGGTGTTGCGGCAGTTCAGAAGTAAAATTCCAGTGTTGGCTAATCAGTGTTTCATAATTCAGTCAGTTGGGTATGTGGAATGTAGGCATAACTCTGATCCCAGAATCAGAGCTCCTCAGCAGAGTGGGCATGTCGCAACCAGGTCTCGTACCCGGGCCCTTCGCGTACGGGAAGGCGCTGACCACACGGCCATCACGCCCTCACCGTTACCGTCGTGCAGCGCTGACGCATCCCATGACTGGCACGTGGCACATGACACAACTGGCACGTGCAGGTCCCGGACCCGGTGCGGAAGTTTGTCGTTCATCTACGAAACATGATCCGCGAGAACAACGTGGACGACGTGCAGCAACTGTACGAGCACGAGTGAGTATTGAGCTGAGACCGGCTGCTGCGCGCGGTAGCCTGGGCCCGGCCCAGGCGTCGCAGCTTCAAGTAGCACGTAATATACTGCTGCGTTTCACCTTAGTTGCGTGTTCAGCGCAGAGGGTTACAGTGAGTCTCACGCGAAGTCGTTTTGGGCTGTTACCAGATTGTATGACATCGTTCGTAAGAAGCTGTTTGTTTTTTCGTAGGCCGCCGCTGGGTTGTCTCTGTTCTCAGAACTAAACGCCGTGTTTTCCATTAGCTGTTGCTTGGCCTGTTATGACCATCGGCAGGAAAAAGCTTTGTTGTTGATGTGCGCTCGGCTGTGCGCAGGTTTCCGAGGATCACACAGGAGTTCTTCGAGGGTCAGCCGTGGCCGGAGGCGGCCGACATCGCGCCCTACATTGGCGACGACCCCAGCAACCTGGTGAGCGGCGCTGCCGGTGGCACCGCAGCCCGCCGCAGCGCCAGCAGATGCCGCCGCTCTCTGGCAGCTCGCAGCAGGGTGTGGAGTAGGAACACAGCCCAAAGGCCAGCTGGTGTCCTGTCAGCTGCTCATGGCTGTGTGTGTTTGTATATATTTTGTCAGAGCTTTGACTGAGTCCACTATGCATCTTGTGGTTTCCTGATGTATATATATATATATATATATATATATATATATATATATATATATATATATATATATATATATAAGTATTCATTCATTCTTTCTTTATTCATTCATGCATGCATGTATGCACACATTTCCTTATTTACTACATGCTGGACACTGGTGAGCCATACCAGGATAAGCTTGCAGCATTACATGGATACTTAACCTGGACATTAACTAATCCTTACCATTTAAAAGGCATGGAAGTGTGCATGGTACTGAGCATTAACTACACTTCTGTCCTGTGCTCTCTGTAGTGTACAGATTCCATCTCAACATTAAATGGGCAATATGGCTAGGGCAGTCAGGGAGCTCTAAAGCTCAAATTATCATCATCATCATCATCACCATCACAATCATCTCAACATTGTTAGTGGTGCTGTTGTTTGATTGGGAGCTTGAGAGCATATGCAGCCTGCCTGTACACAGTCGGATCATGTTGTCAGATGTTCATGATCCTGTACAAGGAGCTGTACTTTCGGCATCTGTACGCGCTGCCAGCCTCCAACCTGAAGATCGAGAACCGCTTTCACTCGTACTTCAACTACTGCAGCCTCTTCAACATGATTCTGTGTGAGTTTGGGACAAACGTGTCACTTGGCTGCACTCTGCTGACTGCTGTGCGTCATCATTGCTTAAGAGGGCGTGGTGCCAGCGGAAAAAAAACAGCGACGGCATTAAGGGAGCTGACGGACGTATCGGCGTGAGGGAAGCTGATGGACTTGTCAGCGTGAAGAGAGTCGTTCATATGTATCGTTGTTGTATATGCATATCGTGTTAAATGTGGCTTAATGTTGTTTTTGAGTTAGTCTAGTGGTGAGCTGATGATCATATATGAGTGTAGGGATGCTCTGACTGTCGTGGTCATTGTGTGCTCATGGCAGTCATAAGCGTATTTTTTATGGAGCTGCCGAAGCTTTTGCTCCGCGTGATGGTAGAGCATTTTGCAGGGATTGACTACATAAACACATGTGTGAGCATTCTTTCGCAAGCTTTCATGCTTCCGATTGGAGGTCAGGTACCAGAGCTGTACAGTTCAACAGCTCGCTCGTCTGCCTCAGCCGTTCCGTTTAACAATTTCGCCAGTTCAATTCGAAGCGAAATCCATTGGGTCAGACAGCGTACCGTTATTGCACCGTTAACCGCTCTGTTAATCGTTAACTGGCCCGTTAACCGCTCTGTGACGCGTTGCAGTGACGGAGACGCCAATTAACCTGGAGTTGCCGAACCAGTGGCTGTGGGATATCATCGACGAGTTCATCTACCAGGTACGGCCAACCGATGTCTTTGCGTTTCGTGCAAGTTAGGCGGTGGCTAGATTCTGAGGAAGGGATCTGTGCACTATGGAGAGATGAGTTGTTCGCCAGCAATTTTGTTTTCAGCACGTTACGGTGTGGAGTATTTTGCAATTTCTCGCGCGTCTGGGAAAAATGGGGCATTTTGCGCATATGATGATAGGCATTGTCGCATTAAAGATGTTCCGATATGTTGGGAGCACGAAATAATTATACACCATATGATATTAAAGATGCACCAAATAATTATGAGAGCACCAAATCAAAACCTTTGAGAGCTATTTTGAGCATTGGGATTCCGGATAATGGCGTTGTTATTTTGCGCATCGCCGAAGGAGGCTATATCGATGTCGGCTCACTTCAGACCCGCTCCTGAAATGTCGGTTGCGGCTGTTAAAGTGAGTTTTGTCACATTCGTCACGTGTCACAACCACTTCTGCTGAACATTCCGGAGAATTTAAAACCGGGTGATGGTTCGGAATATTTCTGCGTAATACCAGCTCGACGCGTTTCGACAAAACTATACCAATATGCGCGCACTACTTTCCACTTGAGCGTCCTCCACCGGCGGCCTCGGTGCACGGAGAAGCCAGCGCTGGCCCGCCGCCCGACCCGTGCTCTCGTGTACGGCGCTGGCCTGGCGCGCGGGACACTGCAGCAGTGCGCCTGCCGCTCCTCCCCTCCCCTCCCCCTTCGACCGGTTCACAACACCCTCCGGCGTGCCACAGTTCCAGGCGTTCACGCAGTACCGCAGCAAGCTGGCCAAGAAGTCGCCGGACGAGTTGGAGCAGCTGCGAGAGAACGCCACCGTCTGGAATGTGCTCAGCGTCCTGAACGTGCTGCACTCGCTGGTGGAGAAGAGCAACATCAACCAGCAGCTGGAGGTGTGTCGGGGCGACGCCCCAGACCGTCAGTGCGTTCTGGCGTGACCGGCCGGTGACGGCAACACGCCAGCTGTCGGCGATCGGTGGTGCCCTCGCCGTTCCTCCCACTTGTCGCGCACGAGCAAGCCGCGCGTGCCCGTGGTCTCCCCGCCACCCAACGTTTGTGCACAGCAGCGGTGCTAAGCCAGCTGTAGGTGCTCACAAATGGCTGGCCGTGGTAACCCGGCCTCTGGCGATACAAACGTCTATGACCTCGGGAACCCGGTCTCAGGTGGCAAGCAGTCGTCCATAACCACCGGTTACCAAACAGTCGTCCATAACCCCGGTTTGCCGGCACTCAGGTGTACACGAGCGGCGGCAATCCAGACTCGGCGGCCGGCGAGTTCGGCCGCCACCCACTGTACAAGATGCTGGGCTACTTCAGCCTGATTGGCCTGCTGCGACTGCACTCGCTCCTCGGAGACTACTATCAGGCCATCAAGGTGCTCGAGAACATCGAGCTCAACAAAAAGGTACGACCGTGCGCAGTCGCGTCTTTGGCGTGGCAAACCACTTGGAAAGGAGTGGTCCTGATTGCTGTCAGTTGGTTTTGAAGTGGTTCAAACAACGATGCATGTGGAAATCAGAATTGAAATCAAGTTATGGTCGAGGAATGGAGGCGTGCTGGTGGAATGTGTGGTGTCCTTTTGTCGCCGTCTGTGGTCCGCTCTGGAGCATGCTTGTAAAGTTCAGTGGTCAACATGGACAGCAAAGGCGCTCTTTACACCAGGGGGCATAAGCTACCAGTGCGGCACGTCATTTGACGGAAACAGTAAAAAAGTGGCTCAGTACGTATATATATATATATATATATATTTAGGCATTTTCTTTTGGGCATACAAACCAGAGTTAACCTAACCTTTTGCCGGGGCGGTTCTGTAACATCGCTCACTAGTGGACAGGGGATTGCGGGAGATGGTATTAGTTTCTTGTGCATGTGCAGGTGGGAACGGCGTTGAGTGTGGCAGAGTTAACGAATAATAAATTGTGCATAATTGAAGGGCATCAGGTAAAAGGTTTGATTCGGCACAGAGCGCCAGACGTGTCACAGCCACTAACAGATCACCCATGCCATATCTATGTGAGCTTCTGTGAAGAATCGTTCAACTATGGAGCTGTGAAGAATCGTCCAACTAAGTCGCCACCGTCATCACCATCACCGTCTTCGGCAGGCGCTGTACTCGCGCGTGCCGGCCTGCCAGATCACCACCTACTACTACGTCGGCTTCGCCTACCTGATGATGCGGCGCTACGCGGACGCCATCCGCACCTTCTCCAACATCCTGCTGTACATCCAGCGTACCAAGCAGCAGTTCCAGGGGCGCGGCTACCAGTCGGACCACGTGAGTGGGGTGATGGCCGGGCGTCGTGTAGTCGGCCGACGTCAGTGGCTCGCCTCGGCTCTGTGACGTCAGTCGGCTGACGTCATTGGCTCGCCTCCCGGCTCTGTGACGGCCATGTGTCACTGATAGCTTGTTTGGGCCCGCTTGTAGTGGCGTCTCATTGGTTTGTTTCGTCCTTGTTTCTGTTCTGATCCACAGTGGTTTTCTCGTCATTGTGAGGGATGCTGCAGACCGAATGACTTCAGCTAAGTTAATCGTGAAAAGGCCTTGACTGGGCCGGCTGTCGCTTTTTCTGGAATTGAATATCATTGCAATCATTCGTTGCAGCTTCGTATTATTTTTCGGCGACAGGAAGCGCAATTGTATTAAAGCTTTGCTGTGTAAATTGTTGAGATCTGCTTACAAATTGCTTGATTAGGTAGAATTTTACCCTGCCTCCACCTCCCTGTTCTCCCTCTCCGCCACGCCCCCCCCCCCCCCCTCCCCCCTCCCCGTGACGCCGGCGCCGCTCCCGCCGCAGATCAACAAGCAGACGGACCAGATGTACACGCTGCTGGCCGTCTGCCTGGTGCTTCATCCGCAGTCGATCGACGAGTCGGTCCAGTCGCAGCTCAACGACAAGTACCACGAGAAGATGCTCAAGATGTCCCGCGGAGTCAGGGAGGTGGGTGGGTTGCCATGGTTACCTGGCCGCGACAGAGCGGTGCCCGGCATCCCAGCCTTTCTTGCAGGCTTCGGCGAGCTTTGGTGCTTCTGTGGGGCAGTTGTATTATGTTAAACATGATCATGATTTGTTCACTGCTATAATTATGTTTGCCTGCAACTGGAAATGGGTGCAGGAGCTTAGTGACACAACAAATTATCAGCTGATCATCATTGGCATTCTGCTGTACTATTACTAAAGGGCTCGGGCACTCTGGGTCATTGCCCATCCCCCAACTGGCTACCCCTCTTGTTCAGAACCGTGGCTGCTCGCAGGTGTGGTTTGGGAGGTGTTGGTCGATTTCCAACCGACACAGTTCGTGAGTGGTGCGGGTGGTTTAGATGCCAGATGCCAACCAACGTACGGGTTCACGTCGATTTCACTTCATATGTAATCATTAGTCATCTAAGCCCCGTGTTTTGTCAACCGATCCCTAAAACTGCCACCTGTCACCAGTGTTAATATTCGCGGTAACCGTACTCTTCAAGAAGACGCGCAAGCCACGCCCCCTCTCGCTCCATTTGAACGAAATAAGTTGAAAATTAATGCCCGATGGCTGATTAGAAATGAAAACTTGTTTTTATAGACCCCGTGATAAAACAGCAGTACCTCCAAATGTAAAAAACAATACGCCAATGCCTTTTTGCCGGCCCCGGTTGCAGCTGAAGGGTAGCCTGGACGAGCCATAGCAGCGATGCCGCTCAGATGCCCGCACGTGTCACGTCAGCCAGTATGAACGCAAACTTCGGATCAGCGTCGCGGCGGCGAGTCGCGACACGCGAGAGAACTTAGCAGTGTGCTTGGTGATGGAGCTCCTGGTGGTGACACTAGAAGTGAGGTGGTGGTGGTGGTGGTGGTGAGGTGACAGCTTCTGACGTCCGCGGACGGCTCCCTCCGTGCGGGGCGGTGACGCGCTCCCGTGCGGCGCGCCCGCTGACCAGACCGCCGGCGCCGGCAGGAGTTCGAGACCAGCTTCACGTTCGCGTCGCCCAAGTTCCTGTCGCCGGTGCCGCCGCCGCTGGACGGCCTGGCTGGCAGCCTGCGCGAGCCGCAGAAGCAGCAGCTGACCGTCTTCATGGACGAGGTGATGATGATGGCCGCCGGCGAGGGAGACGACCGGCCTGGGAGAGGGGACGGGGGGGACGACCGGCCTGGGAGAGGGGACGGGGAGACGACCGGCCTGGGAGAGGGGACAGGGGGACGGCCGGCCTGGGAGAGGGACGGGGAGACGACCGGCCTGGGAGATGGGACGGGGGGGGATGACCGGCCTGGGAGAGGGGACAGGGGGGACGACCGGCCTGGGAGAGGGACGGGGAGACGACCGGCCTGGGAGATGGGACGGGGGGGGGGGGGATGACCGGCCTGGGAGAGGGGACGGGGAGACGACCGGCCTGGGAGAGGGGACGGGGGATGACCGGCCTGGGAGAAGGGACGGGGAGACGACCGGCCTGGGAGAAGGGACGGGGGACGACCGGCCTGGGAGAGGGGACGGGGAGACGACCGGCCTGCTCAGAGACAAACTGACGTCCCGTCAAAGGCAGTGAGATATGCAGCCGGTCGGTGTGGTAAGTCATGATACTGAGCCAACAGAACCGGTCAGTCATTATACTTAGCCAGTTCTGTTGACGCCGTCTGCTCCACCAGGTGGACCAGCAGGTGTTTCTGGATGCGGTGGCGCGGCACAGCTCCTACGAAGCCGCCATGAAATGTGCCTCCGAAGCTAAGGGCCAGACCGTCTACCTGGACGTCAGCATACCCATCATGCGCAGGTGGGTGAGGCTGGCAAGGATTTGGGCGGTGGAGGCGTTGACGATGATGACGGGGTTGATGCTCGTGGTGGTGAGTATGATGGTAATAATGATGGTCATGACGGCGATGATGGTAGTGGTGATATCGATGACGATGGGGGTGGTGATGGTAATGATGATGATGGCGATCTTGAAGACGATACCGGTGGCGATGGTGATGCCGGTGGTGATGGTGATGGTAGTGGTGATGTTGATGCCGATGCTGGTGGTGGTGATGACGCGAGGTGCGCGCGCGCTAGCTGCCGGAGCCGGGCTTCACTGCGTGTGGCGACCCGGCGCAGTACTCACGCCCGCCTGGCGACGCTACGCCCGCCGTCGTGTCCTCACACCGCCTCTGGTTGGGCTGTGGCACGCCCGGGCGGGGTACATATGGGCCGCGAGGCTGCTGTCGGCACCGGCGAGTCGCCTCTGGGTCCGGGTGGCCGGTGTGGGAGCTGGAAGGCTGGCCGCTGCGGTGTGGGATGGACCGCGTGTTGCCGTCTCTCGGATGTCGCCAGCCGCACCGCTGATGCTGCTGGCGCCGTTTGTTTTCGCAGCTACCTGCGCCTGTACACCACCATGCCGGTGGAGAAGATGTCCGCCTTCCTGGGGCTGGGCCAGGACGTGTTCCGTAGCTACCTGATGTGCTTCAAGCACAAGATGAAGAACGTGGTGTGGTCGCGCGGCACGTCCGGACTGGACGGCGAGTTCCAGTCCGACTCGGAGGTGAGGCGCTGGCCGTCAACGGTAGCCGAGCGGTGACACTTGTTGGCTCGATCGGGTGGCGGCGGCTCGAATCCCGCCGCGGAAAGCCCCACAAATCGTGGTTCCGTTCAGGATAGTGGTGCTATTGGCTCCTGGAATTGCATTGTATATTATATATATATATATATATATATATATATATATATATATATGTACATCTTGTGATATTTATATACACCTATATATATATATATATATTATGTACATCTTTGTGTATATGATATACCCTATAATATATATATATAATATATATATATATATATATATATATATATATATATGTACATCTTTGTGTGTATGTATATACACCTATATATATATATATATATATATATATATATATATATGTATGTATGTATGTATGTATGTATGTATAAATGAAGGATGGATGGGTACCAAAAAGCATGTGAACGTCACGAATGAACTGGGACAGTACGGCACCCGCGCCGATATGAAAACAAGACTCGGGATGTGTGAACGTCCAGGTCATCGATGTTATGGACAGTTTGCGATATCAATTATTCGCGGAGAGTTGGCCATTAGAAGTATCGATGCCAATAATGTACAGGGAGTATTGCTAGGGGATTTATCGACAGTCAGCCTTCCGTGGCCGTGTCTCTCCCATACGGCACTCTCCGACAGATCGACTTCTACATCGACGGCGACATGATCCACATCGCCGACACCAAGGTGGCGCAGCGGTACGGCGACTTCTTCATCCGGCAGATCCACAAGCTCGAGGAGCTCAACCACAGCCTGCGCGCCATCAAGGTTTAGTGGGCGCCGCCGCCGCCAGGTGGCAGGCCGGTCGACGGCAACGCGACGGACGGAGAGGTGATACGGCTGGCGGGGCGGGATGCGGCGAGCCTGTGTCCGCCCGTGGTCGCACCGGTCTCCAGCCCGGTCTGGGTCTTCTGATGCGCGCGTTGGTGTCTGAACCAATACACAACACAGGATTAGGGCTACGAGTTTGTTTTTGTGGTTGGCACTGCGTATGGATCGTGACAAGACCTGCGTCCTGGACGTTTTTTTCTGCCACTGACAACGCCGTCCTGTGACGTGCGGATGTTCCGAGGCGTTGCGTGGGTTTCAGGTGCTGATTTACCCTGAATACTACAAGCTCTTACTGGGTTCCATCCTTTCCATCAAATGGCAACAAACACGCTGACACCACAAATAAACCGGTCCTCCCAGCCATAAGACGCTGGGAGTCCAGCCCCTACATATACGCTATATACGGGGAGCATGCACATTCAAATATCCTGTCAAGAATGGATAATTCGAGGTCACGCCCGGCTCCCCCTGCCTATGTCAGCACTCCTCCCTGCCTACAGCGCGTTGCTCAGCAAGTCAGCGTTCCTCGCGTCTAGTCACCCGGTTTGCCGTCCTGGCCTACGCGCGCAGGCTATGCGGTGCGCGCGCATTATCCGAGCGCGTAGCACCCCAGCCGGCACTCTGGTCGTATGGTCGTGCGCGGTGCCAGTCAGACACACGTGACGCAGCGAGTCACATTGTATCCTACGCGGCGTTGCGTAGAATCCTCTCCGGCCGTGTTCTCAGCGCGCCTTGTCGTTTGTTACAATCTCCGAACCGGTAATAACTGCGCATGCAAACACAAAAGACGTCTGTTTGCGGGTACTATGAGTGCTCCGAATGATGTAAACTTGCTCTCGGCAAGGTTATGCTCTCGGCAACTGAGCAGCCACGTGGAATCGTCAAAGTCGCTGCGAACCCCGAACGGCGCAGAGCCTACTGGGTATGACGTCATTAGTGACGTCAACAGAATAGTCTGCGTCGTCCGGGTCACTGCGAATATACCCCAAGCCTGTCTCCGGACGTGGCCCTGCGTCTTTGACTGCGTCCTTTTCAAACCATCCCCAAGACCACGACGATGAAGTTGCCTGGCGGTTCTGGTGAGCTCACCCGCCCCGCCGACCTGTTGAGCACTCTCCAAACAAAGCCGCCCCGCGCTGCACCGTATATTCTCCCGGCCCGAACCGGTCGGGCACGCACTCAACAGACCGACACTACACTCCAACCGGGCGGCGTCCGGCAGGCTACCAGTGGTACTTGTGGAGACGGTGAGCCTTGATCTTGGTGTAGTTCAGCACGTAGAAGAGCGACGACGTGGCGACGATCACCTGCAGGAACGGCGCCAGGCCCGACCGCTTCGGGTGCACGTACTTGTGCAGCCAGCGCCAGTAGCCTGCGGCGGAGAGCATGGGTCAGCGGAGCTGCCCGACGGCGCGCGCCGCGGGACGCCGTTCAGCACGCTGCAGGCCTTGCCGAAACGGTGGTCACGGCGCTCCGGAAGCGCAGCGGCTGTGGCGCTGTGCACCGTTATGAGTGGATGCAACGTCTTGAAAAACAGCGTCCATTGTAAAAAAACAAACGAAAATCGGCTGCCTTACACGCCATTGAGGCCTGCCCCCAATGACGCAGTTCTGAGCGGTGTGAACATGAACCGTCTTCAAATTGGTCCGGGGAACATTTCCACGGGACCGAGGATGTATGACAGACGCCATCAGTCGTGGACCACCGGCGTTCCGCCGCGTGACCTGGCCTTGACCTGCCCACTGACCTCGGCTGATGGCGGCGGTCATGGCCTGGGGCGACTTCTGACGGCGGCCCAGCCAGCCTCCGAGCTCTCCCAACTTCACCTGGCTCAGTGGCGTGTCGGCTGAAACACGGACGAGCCATTGTCACAGATCAAAACACGATCAGAACAGGGTGTTGCTAGGACATCATGCAGGCTTGTTTAGGATACAGCAGCAATTTCATCCTCCAAATGTGTTACATAGGCAGCTAGATTTGGATCACAGGCTGTACAAATAAATATGATGTACTATGCATGATTATCATGAATGTGAACAGCAACCAGATTAGCATCCTGTGTGGTGACAAGAGGTATTTTTGACACTTGATATTTTGCAGACAAGATTTCAGAGAAAATCTGCTCACTTGACATGATCAGTACACTCAAAATCTCCTGCAGACATGCAATAAAATGGATGTGAAGAGTGAAACAAGTACACCAGCGACCTCGGTAACCACAGGACACATCCTTCCACCCAGTGTTTAAAAATATCCTGCAGACATGCAATAGAATGGATGTGAAGGGGAAAAAGTACACCACTGACCTCAGTAAATGACAGAGCACATTCTTCTACCCAGTGCTTCAAAATCTGACAGCTCAGTGGCAGAAATGTCAACTTTTCCCCATGCCCTTGCACCCCTAGCTGAAAGCTCACTGCCTGCTACTCCTCTTGCCAAAAAAAACCCAATAATTACCGAACCAGGTGGCAATCCTCCCTGAATATCGATCGCTGGGGCTTGGCAGATTAGCCCAACAACTCGGATGTCCCAGTTTGTGACCGAAGGATAAAGGATAAGTGGGGAACAGATTGTGTGAAATAAGGGTGCAGAACGGCCAGACTTCCCATTGCATGTAATTATACTTACATCCTGCATATACCTGTGGATAATTTTGAAATGCTGCTTCTAGCTCTCATTACATGAGGGCACTGAAACTTAAACTGCCTAGAATTGGCTTGTAAAACACCTAGTCCAACAATCAAGATGATTTGGGTTCCAGGATGCACCAGCTGCTTGGTCACATTTGAGCACTTGCAAGCACTTTAGAGTCACATTTGTCACATTTGAGCACTTCACACAAGCACTTGTCCACACATGCATGATATCACATGTGGAATGAGCTGCGTTAAGCTTCTCACTAGCTTTCCGTTGTTTTGGCGCAATGTGTATATCCCATACAAAAAAGACTGGAAAACCCATTTTAAGACAAACATGCCTTAACCCATGCCATGCCCATGCAAACATTCCTTACACAAACTTATGTGTTTGTGTAAACCCCTTGTGAGGCAAGATGCATTTCATGGCCTTCATGTCTTGAAGAGCATCAAGACTCGGGAGCTCTCTATGTTTATTATGCAGTTCCTCTTAGGTTTGAAATGAGACTAAGAACCCGGAGCACTGTAATAATCAGATCTGACAGCCTCTTGTCTCTTTCATTGTTACATTCCTTCACACCTGCTGTGCATTTCACCTCACGGCGCTATAAAAGTGAGAAAATGGTAAAACCAAATGGCTCGACAAACATTGCGCGGTGTCAAGGCACTTTTTCTATCAAAGCATGCAATCATGCAGCAGCAGCAATGCACTCACGTTTTCCATACCACCGTGCCGGATCGTACGGCCCGTGGACTTTGGGGTTAAATTCGACTGGATAATCCCCAAACCCCATTTTGTGTCCCGAGCCGCCCCAGTCACTGCAGACCCACGCCGAAAACGCCACGCGGAAGCGAGACAGGCGAAAAGGTCAGCTGTCTCAATAGTGATGGGTAGCAGGCTGCTCGTTTTGCTTTCAAATCGTGGATGCTGGCGACGGTGCGGTCGGCTCGGCTTGTCATCCGCGGGCCCCAGGTGTCGTGCCCTTATTAAGGTGATGGAGTGTTGCCATTTCTATAGTGTACATTGCACGTATTGCGCGTAACTATACCAGCCATGTGCTACCTGCGGTGCGGTGTCAATTTGTATCCTTTTGGGTGGGCCGCACTGCCCTCTCTCCCCAATGGTGACTTGGGCCCGAGGGGCAGATTTTGGATCCGCCCTTCAAGTTACCGCTACAGGTACAAGTTACCATGCTTCCCTACAGACACTAACACCTTTCCGGGGGATTGCTAGAATATCACACCAATTTATCCCTATTATTTAGGAAGTTGTGCGGCCGCTGTCGCATCTACACTATACCGCTCCGCTTGCGACGCAAGAAGAGGGCGGGGCTCGTTATCTGGAAGCATAGGCGGATCCTGGGGGGGGGGGGGGGGGGGTGGGGGGGGCACGGGGTCATTACCCCCCCCCTCCAAAAAAACTCTGGGAGTATGTTAGGCACATTCCCAGAACTTTATAAAAGTTTCGTCTACTTACCGTCTGTTTTAACTATAACTGTTTTGTTCTAACTTCTCTTTAGGATTCAAAAGCATTTCGGTGCCTTTTTCGGTTTTGAATGGTGTCCCTACTAGGTACTCACGAAAGGCATCATGCACTGGACCTCGAATCCCACACCAGCCAGCTGGCTATGAACGGTTGCCCCCCCCCCCCCCCCCCAAAAAAAAACACAAAAAAGCTTCAGGCTAGATCCGCTTTTGTCTGGAACCACAGACGACGGGCACGTTTTGTAAGGACATTTGGTTCATGGGGGCAGGTGACTGCCAAGCTTGGTGTGCCAGTCGGGGCGCCGCCGCCAGGTGGCAACAGCAGCCGCGGCCGTTGCACCGCCAGGTGGCGGTCAGGGCTGTGTCTCGGCTATCAGGACGCTCCGGGCCGTGGCTCCTCTGGCGAAGGTCCTCGGATGTTGGGTTCGAGAAGGATACTGTCTTTGGGGTTGGGAATGACAGCCTTCTTTTGTTTGTTACTTGGGGCTTAATATGCACGTGCCGTCCGGGTTCATCAGTTAATCACATTTGAGGTAAAATACGTGACAACGCAGTGCATCTTTCCTTCTTTAGTGCGCTGGAGCGGAGGTTGATCTACTGTTAACGGCTTACCAGCCAACCAAGACTGCATGTCCAAACCATGTGGCAAACGGCGCACAGCCTAGCTGAGTCTGAGGGTTCCCGTCCTGTCGGTGCATGGTGTGGTCGGGCTCGGGAGCCTGCGGTTTGCAGGTCTACAGGTTTGCTCAAACTGTCCGCATTTCGCCATTAGGCACGCGGACATCATGCATCAATGGCTTGTTAAGTGTCCCCTGGTACCTGTTTATCACACTGCGACCCACGGCGGAGCCCCCGCCCCAGTAAGCACACCTGAACAGGTGGCACGACACGTTGCACGTGCAGCCTTCAGCACATGACGTGGCGACCAGGCCAGACCAAGGCGGCGCCACGGTGACGACCTCAGCCAAAGCCCGCTCTATCGCACGGATCCGACGCCTGGTGCGCGGCGTGCCGCCCCCCCCCCCCCCCCCGCAGTGCGGCAGCTCTGGCCCAGCGGCCTCCTCGTCACGCGGCAGTCAACCGCGCGAGAGAACTGTTGAGTTATTGATCTCGAGCGCAAGAATGCGGCCACGCGCGAGCGACATCGGCGAGAACGGGCTAGCGCTTCATCGCAGCGAGACTAAGCACGCACCGGCGAAACCAAGTCTGCCCGCCAGCGCACATCGCGCCAAGTCTTCTTACCGCCGCTGATGCCACCCCAGTGGCTAAGCTGCTCCCCCAACAGAAAATATGACATCTCAACATGCTCGCCAGACTACCCAGTAAGGTACATAAGTGATTTATTTCGCACAGTACACAAAAAAGCATCGGACAACTTCAAGGTACAACTGAAATCAGGTAAAGCATGGAATCGCTACACATATAATTCCGTATAGCAGGTAACACCATTTATCCGTCCCGACTAAGCATAGCAGCCAATCACAACGCAACGCCTTGCTATCACACGAATCATTGCCTCAATGAAAGCGAATAGAATCGAGCTCCCACAGCTGCGAGCCAAACTGTCGAAAGCCGTACGGGGTGGCGCCTGCGCTTAGTCGACCTCCTCAATGGTCGGGCCGCCGCCCGAGCCGCCAGCCCCACCGGCGCCCGGGGCGGCACCCTTGGGCGCGCCGCCAGGCGGAGCGCCGTCGCCCTGGTACAGCTTGCTGATGACGGGGTTGCAAATCTGCTCCAGCTCCTTCTGCTTGTGCTCAAATTCATCCTTCTCCGCCAGCTGGTTGGCGTCCAGCCACTTGATGGTGTCGTTGCACTTGTCGACGATCGCCGTCTTGTCGGCGTCCGAAATCTTGTCTTTGACCTTGTCATCCTCGACCGTCGACTTCATGTTGAAGCAGTACGACTCAAGCGCGTTCTTGGCGGCGATCTTCTCGCGCTGTGCATCGTCCTCCTGCTTGAAGGACTCAGCCTCGTTCACCATGCGCTCAATCTCCTCCTTGGTGAGGCGGCCCTTGTCGTTGGTGATTGTGATGTTGCTGGCCTTGCCGGTTGACTTGTCGGCGGCCGAGACGTTCATGATGCCGTTGGCGTCGATGTCGAAGGTGACCTCGATCTGGGGCACGCCGCGCGGCGCCGGCGGGATGCCGGTCAGCTCGAACTTGCCGAGCAGATTGTTGTCCTTGGTCATGGCGCGCTCGCCCTCGTACACCTGGATCAGCACGCCTGGCTGGTTGTCCGAGTAGGTGGTGAACGTCTGCGTCTGCTTAGTCGGGATCGTTGTGTTGCGCTTGATGAGCGCGGTCATCACGCCGCCGGCCGTCTCAATTCCAAGCGACAGGGGCGTCACGTCGAGCAGCAGCAGGTCCTGCACCTCCTCCGACTTGTCACCGTGCAGGATAGCCGCCTGCACAGCTGCGCCGTACGCCACCGCCTCGTCCGGGTTGATGGACTTGTTGAGCTCCTTACCATTGAAGAAGTCCTGCAGCAGCTTCTGGATCTTAGGGATGCGAGTCGAGCCGCCGACCAGCACGATGTCGTGGATGGAGCCCTTGTCCATCTTAGCGTCGCGCAGCGACTTCTCCACCGGCTCCAGTGTGCCGCGGAACAAGTCGGCGTTCATCTCCTCGAACCTGGCGCGGGTGATGGACGTATAGAAGTCGATGCCCTCCATCAGGCTGTCAATCTCGATGGACGCCTGCGAGGACGACGAGAGCGTGCGCTTGGCCCGCTCGCAGGCCGTGCGAAGCCGACGCAGCGCGCGCTTGTTGGTCGACAGGTCCTTCTTGTGCTTCCTCTTGAACTCCTGCACAAAGAAGTTGACCATGCGGTTGTCGAAGTCCTCGCCGCCCAGATGCGTGTCGCCGGCGGTGGACTTGACCTCGAAGATGCCATCCTCGATGGTCAGGATCGACACGTCGAACGTGCCGCCGCCCAGGTCGAAGATGAGGACGTTGCGCTCGCCGCCGACCTTCTTGTCCAGGCCGTAGGCGATGGCGGCCGCTGTCGGCTCGTTGATGATCCGGAGCACGTTCAGGCCGGCGATCGCGCCAGCGTCCTTCGTCGCCTGCCGCTGCGAGTCGTTGAAGTAGGCTGGCACGGTCACGACGGCGTCCGTCACTGTCTTGCCCAGGTAGGCCTCAGCCGTCTCCTTCATCTTGGTGAGCACCATCGAGCTGATCTCCTCGGGCGCGAACACCTTCTGCTCGCACTTGTACTCGACCTTGATCTTGGGCTTGCCACTCTCGCTGATGACGGTAAAGGGCCAATGCTTCATGTCCGACTGAACCCCGGCATCGTCGAACCGACGGCCGATCAGCCGCTTGGCATCTGCAAAGAAAAAATGGATTCAGAGAACCAGCCAGTGTACTGTCAGCTGCCAGCATGGGGATGATGAGGATTTGATGTCAATACAGGGGGAAGGTATCAATATCAAGGATATCAATCACACTAAGGATGCATTGATCTGGATACAACTTCTCATTTCATGGTGTGGTGTCCAAGGAAGTTAATGCCCTCATGCCTAGCGCCCTGCTTTACTGACACCAACACAACACTATGGAATATCTCACTCCCACTATTCACAAGAACACTGTTCCACAACATGCAGCAAGATCATCAAAAATATACTGTGACAATGATCATCTCAACTTACCAAACACTGTGTTGCTGGGGTTCATGGCAACCTGGTTCTTTGCAGCATCACCAATGAGCCTCTCAGTATCTGTGAATGCCACATATGATGGTGTGGTCCTGTTTCCTTGGTCATTGGCAATGATCTCCACCTTGCCATGCTGGAACACACCCACACAAGAGTAGGTGGTGCCCAAGTCGATGCCAATAGCTGGGGCCTTAGCCATTCTGAAACAAGAGAAGTATATGGTTAGCTCATCTACCCATTACAAAAGCTAGGTCATATTCAGGGCATATATAAGCAAGTGCAGCATTCAACCAGAGTGTGCTACTTAACCAGCATTTGCAAACCACCAATGGCAGCATTTAAAATGGCATGCAAATACCAAATACACTTACTACAACTATGAATTATACTAGCTACAAACCTACATATTTGTGTGCCTTCCATGCAAGGCAAACTTTACTTTATGTTCTGTACATCTTATGCCACAATATATCACAGGGCATCCTTAAATATGCTATATCATCTCACCCCACAGCACATATTATCAATCCTGCAGCTCAAGACTGATTCTGTAGCATAATCATCACAACTGCAGTTCAAGTTTACCAATTTACTTATTGCATGGAACCCTACCCTTCACTCAGCAAAAAAGTGAGCTGTTCCTAAGTGATTATCGCGTAGTCAATTCCCAGTCAGCATGATGTTCACTCACTGCTCCAGGCGCCCCTGTACTACTTCTGGACTTCAAGCGATGGGCTTGAAAAAGCCCTCACTGCAGAGCCTGTTACAATATTCCGGTAATAGGCAGCTAGAGGCGCATAATTTTGCTCAGGTGCGCCCGATCGCTGTCCAAAAGGGCGTAACATAGCCGCCCATCGCACGCTGTTCGTGTACTTCAGAGTTGCGGGGCCGATGCCTTCCCCAGCAAGGCACTAGTCCGGTGCAGTACAGAACATGCTCACGTACCTGTACACGTTCTCCAAAGGACGTCTTGTGAACACTCCACTGAATTCCCTCCGTGGACGACCCTCCTCGCTCGACTTCAGCGCAGTGTAGCAGCAGGCGGCCGGAGACTCCTTTAGATATGATGCCGTGAATGTTCTGGAAGAGACTTTTCGAAAGCCAATAGCGGTGCTCGAAACAGATGTGGAGAGCGAGTTACCAATCGCCCAAGTCTAACAAGCGATGCGATTGGTTGAGGAATGAAAGGCGGCGGTTGGCCGCTGACGTATCCGATAGCACTAGCGATCCACAAAGGTGGCGCTAGCTCCGGAAAGCGCTCGAACCTGCCCAGAAATTGAACTAGCCAAGAACTATCTAGAATGGGATGTCAGGTGGACGCACGCAAACCGAGTTCAACATTACTCGAAAAAGCTCCTCTGCTTAAATCCACTTCGAAGTAGATGTACACAGAATGTCGCTCTTGATAAAATTGAGATGCCCAGCCTGTCTCCAGCCCGTTGCGTAATGCTCTGAGCGCCGCAGGACAGACAGACAGACACAGACCTTTGCCGGTATCGCCTGAGGTCTGTGACAATCGGTGTCGCCAAGAAAGGTGCAGGTCACCGAAGTCATGGGGGACATATATTCAAAGGCACTGGTATCTTCAGAAAATGCCCTAACGGCTACAACGAGGTTCCTTTGTTCATCAACAAAATGTCACCGAATGGTGTAACACAGCTACAGGTGACATGAGTGTCACCTGCGCTGGTAACATCCGTTTGCCACCAGCTACCACGAGGAAGAAGATATGCCCCTCCCCCCAATTCCCCAAATGAGCATTGACCCCTTTTAATTTTGTCCGCCGAATCCACGGTTTTCACGTATTCCTGCCTGTAATGTCACCTTCAGGTCAGGTTACCCCTCCCATCTCTGAAACGTGGCTACATCAACGACAGGTGCTGTCAGCTGAACCGAAATACGTTGCTGATGGGGCGTACACATGGCCTTACACCAGACAAACCCATCAGTAACAATGTCATCGGTCAGACTGGGGGAGGGGGGGGGGGGGGGAACATAACCAGGCAGTGCAAAATCACCCAGGAAAGTAAAAGATCACATGTAAAAATGTGCCAGAGCATACTGGTATACTGGCGAAAAGCAACGTAATCTTAGTTCTCTGCGGTCACAGAGTCAGACGTTCTATGTCATAAATTCAGGTTATAGACGTTCATGAAGTAGTTAAAAAATGTTTTAGAATTTTTAGAACATAGATAAGACAGAAGTAATAACCTTATGCCTCGGAGAAAAACCAGAAGAATGGAGATATAGTTGGATTGTATTTTGGCAACATGCCTTTATCGAAACAATAGTAGAAGCTATGGCAATAATATTCTTAACTTAACATTTCCACTTTTAAGGACCAAAACTCTGCAATCATTCGAGATAATGACGTTGTACGCTCACTTGGTGTACGTGTTTGCACACTGTACTATTTACTCGAGCGGTGCATAAGCAATATGAGTTCCACCGACTCAAAAACACGATGAATGACAGTTATGCTGCGTGGCCAACACGCACAACTATCTTCCATTCGAAGAAAAAAAGAAATTGTCGGGCAGCGTGGCTTCTGCTGCTTGAGATGACGCTGGCAGAAATAAGGAAACGCGATGCGCGTCTTTGCTCACTCTTTTATTGCGCGCCAGCAACTACATGAGGCTTTTTAGCGCCCTGGGGTCATGACGCAGCCTAGCTTCGAATACGGTCCACGCGTGGGACTCAAAGGCGCCAGCTACTCGGCCATCCTGACTCCGGCAAGAAAAGATCGTTATCTCGTGTATCTGGAGCTTTTGCAGCCATATTTGTTTGGTCATGTCAGCACCCAACCATATTTGTCGAGGGGCACGCCCAGTCGTGTTATGAACACGCATTTTTACTGCTATCTCCCCCCCCCCCCCCCCCCCTGAAGGGTGTTATGGACAATATTTGGCGTATCCCAAAAAGTGACATAACTGGCTATCACCAACCCAACATATGCCTGTGTTACTTATTCAGATTCCCAACCGTTGGTTATTAAAGGCTAAAACATAAGCATCATTGTAATGAAAAACAACTTTGTAACTAATTCAGATTTCCATCCGTTGGCTATTCAAGGGTAAGACATAACCATCATTTTGATGAAAAACAACGTCGTTTATTAACGCCAGTACGGAACGATTTGTTTGCACGGCGAGCTTTACATGCGGCTATTTGTCTGCAAATGTGCCTACCGCCGGAAACGTGACTTAACTTAGTAATTTAACTTAATTTAACTCAACTTAACTTAACTAATTTAATTTAACTTAACTTAATTTAACTCAACTCACAATTCAGCCCTGCTCTGACGATTTTGTTCGATAACGAGCAAATTCAACTGCCAGTGTTGCTGCGTTGCACATATCTGCCTTATAGTGATGGATCTTACTACAGGTCTTGCCTAATATTAAGATTATATTGGTTCTTAATTACGTAAGTTGTTCAGTGCATTAGCGATTAGCACAAATTAGCGATAATGCACAAAGATAAGACAGAATTAGTAGCCTTATTCCTCAGAGAAAAAAAAAAAAACAGGAAAATGGAGACATTGTTTGGGGGCATATTTGGCAATATGCCCTTATCGCAACAATAGCAGAAGTGAATTCAAAACTGCCTTGTTTTTTAACATCAAGCCACAGTTTCTACAAGACACCAATATTCAGGGGATTGAACAAAGAGCGGTTGCCAGCCATTACCACGATACAGTGCCTATCTAAGAATTAGAATACGCGAACGTACGTGTACATGCAAACGAATTCAGGCAAATAAGCATCAGACATCATGCTTCATTCAAACATGCAGGTGAGTTGAAGTAAACAGGCATCACACATCGCGCATCAATTATACATCAATTATACATGGACTCATGATGACCGATTATGCAGACATGATACGTGCCTTTATGTGTGATGTGTGCTAGCTTAAAATCGTCTACATGTGTAAGAGGTGTCTGACGCGTGATGTGCGATGTATGTTCAATTGAAATCGCTTTAATGTATAATTGATGCGCGATGTGTGATGTCTGTTTACTTCAATTCGCTTGCATGTTTGAATGAAGCGTGATGCGAGATGCCTATTCGTTTGAATTTTTGTTTCATGTACACGTATGTTCGCGTATTCTAATTCTTAGATAGGCACTGTATCGTGGTATTGGCTGGCAATCGTTCTTTGTTTAATCCACTGAATGTTGGTGTCCTATAAAAACTGTGGCTTGCTGTTTCCCAAAAAGGCTGAAAAATCTAGTAGGATCATCGGCGGAAAATTTTGAGTTTGTTCTGCTTTTGTTCGACAAAGGCGTGTTGACGAAATATCAACCTAACTATATATCCATTCTCCTGGCTTTTCTCCGAGGAATAAGGCTATCAAGTCTTATCTATGTTTTTTAGTTTTCTTAACTGCCTAAAATCACACAAGAAACGCGGGCGAAAGAGGTGACGGATTCTTCCCGCTGCCTACGCTGACCTGAACTGCGGTCAGTGACGCAGCCAGACATGGTAAGAGACTTCGCGGTCAACAAAGGCGCGTTCTAGCGGAAAGGCACCAGAAAATCCGATACCGCCGAAACCCTCCAGAACTGGGCCGCCGCATGCAATCATTATCCGAGGTCTCCAAAGGGACACGTCACAGACGGGTCTCCGAAGCGGCAGGCCGTTTGACGAGGGTATCTGGCACGGGATCGACACAGGGTCTGTCAATGACGCAAAAGGATCCTATACCGGTACAGGAAGTTCTATAATTGGCACCGATACACCAATTTGGCTTATCGGTCCTTGGTCGAAGCGTGGCGGAGGGCCCTTTATTCGGTAACCGGACCTCTCTCTGACTGGCGCAGGCCACTGTGACATTCGGGGTCCCGCTCTTGTTCCTGTTCAACCAAGGCTCCCCGGGCTGACTTGGGGCCGGCTGCCGACGCGGGTTCCCAGTAAGGCACAGTGGTCTGTGGGGCCCTGATCAGCACAGGAGTTCTTCGCTTTTTAACGGGCCCGTCCAATGCAAGAGGTCCCTGATTGACATTGCAGGTTCGCCCTGCCCCTACTTGGGGAAGAGGCCCCAGAACCAGACCGGCGCGGAACCGACTGTTCAGCATTGGTGGTCTCGGCCACCTGAGTGACACAGATGACTTTTCTGTCCCATAGGCCCCGATCGGTTCAAGAACCCCTCTGGCTGCATTTTGGGGGCCCGGCCTTCTAACGGGTCCCTTCATATGCTTTCCGGCCTGCCCTTCGGACTTAAATCGATTATCAGTTAGATCAGATCAGATCAGATCAGATCTTTGATCGTCGGCCTCTATGGGCACAAAGCTGCAAGTACAAAAACTCCGTCACCGGTTTGGCCCGAACGAGAGAGGGCGAGTTCTTTCATTGAACGTGCCTGTTCACGTCACCAGCGCCCATCAAAACATCGCCTGTTCATGTCCCCAGCGCATATCAAAGAGGCCCAAAGTATTTACCATCCTACTCTGAGTGCTTATGGTGGGCGACGTACACATATAATATGTACAGCTTCGATGACGGGCAGCTCCCCAGTCATTACGCCTCGCCAGGATAGTGTTGGACGCTGCTAGGTTGTCCCGCTGCGAACAGTTGTCAGACAGAACAGCTGTCAGGGTCTCAGAACAGCTGTCAGAGTCTCAGAGCAGTTGTCAGGCTGTCTGTCATATGCTTCAATCGGCCGGCTCTCTGTAGGTGCCTCGTCAGATATCTACCTAAGTATGTCACTGCTTGGCGTCTACGGCATGCTTAACGGGCTGCGCAGTCCCCGTGGACGTTTGAATATCGGTATGCTATGCCTGTCTGCCCCAAGGGGCCAGTAATCCTATGAACGTTGTTGCACAGCCCCTAAGAATACGTCTTGGGGCTCAAAAAGTTGATGGTAAGTGCTAAATTTTTCATGACTGTGGCGGCTTACAGTTCTGAAAAATGATACTTCGCATGACTTTTCATCGCTCTCCGGGTCTGGCGTTAAAGCGTTTTCGTTCAAAAGTATTCGACTCATTTATGTTTCCTGCACATTCCGGGAATTTCGGCGCTCGTGTTACGATTACCTGTGCCATGTCTAACGACTCGCATTCCGATCTGAACGAGTCAGGAACGTTCGGGAATTTGACCGGCCGGACGCCGACGTGGGCGTGCGAGCCAACACCGCCCACGTCACGGCGGTCCGACGAACGTGGCCAACGATGACGCGTTCTGTAGCAGCATGGGGCCATGCGCGATACTGGCCTCGTCCCTTTTCATACGACAGCATAAGACCGCTGTTTAAAGGGAGTGTTCCACCTTGACGCGTTCTGTAGCAGCGTGGGGCCATGCGAGGTACTGACCTCGTCCCTTCTCATACGACAGCATAAGGCCACTGTTTAAAGGGGGTGTTCCACCTTTGTAGGGAGTGTTGAACTGAAATAGCCATCTAGAGGATCTTTCGATGTAGTTAACGGTCATGTCCTTTTTCAGACCCAAAAACCTCTGGTTCCTTAGTTTAGGGATTGGGAACCCTAGGGAGGGATTGTAGAGGGGCTTCCCCGATGCTTCCCTGCGCCCAACCTCCTCCGTCATCCAGCCCTGAGATGGCCTGGAATCGAACGGCCTCGGCCCGTCGCTGGACGCCAGCACCCTAGAGCTGCCAAATAAGTCCTTGGCTGTAGTCCTTGGCGAAATCGGCGGTGTATCTTGGCTATCACAGTCCGAGCATGTCGCGGTTTCTCCAGCACGGGAGTTTGGGAACCGAGTGGGGGCGGTGAAAGGAACGCGCGTGTTGAGACCAGAAAAATCTGAGGACAAACGAGCCAATGAACAGGTGATGAGGTGAATGATGCGTTTACAGAACGTATTAATAACCAATCAGAACGCGTTAATCAGCTGGCCATTCTGGCCAGCAGCCAACAGGCGTGTTCTAGAGGCCTTCGCGGGGTGCGTAAACCCAGGGTAACCACTTGTAACGGGTGACGGGTTGGGTCGGGCACATATTCGGTGAAAATAGCAGGCATCATGGACATGAGCATTGAAACCACGTGTACACAATCTCGAAGGGATGCTTTAAGCAATGCTACGTGATTTTACCTCCAAAGGATAATCGTAATCTAATTGCTGAATTACCTCCACTCAGACTATGTGTACAGTTATCGACCGGAAAAGTCAGTTTGGACGCAAATTTTACCGATTTCTTCCTCACAGCTTGGAACTTGAGTGCCTAAAATAAGCAAACGGGTGGCCCAAGGGTGGATACAGCTGATTAAGAATGGGTGGCGTTTGGGTAGGTATGGGTCAAAGGGAGCTGACCCCTGAGGGATTCCAGCGATCACCGGCATCGGGGACGGGAGGCACAGCTGGGTCCAGCAGGGAGGACCGCTGGACACAAGCTCCTCTCGACAAAAAAACTGCCTCTGGCCTAGAGTCCAGACGAAAAGGTCGCAGAATTCGTGGTTTGACAGATGTTGCGGACATATTATGGATCCCCGTTTGCCCGTGTTCGAAGTTCTGACGTTACTCTCATGACGATGATGATGGTGACCATGACGATTACTTGAGGTTTTTGGGCGCATCGACTGCAGTAGGCCACGCAACGCCCATAACTATAATTCTACGCAGAGCCGCACATCAAGCAATGTGCACCAAACAAGTCAACCCATCGAATCTTAATGGTCAGGCATTGTATCATGGCGAAAATATGACTGGAAGCCCAGCGGTGCAAAGAATCTGGAAACTCTACCGTGTTCTATAGCATGCCAGTGCTCCCCTATGTGACGAAGTTTGTGAGCGACTCTGGGCGTTGCGTCCTAAGAACTGTACTCTCTCTACAGTAAGGTGACGGCAAGCGACGAGCACGTGATGCCGGCGAGCGAGTCAGAACATCAACTGCAACCCCAGCTGACCCCAGCTGACCCCAGCTGACCTCAGCTGACCCCAGCTGATCGGGTGAGCTCATCCGACCTAAAATCGCTGGCGGCGGCGGCCGTGCCAGATGTGCGGTGGCTGAGTCACCCCGCTCAACACACTTGCCCGGTGTCAGCCGGCGCGACCTTGGACCTTACCGGCGCCGGCGGGGCGGGGCGGCGGCAGGCGGCGTCGGCTGAAGCGGCCAGACCGACCGGCGGCCGCTCAGGCGGGCGGCAGGCTGGCGAGTATGTAATACAGGCTTAGCTAGGTGCATTTACGGCTAAGATCTCCTTTACCCGATCCACTCCCTACCGACGGGGCTGTGCCCATACCCGTCGGCCACCCAGTCCTAAATTGTGGTATCCACCCGACAAACATCCGCATGCTTTTCCCAGCACTTTCCAGCACCAGCGGCTTCTCTTTCCAGCACAGCGCACAATCAATCACCCGGTTGCCTTCTTTTGGCCCTCGCCCTGATTCGCCGTTTTTCTATACACAGCCTGATGTGGGGGAGGGGAGGGGGCCCATACGATCCGCCTGGTGTTTCCAGCCTAATCAATAAAGCGAAGTGAAAAACATCAGTGAATCGGTCTTAACGAGATTCCGCCACTGGAACTGGTCTTTACGTTGTTCGGTCAATAACTGACCTTATTATGCCAGGTCAAAGGTCAAATTTCCGTGAAAATCGCACGTTTTCAGCCAACGACATAATGCATACGCGACTACGCCCTGTTGCCAGGCCAAACCTAAGCAGGCGTTATGCGTTTCGAGAATGAATTTATAGCACATGGCTCCGTTCATGTAGCAATGCCGGCCCGTCGCTCGCGTCCCACATGGGGATCTCCACCCAGAAGTGCGTAGTCGGGACGGTGTCATCTGGCACGCATCGCCATGGCCTAACGTCTCTGGTAGAAACCGGCCAAATATGGGATTGAAACGTTCGGAGCCCGCCCGGCCGGCCATTCGCGAGCGTGCCGCCGTGCCGTTGCCATGGCAGCCAGCCGTTGCACCCAGTCACGTGACAGGCTCTGTAGATTAACCGTGCTGTTGTGCCGAATGTAATGACCTAATGACCTTGCAGTAACGTGCAGTTTCCGGGGGGTTGGGGGGGAGGGGTGGGGTGCATTGGTGCTTTGGTGATCTGGAAAAGGATATTCACAGCGTACATTACTCGTTGGGACATCGCAAATGCTAAAAAAGGTAATACTTCAACCGGCTTGCTTGTATTCAACGGGAACTCCCGGGATAATCTCTATCCGTTCTTCAGCCTTGGTCACACAATGCTTTAAAAAACTGGTTCAGCCACGCGTCAAGAAAACTTTAAGAGTCACATGCATAGACATGCCAATCCGTCTGAGTCAACAAACGTAGAATACAGGACTGCAACCCGTTTTACATTCCAGCCGTAGATGAATAATGCAGACCGTTGGCAAGGAACGCCTGCAGTGCATTCACAATTTCGATAGAGCTTCAGTGCATTTATTCCGAGGTTACCATGTCTCATGACAACTGTCGCCGTGCATACCTCTCAAACATGTGCATAGTTATTCCGCAATTTGGCATGGATTCAACCGCGACGCATACGACATATTGCAACACTGAAACAAAATACACACGTGTACAAATTAGCACACACCCGTGTACAAATTAGCACACACCCGTGTACAAATTAGCACACATCCGTGTACAAATTGGCCTGGCCCGAAGTCCGTTAGCGTGCCCCTTGTTACAAATTTCTCCAAGCTGACTGCTCTTTTTCCTGCTCTAATCCCGTCATTTCAAAATTCTGCGCGCACTCGCTTTCGGTACCCCCCCCCCCCGTTGTTATGGTTTTGTAATCAAAAGTTCGTCACTTGTAGCTCTAGACATGAAAATACCCTTCCCTTTCTTTGCCTCAGAGGGATGGGTGTGTCAAATTGCACGTGATTTTTGGGTTACCAAGGTCAAAGAAGGGAGAGAGATTTTACCGAAGGCCCCCGCTATATCCATTTTAGCACTTGCGATGCCCCAACTTAGAAGTATTTTCAAAGAAATTGGCGAAAAAGCAATTCTCCCAAGTTTTCGTGCCAGCTTAATAGAGCGCACGTGCTTAGAGCGTGTTTATCGGCGCGCACGCTGCGTCGCGGTGACGGGCGCGGCACAGATTTGGCAAAGCTAGCGAGCGTTTGAAGGCTGAAGCCCTCAGAAGGCGTAGCTCAGACAGCCGCCGCCGCCAGCGGGCGTTCGCCGTCGACCTGAATGGCTGGCTAGCGCTGGCAGCGTTCCAAGGATCGGCCTGACGTCATCTGCCAGTCGGCTGAGCCCCCCCCCCCCCCTCCCCTCCTACCCCTTCCAGCGCACTGCCAGGGAGCCAGGTTAGAGATATCATCGGAGCTACCGGTCTGCATAGCGCGCCTTTCACAGATGGCGGTATGCCGCGACCCGTTCTACCGTAAGTGGAGGACCATGTAGGGCCGTGTCTACTTCACAAGGGATGGGGTAGTGCGACTTTCACAAAGGGCGGCATGCCGAGACCCGTTCTACCGTAAGTGGAGGACCATGTAGGGCCGTATCTGCCTCACAAGGCATGGGATCGTGAGAGTGCAGTGGTGCCCGTTTGCTCGTGTTTGGCGTGCTGTGTGACCATTCTGCTGCTTAGCTAGGCTTTCGCCACAACCAGCAGGAGTGCAGAGAACACTCCTTTAAAGGGCGTGTTCCACATTTGTATGGGCCTTTGAACTGACATAGTCATCTTGATTATTCGGTGCAGTTAACAGCCCTGCCCTTCGTAAGACCTACAACTCTCCAGTTTCTGAGCTACACGCCCAAAGACGTGCATATTTTTTTCGTGCTGACTTTACCGTGTAGAATATTTCGTGCAGACTATTTCAAGATACCCAGGCATCCATGATACCATAACATTATTCAAATCCTGCCATTCCACTGGCCATGCGGCCATTCAGGTAGGGACAAACGGAATTGTTGAGTCGTTCATATATTACGTCCGTGCAGTGGCGCGGGCAGAGCGGAGGGGCACAAGGGGGTGGATGCCCTCTTTAAGCTCCGTGGAGCCCGGAGGGTCCCTCGGTTCCTACGATCAAGGGTCTGAAATGCCGGTCGGAAGTCCTTTTCAGGGTCCCGGCCCGCAAGACTGGGCACTCCAATGCCAGACCGAGGGCACTGCGTGCTTATCGGAGGCCCCTGTGTCGATTAAGGCCTATATGTCGGTCGGACATCTCCAGCAACGCACAGCCCGCTGCGTGGCGGCATGGCCCTGAGGGCCCATTTCCCAAGTCGGAGTCGGCAAAGTCGGAGTCTGCGATTCCCACTGGCGGGGGACCCGCAGCGCCGAACGGAGACTGCTGGCAAGGTGCCACAAGTCGACCAGAGGCAGTGCTCGAGCAGGGCCGAAGAGCCTAGAGGGCCCACCGGGTTCGACGAACAAGAGTTTGATTAGAGGGTCGAAGACACGAAGGGCTGGTCTGAGTCCTATTCAGGAGCTCTGGCCTGCGGTGACGGACCCTCAAATGGTGGTCAAATGGTCCTTTGCGCCGATCAGGGACGCCCTGAATCGATATGGGTCTATATGACGGTCAGGCAACGCTAGTTCCGCACAGTCCGAACCGTATCGGTATGGGCCTGAGGGCCCACTTGCCAATTAGCCACAAAGCCGCGGCCAGTGATTTACGCTGGTTGAGGTCGCTCTTTCTTTCAGGGGCCCATAGCGACTAACATAAGGTCCTGTGCTTGCAAGAGGGCCCAAGCCGACCAAGGGTAGTGTTCGGTGAGGCCCGAAGAAGGGCGCGGGCGGTCCAACGAAACCAACTATCAAAGACCCGGCCGGAGGGCATTAAAGGGCAAGAAGAACTGGCTGTAGGTCACATAAAGAATCGTGGCCAGAAGGGTCGTGACCTGAACTATCAGTCAGAGGTTCCCTCGCACCGCTTTAGGATTTTCTGAGAAAATGCGCATGTCTGAGTCGACGGAGACCACGAAACAATGGCAGAAGTGAATTACTGAGTTCGCTTCTGCTGTTGTTACGATAAAGGCATGCTACCGAAATATCAGCCCGACTTTATCTCCACTCTCGCGGTTCTTCTCCGAGGAATAAGGCACTTACTAATGTCTTATCATTGGTTCTCTATCCCTACTGCAAGGGGCCTCGGCACGGACCAAACAACCAGCTCCATGATCCGTCTGAGGGTTTGAGACCCATCTCTTAAGCAGGGACGAGACCGGGGCCCGCGATTTGCAATGTTCGGTAACCCCGACAGAGTGACGGGCTTCTGTGTCCGTCAGGGGCCAAAGTGCCCAACACGGGTCGTGTGGCAACAAGTGGCCCCGAGTTGGCCGAGAGCGTTGTTTAAGGGCGCAGCAGAAGGGCCAAAGGGTCTCTTGAGGCCAAAAATCAAGGGTCCGATTGGAAGACTGCAGGGCCCAAGAGGGCTGGCTGTAGGTCACATTGAGAACCCTCGCCCGACGGACCGTAGTCACTAATGTCACTAAGAGGGCCTCTTGCACCGATTGGGAACACCCCTTTGCACCCCTGAGACAGAGAGTTCCTCTGTTTTGGTCAGAGATCACCAACACCGAACCGTCGGCCCTGCGTCGGGACGAGCTCTGAGGGCCCTGAGGGCTCTGAGGGCCTTTCCCAAGCAGGAACACGGCCGGACCCGTGGTTTACATTTGTCTGGCCACTACAACAATGCGGGGCCTCTGCATCGTTTAGTGGCCAACAGCGGCTAACAGGGCATTCAGTGTCAACAAAGGGCCTCGAGTCGGTCAGGGGAAGATTTGCTCGACAGAGAAGGGGTCCCCAAAGGACAGAGGGCCTCTTGCGTTAGTCAGGGCCCTCCAACAATGAAATGAAACATGAGAGCTCATGATAGTTGTTCACATTAAAGCAATGGAAGGGTCCCGCGCCAGCCAGGGCCTCTAGCATCCAACGGTGGGCCCTCCAACCAGCATGGGCCCGTTTAGCCGAATTGGAGTCTGTGTGCTAATTGTTGGACCACCTGCGGCGATCAGCGATGTTGCTGCATCAGTGAGGGCTCCTACGTCGATCCGGAGTTAACTGCAGTCTGCACGGGTCGAATGGCCTCCCTCGTCAGGGAGGGGACCAATGTGATATAATGTCTAAGGGCCTCCGGATCCGGAGGCCCTAAGGGCCTCCGGATCGGCCAGGGGATTCCGTCCCGTGTCGTCAGAATAGAAGTCGGAAGACGCTCTGCCCCTCAGCCCCTTACTGGGAACAGTTATGTGTCCCCGAGTGTTCTTCACAAGGAGGGCCACTTCCCGGAAAGAAATAATGGGCCTCATTAGAGCTGATAAGTGTGTGTCAAAATGAGTTTAAAATGGCGTTAGGCCGTCCCATATTTGCCTGGGAGCATTTATTATTTGCAGAATCGACCTGTAAAACAAACTGTCAAACGATTTGAGCTTCCTCGCCCACAATCTCGGAAGCAAGAACAGTGATGGCTTGAGTTGCAGTTTCCGTAAAATCGAACGGCATTGGACACTGCAAGTAACACCAGGCGGCAGGTGCCATGCGTGCGAGAGCGACCGTCATGGAATAATGCTTCCGAATGTCTTAAAAAATGTAATTTTGACCTCTCTAAGACAATACTGGGCGCATCTACTTTACAACCTTTAGGATGGCCTCTGGATAGATTAGAAGCTACACCAACGCAAAAATAGAGATTCTCCCATTACCCCCCCCCCCCCCCCCCAATTCAGCAACGACATTCTAGTCACACTTCGTGAGGCTGCAAAGGCCAATCCGTTCAATTCATCAGCCTAAAAAATCATTCGGGTGGGAGATACGCCCGGCTACCTCCCAAACGCACGGCTTGATGCCCCGAAGCGCTCGAAAGGTATGACAGGTATGGCCTTCGGCCGGTGGCAGCGGTCGCGCTAAAGGTCAGCTGACGTCAGGGTGCAGGACGGACCGTGCCGAGCATTGCGGCACGTTAAGCTTTCGTCCACCAAATTCTGCCGTTGCCTGGAATTGCGCGATCGGATGGTAGGGGTCAGGGCTCACACAACCAGCGCTGCTTAGCGTGAGCGCTGATCCCAGAAATCCATCCATTCAAAGGGTTCGGATCAAATTTCTAAAAAAAGGACTTCTTTCAACAGTCATCTGTTTCGTCCACCGTTCGCCACAACTTAATGTTTGATGTCTGGCCGGCGCTGCGTGGCCTAAGGAGACTGGAATGCCTGACATGGAGGTTTATGTTGCTAAGATTTGCAAGCGCGCATGCTCAAAACTACGATACATAATTTGAATCACTGATCAATTCTGATTGAATGTTAAATACTTCCAGGCAAATACGGCTCGGCCACGTTAATGCAAATTGTCTGCTCATTTCGATTTACATTCATGGGGTCCCTAATGACTCTGTACAGCCCAGATAAATATTCTGACAACGCTTCTGAGTTCTATCGGTTTAGGCAAAGTCTACTGGACCATTGCAAAATGGAGGACCCCGCGCGATTTTGTGCATGCAGTCGCTTAACGCATGAATTCTTCAGTTTACTGACCATCAAATTCAGACAGCATGATCTCGCGGCAGATTCTGGCTTCTTTCCAGTTAAAGAGGGCAAAAATTAAAAAAAGAAATAACACTGAAAAACATGTTTAATTAGCAAATGGGCTGGATTTGGCGATGGGGGAGAGGCCCTTTGCCGTTCCCATGCAGGGACTCTGACCGTGCGCCTAGGTTCGTCTTCGTGAGCAGATACGCTCGTGAGCATATTGGTTTCACATGGGCTCGAAAGGGGGTCCCATTCTTCCGTAGAACAACATAAAATCCCTGGATAAAAAATCGAGCACTTCTTGACATCGTTAACGCAAATTTTAGTGACCCAAATCAAGTCAGGTTTTGGGTGTAGGTTACGCCAGCCCTATAGCTGAGCCAACCCCAGCCGATTTTAAAACGCGACACCCTTAACCCAGCTAATGGGTCACTCTGTGTGTCAAGCACCTTTGGCCACGTCACATCAGTCGACATGCAGACCGCTCGCAGCCGTCTCGCAGCACCCCGCCAGCGCCCGCGCCGCCCCGCCGCCGACCGGCAGCGTTCGAACTTCCTCCGAATCTCAGCCCGCCGGCCACGTCCCGTCCGCTCCCCGCTCTGCCCGCTCGCGGCCACCTCTCGCGACCCCGGCTCGCGATAACCGCCGTCGGCACCACCCAAGGCCGTTATAGGCGACCCCAGGTCAGCGGAGGGGGAGGTCGTTCTCTGACTCGCCAAGCCAGGCCAAGCCCCAGTGCGGTGATGTCGGCTCCCTCTAACGTCAGTCCCCGCGGAGCTGCTCCGGTGACTCCGGCGCTCGCTGCCCGGCGGTCCGCTCCCCAGCAGAGGCCGGCTGCACTGACAGGCGGCGGGGTTGGGCGCGGAGGCGCGCTCAGGACAGCGGGACAGGTGCTCAGCGGGGATCTGGTAAGGTTTCCCCGTAAGGTAGTCCCTGTAAGGTAGCCAGAATCTCATAAGGTAACCTTCCCCGTCTGTGTTAGCTATCGCATGGGTACTACGGTGGGTACTGATTTCTTGGAAAATTACGGATGTAGGTACGGGTGTAGGTAAGCCGCTCACGACGCGTCGGGTAGGTAGGATATGCTGTATATTTGCAAATGGTTCATAACTCGTTAGCACAATTGATCTGGAATGAGATGTCGGGTGTGCGTGGGCACAGGCCCATGGGCAGCGGGTGGGCATGGGCACAGGCCCATGAGTATCGGGTGGGCATGCGCACAGGCCCATGGATAGCGGGTGGATTGGGTAAAGGATCTATCCGTGAAGACCTCTAGTTGCAGTGAAATTTCTCGCGTCTCACCAAAAGCCTTCGTAGAGAGAATTGGTCTGAAATCCGTTTGAGCATGCCGCGCTCGCACCCCTCCCCTACCATCAGCCTGAGCTCGTCCCTGACCGAGCGTGGTACGCGATGCCCTTGACGTCGACCGCGGCTGCATGGCCCACACAGGGCCGAATATGGCAGGCGCGGCGGCGGGAGTGCCGTCGGTTGGCCGCAACAGCGCCACCTATCGCCGTACTACCGGGCTGTTGACTGCGCCCAGGGACGGCTGTTCAGCCGTCTTTGAGCGTACCATACGACACGACAGCGACGCCTGGCTGTGTATGTTACGTGACGTCATGACCCGGTGATGTTTTCTTTTTGCTGAGGTGAGGAATTCACCCAGGTCCAACGGGTTCAAGTTGCGCAACGGAGAACTGGTCCAGACGCCCGGCAGCAGCAGATAAAAATAGCGCATGCCTGAGAGATATCTCAGTGTTAGTGGAATCCTCGAGGTGTACTACCAATAGCACTCGTCATACACCAGTGACAGATGGGGTTGAATGGAGCGGCGTTTGGGATACTCGACATCGTTGTGGGGGTGCCCTGTCCGCCCGGAAGCATGCGTCTCAAATTCTGACAGCCAAGCATGTCCGTAAAGTAGAAAATCACTCGTTTCTTCCATATAGATGCCATAATGACCTCGCCATTACAGCGGGATCGGGATGCGCCCAGTGACCTGCACAATTTCCCGTGCATCTCATTGCATAATGGCAGCAGGGCCCATCATCAAAACGCTGTAAAAAGCGGCGTTCAGTCTTGTCGGGCCGAGTTGAGGGCCGGGTTGGGCGTTCCCAGGGCCTTCCTGTGCCCGGCCTCGGCTGCGGCGGCCCAACAGCTGCATAAGAGGCCGCGGGCGGCCCTCTCCCCTGCACCGGAGGAGCCTGCAGGTTACGGGACATATAAGGCTCGAGCTCGCGCCTCCATAAGGCTCGCAGTCCGGGCCAAATCGCCAGTTAGCCTGTCGGAGCCACCGCCGTTTCCTCGCCCCCTCCCCTCCCCGCCCTCTCCACCACGGGGTGGCATCTGTTGGAGGCCAGGCCAAGGTCTCAACGCGGCAGCCGCCGCGAGGGTGCCGCCACACGTTTCCGGGGTGTATCGTGCGCTGTTTCTTCTGACTGCACACACACATCACCGACATTACAACTTTTTCGCTTTGCGCTGTGTGGCAAAGTCTGCATAATGTGGCGTCGATAAATGGACAGGTAGACGCAACAGCTGGTGACTCGTATTAAGTCACGACCACCTATGGCGTTGACCTTTCCATTTTTAAAACTTCATCGTTTAGAGGAATGTTTCACATTTGATGATATTAAAAGAAGCGTCAGATGCCATGAAACAAGCTCATTTTTAACTGTTGATATACGTTGACAGGGAATGAAGATGACCTCCTGACAGAAACGAGATATTCGTTTAGTACCCAATATTCGTTAAGTAGATTGTATTTGCATTAATTTTCGGTCACGGGCCTTGCTCGCAGTGTCAAAAATTCGAACGCAAGGCGGACACCAGATGCTTGCCAGCGTTTAGAGCGGCTTTTCCCGGCATATACGTGATCAAATGGAACACGTGTCCCACAGTTTGAGCGAACAAAATTACAGCAGATCCCATGCGATAAAATACACCAGCTGTGTACAGATAAAGATTATAGTCTTCTCGAGGATGGAATCTTTTTATTTGGTAGGGGTTTCAGTTTACGTGCGCATTGATTCGCAAGTTTTGCGAGGGTGGTCTTTGGTTTTCGCAAAGTTTTAACAGCCAAGGGGTTCTCATTGCTCCGAGCCTCATAGTCTTGGTGTGCAGGAAGAAAATGATGGCTAATGGGTGTCTCAGGAGTTTGTTTTTGTGTTTAGAGCGTGCTTGTTAAACCGTAGCCAAGTGGGCCTTTTCAATTCATCAACATCCGATACGCCTTCACTCAGACCCTCACATATCAAACACGTTACACAATGCCCAACGTCAGACGTCAAACATTTACCTTTTAAACCAAACATGCACGCGTTACAAACACGATTGCCAGCGAGCAGACAGGTGGTGATAAAGCTGACCGAACTGGAATGTGTTTTAAAGTATGTTGGCTTTACCTTGCTAAACTAACGATAGGGGCAGACTTTTTGACTGGAACGCACGACAGTAAAAACAGCCTTCACCGACTTTGGGCCAAACTGAAGAAAAGTTTAGGTCACTAAAGCAACGAGTTTTTGACGTCTACAAAAATCATCCGAAAACAAGGTCGACGTCATAGAAGAGGAACGGGAAGTTTTGAAACTGCTGAAAATGAATGAGGGCATAATCTTGAAACCGAACGATAAATGTAAGTGGTTGGCTATTTTGAATACGACAACGCACGTTGACAAAGTGAACGATATACTGCGAGACGAAAATAGCTGCCAAAACTGTCCAAAAGCCTAACAGCACAGATTTAAGCAAAAACCAAACATATTTTTTAAACATGTCCCCAAAAACAAGCTTGCCGTGTCATTTGTGAAGAGCCATCTACCCACCTACTCCAGAACACCGTTTGCTATGGGTTACCAAAGGGCCATAAAGCAGGGGTAGCCCTCCGACCTTTTATGTCTGCTTGTGGTGGTGCGACTGAAAAAAAACGTCTCGGCTCTTAGATAGGACCTTAAATCAACTTCTTACCTGCATCCCGGCACATCTCAGAAACGCAAAAGAAGACATGACAAGGCTGAAAATAAGTTCCCTGACCACCAATTTCCGCGGAACGCCATAGTTTTCAGCATCGATGTTGTCAACCCAGCCACAGTTTTCAGCATCGATGATGTCAACCCATATGACAGTACCCCACTGGTGGGGGCCGTATCGGCGGTCACCGACCTCATTTGTCAAAACCAGAATTATATTGATCCGTGTGGCAAACATCAACTCGGCATTGCCATGGGCAGCCAGGCGGCAACTCCCGTTGCAATAATCTTTACGCACAAGTTTGAACAAGCTGCCGTTAACAACGAGAGCCTGAAGCCTGATTTTCACGCCAGATACATCGAAGACTCTATAAAGGTCTGGAATCACTCTTACGATTAACTGCTGGACTTCATCAAATGCCTTAATTCTTTTCATAACAGCATCAAGTTTACCGTAGGAAACGCGCATGCGTCCGGACAGCTTGCACTGATTGATACACTCCTTATGGTTGATGAAAGCTTCAGCCGCGGTGCCCACCCTTCCCGCCAGGATGAGAGGCAGGCGACGCCATATAGCCTCAGCAGCTGAGTGCGTCGTAAAACCCCAATGACATGACACCGATGAAAGCTTCAGATATTCAACAGAACTTTTCATTAAGCCTAACTTTTCTGGGATCATGACCCATGACATAACAGTACATCTTATGTCAACAAAAAGACCATCATCCGTTCAGAATTGTTATAACGTGCTCTGAAGATATGACGTGTTATAAAGATACCTTCAAATGCTGCCGCAAATGACCGCTCACGGCAAAACATACAAAATCTATTCGAAGGATAGGGCCACCCGAAACAACTTCTACGTCGCTTGCACCGAGAAGCCGCACAGCAGTGTCGACTGGAAAAATAACGTCGAGACGAACGAGAGCAGCGGGAACATCGTCTTCAACATCAACAGGAACATCATCAACATCATCAAGCACGCTATCGACACCAACGAGATCAAGACCTGGACGGCTATCTCACGTTACCATACGTGGATGCAGCTTTGTGCGCAATGATAAAATCAGTTTTCGTAAAAAACCTTATCTTAGCGTTCGTTCAGGATGACAAAACCAAAATACTTTGAAACACAATCTAGCCCGGTCACTTTCACACACGTGCTTGCCCATCCGGCAACCGAATTTTTTATGCGTGCGTGCCAGGTTTAAAAGTTAAATGCTTGACGTCTGGTGTTGTGTACTGTATAACGCTTTTGATGTGTGAATGCAGGGGATGAAAGTGTATCGTATGTTGGCGAATCAAAAAGACCCATTCGGCTACGGCTTAACAATCACGTCCTAGATATAAAAAACAAAGCTCCTGAGACACTCATAAGGGATCATTTTCTCTCTGCCCACCTAAACTATGAGATTTGGCTTAATGGGAACCTCTTGGCTGCTAAAATTTTACCAAATACCAAAAACTAGCCTATTCGCCAAATTTGTGAGTCAACCCACATACACAAACTCAAACCCCTACGAAAAAGAAAGAACTCATCCTGGAGAATGATGTAGTCCTTATCTGTACAAAACTAGTGTATCTTACCGCCTTACACTAATGGCGATAGTAGAAATGGAACGGATTTCCCACACTTATCGCCCATAAATTGCGGGAAATGTGTTCTATCTGATCGCGTATACGCTGGGGAAAAATCCTCGCAACGCTGGCTAGCATCTGGCGTTCATTTTGCATTTGAATTTTTGACGATGGAGGTAAAGTCAGTGACAAAAAATGCATAAAAATGCAACTTAATTAACGAATATTACTTATATAGTTATTGTGAGGAGGTCATCTTAATTCGTTTTAAATACTTGTCATGCCTTACACGCACAGTGTACCATCTTAGAATTGTTGGTGTACTTTGTAAATGGAAAAACCGTTCTAGACAGCTCAATTCTCTGTTTAGTAAATATGCCCTTCATTGCGTCATGGTTTGATTACGTTATCGTGCTTTGCACAACATCGAGTAAAAGCTAATTGATGGCCGTGATATCTGGCAATCGCGCTCACAAACGCCACATATGCACGCCTCGACAATTACATTTTTGTTGGCCTTGATCGCAGCATGGCTTATGGAATGGCAGAATTTGAATGACGTTATTATGACGTCATGATTGGCAAAGTGACTTTGAAATATTCTCCCCCAAAATACCTTTCCCCATTTGCACGGGCGCTTAGCTCAGAAACTCGAGGGCCTTAGGTCCTAAGAAGGGCAGGCTTGTGAACAGCACCGAAAGATCTCTCAGATGACTATTTCGATTCAAAATCCCATAAAAATAGGGTACACTCCTTTAAACCGGTTGGCGCTAAGCTGAACCAGAAATTTGGAGCGGATGCCACCGACCACAAGAACTGCTGGACGCCGCAGCCTGCATTCATAGGAGACTAATAAAAGATCGTAAGCGGCACCCCTGGTTGCCAGTTTTTCTAAAAATGTTCGGTAGGGGTGGGGTAGAGTCGCTGGAAATGATCCGCCGTCAAAAACCGAATGCTATTCTATCTGAACACTTACTAGCGTAACTTCATGCATTAAGCCTACAAAATCGACAAGAAGATGTTGGAAACTTTAGTGCCCATAGACAAAACAGGGGTAAACGGGAATGTGCTTACGTTGCAGATATTTTACAAAAATCGCAAAACTGGAGATTCCTTTATGAAAAAAACAGCAGTCAAAACAGAGACGTCGAAGAGCAACAATGTGGTATACTTACAAACTTTCTTGCCTAGTCAAGATTGCAGACTGCGCTCCACATCATACCTTGGTGCACTTATGTCAACTTCTTTGTCCCGACGCCTCACAAAGGACCTCACGGAAGGGGCACTAAGAGACCAAGTGCAAGAAGCGGTTAGTCGAGCGACTAAGCGGAGGAACGCTCCGTCGCTTAGCGAAACAAGCCGGCAAAACCTTTTATGACCTAATTGAATCAACACTTGAAACGCTCGATGTTGGCCAATACGACCAATGCTTCCTTGAAGCTGACATTTCACCATCGCCCCCAGTATATTTAAGGTCTGAATTATAGTCAGCATAAAAACTTCGAACTTATAATACAAAAAGGAGTTCGCGCTTTTTTGTCTATATCAGCCGACGTCCACTTTCCTCAACTCAACTTATGCATGCTTAGAAGTAGACACGCAAAGAATAAGCGTGCACTGAACGTCCAAGACGCTAATATCCTAGCTCTTCCATTTATTTGTTGGCAAAACAAGATATGCAGTGTATGCAACATTTTCAGGCACGCTTGTCGCCCATTCCAAGCTATTAGATAACACAAGAAGCATCAAGCGGAGCATTTTTAAGCAAGCGTATCAACCCTTGCCGGCCGTTGTACAGCATTCTGTTCTCACGAAACTTAGCAGGAATGTTCCACATTCCTGCTGCGTTACATTATGTCCGTGACTGTGCATTACCTGGCCGCTCCAGCGAAAACCACGCATGTAGCTGAGACACTCCGTTTAAAACGGGACTGACTTGTAAACAGCAGCAGTTGTCAGCAACCCCTAAGGCACCCAATAGCCATGCGCCATCCATAAGAAACAGACGACAGACTCTTGCACTGGCCTAGGACACCAATCATTGTTCTCGCCATGATAGGACCTGGCCTAGGACACCAGTCATTGCTCTCGCCATGATACGATCTGGCCTAGGACACCAGTCATTGTCCTCGCCATGATAGGACCTGGCCTAGGACACCAGTCATTGCTCTCGCCATGATGCGATCTGGCCTAGGACACCAGTCATTGCTCTTGCCATGATAGGATCTGGCCTAGGACACCAGTCATTGCTCTCGCCATAATAGGGTCTGGCCTAGGACACCAGTCATTGCTCTCGCCATATGATCTATCTATCGCTTTAAGCAGTCCACACCAGCGCTGTTGATGCCGTACTGCTGTAGAGGTGCACAGCTCAGCCACACCGGTTGCCCATTAACAACGTGCCACCACATGGCATCTACTGCGCACGCGCGCTGACCCTGCGCCGGGCCTCGGGACCTTCAGCACGACAGACGGGTCGAGGGCATCACTTGGTGGCCACCCCGCATAGGACCGGGTTGTCGGGGTGGATGCCTGGGTTGGGCGTGGAGCGCGGCTTCATCTCGTTCCTAATCACGAATACCGGGTGGTGGTCCAATGCGCTGAAGCTGCTTGCCAGCAGCGCCTGTCGACAGGACGCCACGCTGGTGACGCGCCAAACGCATGGAACACTAATGGAACGACTGTGAACTGCATCCCCGACAAGCGCTGGCTGGCTTTTCCCAAAGCAGCCGCCGGTACAATGCGCTCGCTCGGTCCGCTGAGGCGCGGCTGTGAGTTCGGCACGACTTGTTTACTTTTCGTCCCGTTTTTTGTTTGTTTATTATTTTCGATGCGGATAAGAATTCGAGAATGGACTCATCCAAATAGGCTCCATCGTCATATCATCATCATTCATCGTCTCACCAGGTACACCATAGCTAACAAGCCTCATCATGACTCACCAGCCCCATCCTCCTCTCACCCTATCACCCCTTCACCTGCATTGATCGGGGACCCTGTGCCACAAAGCATCACCTGTCCGTCCTTGGCCATCGACCTCAGTCCCTCTGGTCCCGCCCCCATGCCCTGCACCGTCCCAGCACCAGCTCACTGACTCGAGGTCAGGGTTAAACATACAGACGTAGATCACTATGGGCTAAATACCGGTGTCGGTGATTGCGTCCCCGGCTCGTCGCTGACGTGCGTTACGAAGTACCTGCTACCTAGCGGCGAATGGTGCAACTATGGGTTATAAAGAGCATTGCCAGGTGACAGCCGAGGCTGGGATGTGGAAAGCGCCAGCCACGACTGACGTGGGAGTATGTCGTACTTCGTGCCCATCAGTGCACAGCTTGGCAGACGAGCAATGCTTATAACGTCCAAATTAAGCGATACCTGTACCGGGTTTGCAGCTCTCGACAGATTTTCCCCGGGTTATTCGCCGCATTGGCTGGAGCCAGGTGCATTCACAATTTGAGGGGGGAGGGGAGACGAGGTCGTAAAACCATCACAACGCTCGAATAAAATAAACTGGACCATAATCAAGCGCGGAATAACTAGCGCTTCGTACGCGATCATTGGCACGCAAAGCTCCTCACATGTCTTGAGTTCCACTATCGTAAGGTATGGAGACGCGGGAACCAAGGATGGGGCATAGGCTGAGGCCTACAACTCCCCGAAAATTTAACATTGGTCCTTCGAGTGTTGATTGGAAAGAAATCATCCAAATGGCGCTCGCCTTTCCAGCCTGGGCGAACGTACGTTGCTCAATGCCGACTGGAGAAAGTTATGTAATGATAACATATGACCAACTAGTTAAGGTCAAGGGCACAGCCAGAGCCATGGAGGGGGGAGGGGGCACGGATTTGGCAGAGGCCCCTGATAGTAAAGGGCCCCAAAATTCGCCGGATATCGCCTACTGGTTATTGAGGGATGAGGAAACGTTTCCTTGTATACACTATATATATATATATATATATATATATATATATATATATATATATATATATATATATATATATATATATATATATATATGCATATATATACAATACAGTGTTTACCTTCTTCAACAGCAGTATAGGCCAGACACTACCGCAAGACCAATTCTGCCTTAAGCTTATGGTAGACAGACACACAAAATTGTGCGTTCATTGACTGCATGTAATAAATCACCGGCGCTCTTCATTTTACAATGGTCTAGTGAACTTCTTCAACTGCTAAAACTCAGAAACTTTGGCACAATTTTTAACTGGGCTGTGCAGAGATGGCAATGATTCCGCCAATGTACATTGGAGATCAAAATGGGTCAACAATTTATGTTAACATGACCAAGCCATGTATATCTGAATTTATTCAACATTCAGTCAAAATTGATTGGTGGCACAACTTCCGTAACGTAGTTTTGAGAATGCGCCCTCGCATATCTCAAAAACAAAACAAAGCTTGACGCCAGACATTGCAGTTTACTTGTGCCGCATAACGTCAGTCATTTCCGTGAAGTTAGTGATTTATTCAGCGATTTATTTAGCGACGAGCTTCGTTTCTCTGAAAAAGGTTGCAATGTCAATAGTGCCATAGACCATAAAAAATGACACTTATTTCCGAACATCATGTGACCTTCGAGGTCAAAGGCTGGGTGAGAGGGCGGGGAATTCGATCTCATCCAAAAATTGCCGGCCGATTTAAAAACTTTCAACATCAAAATATTCACAAGCGCAAGAGCTAGCATTCGTCATAAAGTCCTGACCTCTCAAGGTCACATTTCGAGGACAAACACGGGCTCAAAGGACGGGGGACTCGATATCATCCAAAATTTAACGGCCGATTTCCAACTTGCAAAAATTAAGAAAATTCACCGCAGAAAGAAATAGCATTCGTCAGAAAGTCATGGCCTCTCAAGGTCATCGTTCAAAGTGAAACGCGGACTCAAAGGACGGGGAACTCGGTATCCCCCAAAAATTACCGGCCTTTTTGCAACTTGCAAATATCAGGATATTCACCACAGAAAGAAATAGCGTCTGTCAGAAAGTTCGGACATTCGGACAAAGTTAGCATTCGTCAAAAAGTCATGACCTCTCAAGGTCACCCTTCAAGGTCAAACAAGGACTCAAAGGAAGAAAACTCCATATCAACCCCCCCCAAAAAAACAGCTGGTTGTGAGCCTGCCACTGTCAGAACATTTGCCACGAAAAGAACTAGCGTCGATGAAAAAGTTCTGACCTCTCAAGGTCATTTCTCAAGACCGTTCTCAAGGTCAAACGTGGGCTCAAAGGACGGGAACACTATATCACCTAAAAATTACCTGCCGATTTAAACTTGCAAATATCAAAAAATTCACCTTAAATATAGACCTTGAACGGTGACCTTGAGAGGTCAGGACCTTTTGACGGACGCTAGTCCATTCTGTGGTGAATATTCTGATGTTTGTAAGGTGAAAATCAGCCAGCAATTTTTGGATGATATCGAGTTCCCGATCCTTTGACCCCATGTTTGGCCTTAGAGGGTAACCTTGAGAGGCCAGAACATTCTGACGGACGTTAGTTGTCTTTGTGGCGGGTATTCCGTCATTTCCAAGTTGAATATCTAAATATGATTTTAGGTTTTGTGCAATTCCCCGTCCTATGTGCCCACTTTTGACCTTGAAAGGTGATCTTGACATGTCAGGACCTTTTTACGGACGCTAGCCCATGCGCTTGTGAATATTTTGATCCCTATAGTTTTCAAATCGGCGAGTTATTTTGGGTGATATCGGGCTCTCTTGATCTTGATATCTCGTCCTTTGAGACCGCGTTTCACCTTGGAGGATGACCTTGAGAGGTCAGGACTTTTGATGAACGCTAGTTCTTTTTGTGTCGAATATTCTGATAATTGTAGGTTAAAAATCGGCCGGTAATTCTTGGGTGATCTCGAGTTCCTCGTCCTTTGGCCCGCGTTTGACTTTGAAGGATGGCCTTGAGAGGTCAGGACCTGCTGATGGACGCTGGTTTTTTTCTGTGGTAAATGTTCTGATGTTTGTAAGTTACAATCCGCTGGTAGTTTTTGGGTGATCTTGAGTTTCCCGCCCTTTGAGCCCGCGTTTGGCCATGAAGAATGGCCTTGAAATGCCAAGACTTCTTGACGGACGCTAGCTCTCGCGCTTGTGAATATTTTGATTTTGATAGTCCTCAAATGGGGCGGTAATTTTGGGGTGATATTGAGTTCCCGTCTTTTGAGCCCGCGTTTGACCTTGAAGGGCGACCTTTAAAGGTCATACCTTCCTGACGAATGCTATTTCTTTCTGAGGTGAATTTTCCGATTTTTGCAGGTTGAAAATCGGCCGGTAATTTTTGGGTGATATCGAGTTCCCCATCCTTGAAGTCCGCGCTTGACCTTGAAGGATGACCTTGGGAGGTCAGGACTTGCTGACAGACGCTAATTTTTTTCTGTCGTAAATATTCTTCTGTCTGTAAGTTACAATCCGCCGGTGATTTTTGGGTGATATTGAGTTCCCCTCCTTTGAGCCTGTGTTTGACTTGAATGGGTGGCCTTGAAGGTCAGGACTTTCTGACAGACGCTAGTTCTTTCTGTCGTGAATATCCTGTTACCTGAAGCTGAAAATCTGCCGGTTCTCTGTCCTTTGAGCCCGCGTTTGACCTTAAAGGATGATCTTCAGATGTCAGGACTTTTTAACGGACGCCTGTTATTTCTGTGGTGAATATTCTGGCATTTGCAAGTTGAAAATCGGCCGGTAATTTTTGGGTGATATCGAGTTCCCCGTCTTTTGAGCTCGCGTTTGTCACCGAAGGGTGACCTTGAGAGGTCAGAACTTTCTGACGGACGCCTGTTATTTTTTGGGTGAATATTCTGGCATTTGCAAGTTGAAAATCGGCCGGTAATTTTTGGGTGACATCGAATTCCCCGTCCTTTGACCCAGCTTTTGGATCTTGAAGGTCACATGATGTTGCAAAATAATGGTCATTTTGGTGTTCTCATGCCTCAAGCTTCTTCAGAGAAATCAGAACTCGTTGCTGAATAAATCGCTAAGTTCACGGATATGAGAATGCCCACCACCGAGGAAGGTTGGACGAGGCGGATTACGTAACGACGCTGTTGGGAAGACATGCGAAGGATATCGGCTGATAGCCACAGTTTTCCACCACAAGTCGCATGACCACCACCTCATCTCGGACAGGGGTGACGCGCCCGCCCTGGATATCTCGCTGGACCTAGCGGGGCTCAGCGCTGCACTGGGCAACACTTACTCTGTCGGCGAACTCTGTGTGTGCCGAGTCCAAAAATCCCTGGATCTCCTGTTCTGCGAGCGGGATTGAAGCAGTTTAAGTGGCAATACCTTGCGAATGCAATGCATGTTTGAACTGTACACTCTATTGCCTGTCTGAAAGAAAATGACATGCCTAATCATACTCTCCGTGTTGCAGGGCACAGCCTCTCACGGCTCCTCTAGCTTCAACAATGCGCAAGCCAGCAACATCCGCGGCAGCAACGGCGTCAGCCACTCCTTTACCAGCTCCTCATCCAAACAGTTTGGAGGCAGCTTGGGCAGCGGCTTTGGTCAGCTCGGAACGGGATTTCAGCTGTTCGGCGGTGGTTTTAACAACCTCGCAAGCTGTCTTAACCTTGGAGGTGGCCTGCTTGGAAGTGGCTTGGGCAATCTCGGAGGAGGCATCAGTCCTCTCGGAGGAGGCGTCGGTCAGCTCGCAGGAGGCATCAATCCTCTCGGAGTAGGCGTCGGTAATCTGGGAGCAGTAGTCGGTTCTCTCGCAGGAGGCATCAGTCCTCTCGGAGGAGGCATCGGTCAACTCGCAGGAGGCATCAACCCTCTCGGAGTAGGCGTCGGTAATCTGGGAGCAGGAGTCGGTTCTCTCGCAGGAGGCATTAGTCCTCTCGGAGGAGGAGTCGGTTCTCTCGCAGGATGCATCAGCCCTCTCGTAGGAGGCTTCGACCAACTCGGAGGAGGTGCGATCCACTTCGGGGCCTGCAGTGTCGGCCAGCTCAGTAATGGGTATGGTAATGGCGCGAGCCATTTACGTACGTACATATTTACATATTTACGTACGTACCGCAAACGGCCGGCTACAGCGAGTACCAGCAGAGCAGCTCCGGTGGAATCGCTGGCGGGTTTGGCGGCCGGCCGGTGGGTTATCACGCAACGATCAGCGGTGGACACTAGTGGCTGTTTACAGACTTAGGTGACACTGCATGAAGGTTGGTCAAGTGCATCCCTCTGTGTTTAGTTTATCGTGCAGTTTGGAAGTGGCTATACGCGCACCATAGCCTGCTGCCTTGGCGGGCCGCGGGATAGCGCACTATGTTGTGGTGTAGGACCAGCCACGAGCAAGCGTGCCGGTGTGTGTTTATTTCAACACGTGCATGAAGCGTGATTTCTGCGCGAGCAGTGTTTTCAGTGGACGCAACTGTACTGCAAGGGCATCTTTGGGTACCTCCGCCCGGCACAGCGGGCCGTATAGTGGTGGGGTCTACCGTACCATACCACCCGACAAACAGCAGCCCTCGGGCACAAAATCCTCCGTAAGCCGACACGGAGTGTCTGGTGTCCGCTGCGGCGGGAGCTCTCGTTTGTCTTTTCTCTCTTTGAAGGGAGGCCCTAAAGCCTCCTAGTGTATGGTAGTCGTGCTAATAGTGTGGTGACATGCCTGCTGAAACATGTGTAGCATGGACAAACATTTAACGCATTTGATGTAATTTTTCTTAGATACATTTTTGGATTTCTCTCTGGATTCATTTCTTGGCTTACTTTTATTATGTGTTAGCAACCTATGTGACCCGATGCAAAGCGCGAAAACCCTGAAGAGCCGAGGCACCCACGACTGACTGAAGCTGCTATGGAGGCCAAGTGGTTAAAAAAGCTCGTATTGATGGTAGGACAAGGAACAGTGTTCATGCCGCATTGCCGCATGTACTGGTAGACGCAGAACCGTTGTGATATGATGCGCCGACGACTGACTGACTCGATTTGATGTGCCATGGGGGCAATAAGCTAAGTGCAAAAAGTTGCTGTAACCTATTGGGTGCTAAAATACCGAACACAGCTTGTTGCACCTTGGTTATGCATTTTCCATGAAAATCAAAACAAAACAGTGCTCATCAAACTGCTAATCGCATCATCATTATTGGCCGTCAGTTCACAAGTACCAGCACTTCGCAGGGCCAAGTATCGTCTCTGGTTTCAGTAACCTATGTTGGTTGTATTGTATGTATGTATGGTTGGTATGCATGGGTGTGATCACATTGTCTAACATGTTCAGAATCCGTGTTAGGTACTACACATCTAACATCGCCATTCGATCTTTGAGCGGCACCCAGTTCACAAGTGTAGGACGACGCTTATCTAGCATGTTTTTGGAAACCAAGTATTATGTCCATGTCATCTCATATATGGTACTTCAGATGCGTATCTGTTCTCGGGCACACTAGCTGATAAAAAACCTAAACTGTGACCATTCTTTCCAGCTAGATTGCCGGCAGCGTCAAAAGAATGATTCACCCGCGCGACAGTAGGTGCCAACGTTGTTTTCACCCCGGAAAATGAAACAGTTGCGCCACTTTTTAGCGACATTGCTGGAATGCCAGATGTTACCAAACCTTCCGTTGTTGGTCGGACTGAAAAAAAAACAAAACCTTGGTTATTTGCAATCGCGCATCGCATAGTGGTATGAAGTGACATATACCCGGTTAAAAAAATTGTCATGTGTGATGACAAATTACATCACATTACATGCATCATTCCTTTCTTAAAACGTTAAGCGTGGTACCATAAATACCTCGTTAGATGACGCAGCGTTTTAGTCGGTGTGCGCACGTTGAGTGCCTCACAGTCAGACACAAATGGAGAGTTCTCCCGCATTTACAACATGTGGGGCAAGAGTAAGGTTCATGTCGCAATTGCATATGGTATTGCATAATTTGGTCTGACGCGCCATGATTAACATACCAGCTTTTCGTGGTATCCTTGCGGAAATAATGGGTATTCGCCAGGAAATGTACGCAAAATGCATCTAATTCCATATGGCAAAAAGCAATGTTCTTGCGCCACATGCTAGTACATTATAATGCTCATCATCACAGTCATGATAAGAAATTTCTCTCAACTACTGTCCAACTATGTGCACTTAATTTGTTTTTTTGGTGGTGGCCTAACATAATTAATATTAAAATAACCGTCTTGAAAAAATGACGCAAAGCTTCACCCTCTCTGAGAGCTCTTTCGCGCGGCACATCCTAGGGCCGTCGTGAGGGGGCCCCCGCTCCATCGCGTGCAGACGACTCACTGATCCGCTTAAAGGCGACCACCGTCGTGTTGGGCGCTGTCTGATCTGCCGGCCTTGACCCCAGCGGTCCTGGCTTCACCACACGGTGGCTCAGGAGTTCAGGCTCGTCCTGAACGCAGCACGTGGTCGCGGGACTGTCCATCCGGGGTGGGGATGGTAGCCCCCTGAGACGATCAGGGAGCGCGCGACAAATTTTGGGTCATGGTCATAGAATGGACCGAGTGTGGAACGGTGGCGGTGAGATATCCCGGGACGAGAAGGCATGAAGTGGGTACAACAGCGGGGCTGTGCTGGAGCAGTGTGAGATGTTGTGTACACTGTGTACACAAATTTATCAAGCATACAGTTTTCATGCCATGCTGCCGAGCTGCGCGCTCAGATGAATGCAAATTATTTACTTTTTTATTCGGAAATAAATTCCTCCTGCGTTCCGGAGTAATCTTGCATGCGCGATAGACTATCTGGTGACCCCAAGCTAGAGCGACACTGCAGTCGGTTGGGCTTATGACGCCCTTATCCGTGGAACGTTAGCCGAAATTTATCTAAAGCATACATGGTCGTATTATTTTGGACTTACGCAGCAACGACGGAGTACGTTAGCAGGGAAGCGTGAAGATTTGGGGGGCATTGCAGAGCACATTTAGGATCGGTATGAAAGGCAAGTTTTTATAATTTGGCGCATTGCGGTCGGTTAGGAATGTCACCTCTTCGCCATACCCGTAGCCAGTGGATTCTCAAGTATTGTTAGTCGTGACCTAGTTCAAACTTTACGTCCTTGATATACTGCCTGCTATACGTCCCTGAAAACCGGGCTGTTCCATGCGTTTATCAGACACAGGTGTGTCGGTTTCCATTTATTTCCGCCTTCATTAGCTCTTGGTTTGCTTGCTTTTTTGTAAGCTTGATATCATTTGCTTGATAATATTTGATGGAGCTCATGCCTGTCTGTCATTACGCTTAACCCACATGATAGTGGTCCTGCTAACATTTGTGGGATTTAAACCACTGAAGTTCGGTTCAATGTTTTGTTTAATTCAACTAAGCATTCGTGTGCTGAAATGAGTTGTATTGGCTCTAAATCTTGACGTAGACAAAACGTGTCACATATAGTGTAATTCCAATCTTGTTTCAGAGGGTAACGTGAAATTTGCGCGAGTACATCCTTGATGAGATCGCATAAGTTTATTTCCAATAGAGCGAATGGAATATAAATACATTACACGCAATCATCTTCTTATCACAGGAGTTTGTTCAATTATACTACAGACAGTCACTTGTGCGGGATCAAATAAACAGGAAAAACAAGACGTAGGGCGCCATGGCTCGCATGTCTATTGATCTCTAACAATGCCTAGCTTGTGGCCATCGATCTTCAATGGTTCCAGCAGAGGGGAATACGTTACAAACTGGCTTGAGGCCACGTTTTCGATGCATACTACCACACAGGGCATACGACCCGTGGCTACCTTCTTTCAAACATACTCCAAAATCACGTGAAAGGTATCTGGCATACTGCTGCATCAGTCCATTCTTTCACTTGCGTGATGCTACTTTTATATATACTTTAGTGCGTTTACCATACAATAGGAAAAAGCTTCTATAGCGCCCAAAACCTCGTTAAAAAACTCTACCGGCATTGACTTTCCTAAGTACTTTACTTCGTAAGCCACTGTAACGCTAAACGGCCGATATTCCACCATCCCAGGATCGCATCAGCCGGCAACCAGAGCCACGGCCACCTCAGGGGTCGACGAAGGAGACCATGATGTAGCGGGTGCCGCTGGTGGTGGGCAGGCCCTCGTGCTGGTGGGTCAAGCGCCCGGGGTGCATCAGCAGCCAGCCGCGCCGGCTGTCCGTCACCGAGCAGTCCTGTCGCAGGAACCGACAGCCACCGCCCTGGGGCAGAGAGGTCAGCGGTCACGCTCTGGGGACGGGTCGGGCGGGGTCACTCGTGGGTCACTCTCCGGTCAAGGGTCGGGCGGGGTCACTCGTGGGCCACTCTCCGGTCAAGGGTGGGGTGGGGTTACTCGTGGGTCACTCTCCGGTCAAGGGTCGAGCGGGGTCACTCGTGGGTCACTCTCCGGTCAAGGGTCGGACGGGGTCACTCGTGGGTCACTCTCCGGTCAAGGGTCAAGCAGGGCCACTCGGGGCCACTCAACGGTCACGGGTCGGGCGGGGGCACTTGGAGGTCGCCCTCCAGTCACGGGTCGGGCGGGGTCATTCGTGGATCAGCCGGCGGTCACAGGTCGGGTAGGGTCATTCGTGGGTTACTTTCCGGTCACGGATCGGGCTGGGTCGCTCATGGGTCAGCCTGCGGTCAACAGAGCGAGCGCCGGAACCCACCGCACTGCGGCTAAACCTAAGCTGACGTAAGGCTGGGCTCACCTAATGCAATGAACAGAGTGCGTCACGAATATCGCGGGCTCTCGCGGGCAAGTCACCCACCAGACGCTGGACTATATCATTCAGTGTCTTACCCATGAACATCGTGAAGCACGCTTATTCGTGACCAACGTTGCCTTTCGCACTCTACTGCGGAAAAGCTCAATGCATTAAATTTACACCCGCTCCTTAGAGACCAACTAACGAGAACGTTCCCCTGCCACATGCGGCACACTTTGCGACGAGGTCAGCCGAGGACGGCGCGCTCGCCACCCACCTCGTAGTCCTTGCCGGGCGTGTTGAGCGCGATGTTGATGGTGTAGGTGGAGGCGTCGTGGTGCGGCACCAACGCCGGCTGCTCCTCTGGCTTGTAGCGCACCACGAAGTTGAGGTCCGCTACGGGTGGCTGGTAACGGAAGGGCGGAAGTGAGACGGGTCATTCCTTCGTTGTTCAGCGTGGAGAAGTCGAAGGACTCGAGAAATGCAGAATTTTGATTCGAGAGGTGCAGAAATTCAACACGAGAAATGCAGAAGAGATAAAGACTGGGGCCGGGTATTGCGTAACATACATACGACAGCAACGCTTCCTGAACATCATTTCCGCCCGTGAAAGGTCACGGGACCTGCGAGCGACACTGATTATTGCATTATTACACGCCTTAAATGCTTCCAATGAGACATTTGAAGGAAACCACACAGCAGTTATAAAAACGCACAGCTTGTAAAACATAGTTTTGTTTTTTACTTCGACCGCTGGCATCATTCTGTCCAGTGCAAAACCGAGGCGTGCACTGCACATGTATCATCGCTCTGCTACCACTCCCGGGTATGCAGTGCACTGTGCACGGCTCACGTCGTGCAGACCGTACCGTTCGCAACAATCACAGAGCAGCACCTCATCCGTTACGACTGCGCTCTGTCCGTTCCGACTACACTTCGTCGGTTCCGACTGCACTTGTCCGTTCCGACTGCACTTTGTCCGATCCTACTGCGCATTGCCCGTTCCGACTGCACTTTGTCCGATCCGACTGCACTTTGTCCGATCCGACTACACTTTGTCCGATACACCTGGACTTTTCCCGTTCCGACTGCACTTTGTCCGATCCTACTGCACATTGTCCGTTTCGACTGCACTTTGTCCGTTTCGACTGCACTTTGTCCGATCCGACTGCGCTTTGTCCGACCCGACTACACTTTGTCCGATACACCTGCACTTTTCCCGTTCCGACTGCACTTTGTCCATTGTGCAGCGTACTTCTTCGATCACCGTACGCCATCCATTCTGACCACCCCTGTGAACAGCCTGGCTGAGTGGCCGCCGCTACTCACATCCTCGTCGACTGAGCGGCCGTCGCTACTCACATCCTCGTCACCGAGGATGTGAGTCCGTCGCTACCCACATCCGTAGCGTCCGTCGCTACTCACATCCTCATCACTGAGCGTCTGTCGCTACTCACATCTTCGTCGACTGAGCGTCCATCGCTACTCACATCCTCGTCGACTGGGCGTCCGTCGCTACTCACATCCTCGTCGTATCCCGCGAAGACCCGCTGCTGGATCGGCTGCACGTAGTAACGCAGCACCATGTGCCACTCCCTGTCGTAGTCGATCTGGCTCATGTGGATGTCGCGGGTGGGCACGTTCTCGTAGCCGCCCGCCAGGCGAGGGTCCTGCCACGTGCCGGCTCGGTCAGCGTGGGTCGGTCAACGGGATCGAGTCAGCAGGCGTCGGGTCAGCGTGGGTCGGATCATCAGTGGGGTCAGCGTGGGTCGTGTCCCCACGGGTCGAGTCAGAGGAGGTTGGGTCAGCGGGGGTCGGGTCAGTGTGGGTCAAATCATGAGTAAGGTCAGCGTGGGTCTGGCCAACGTGGGTTGGGTCAACGTGGGTTAGCATAGCGGGAGTCGGGTCAGCATGGGTCGTGTTCCCTTGGGTCGAGTCAGAGGAGGTTGGGTGAGCGTGGGTTGGACCAGTGTGACTCGGGTCAGCGTAGGTCGGTTGTCATAGCTCAGGGCACGTGCTAGTGTGGAACGGCAGAAGAGGTATAGTAATGATACAATGCTTCCCCATATTTTGCGACAACTCTCGATCAACTTGAGTTGTCAATGTGGCCAAGTGAGCCAAGTGAGTCGACGTGGTCTCAGTTCAGCGCGCGGGGCGGTATAGCCAGCATTTGGCTACCGTTTCTGAACAGGTGCCGACCGACTGGTTGCTGTAAGCCGGATTGTGTAATTTTACTTGGTCGAAGCTATTATTCCTTAAATGGGGTCCATGGGCTACCAAAAATTGATGTGATCGTTGCCCCACCAGTCAATCCAAGCCTGTTTCCGTAAGTTGTTTAGTGCATGTGCGAGAAACATTATGCACATAGAAAAGACGGTAGTGATAGCCTTATTAGAAAAACCAGGGGGGGTAGAAATATAGATACGTTGATATTTTGGCAACATGCCTTTATCCAAACGGGTTTTCCTCCGAGGAACAAGGCTATTACTTCTGCCTTAACTACAAACCTGTTTCCCCCAAAATCGCTAACCAAACACGCCTTTAGACATCCGCATCGCCATTTTGTACGCCAACCTGAAGGACAGTTTCATGAAGGGGCTGCGCTCACACCAATTTTGACCAGTGATGTACCCGATGTGTTGCCACCTAGTGCACTGTTGCATAGTTCTTTTACGAGCTAAAAGTTCCAACCCTCCACCTCCCCCGTTTCCCATCAGCGGTACCGGGCGCCGAAATTATAACTTTGCTCAAGTACCGTACCGTGTTGGTGCCGCCGGACCACTGTCCGTGGTTTTCCATGGTTTCTATGAGTTCTTGGCAGAAACGCTCCGTCAGAATCGGGGCCCAAAACACATCGGCGCACGGCTGCAACACACCAGCGGGCACACGTCAGTCGTGATCGATATTGGCGACCACACCAGCATTCAAAGGATAGAAACTATGACTTCGATACAATTGGCAAACAACCACGACATTAATAGGAATGTAGTGTTGCCAGCGATGATATGCGTTTCGCTGCACGCTCTTTCAAGTCGTCTTCTTATACACTAAATTAAGACAAGGACACCGTACGTTGGGCGACTCGAAAGCGCCTGGCGTGCATCACCGCGCTCACACAGAAAGGTACAACCGTTCACCGACCGATACGTGTCGCAGACCGCATGGGCTGCTGCGAACAGGCAGCTGAGTAACTGAACGGTGCTGATTGGCCCCTGTGACCACTGCGAGCCACATCCTCCCATCGGCCACACCCCTGTTGGCCGGTGCTGACCTCCGCCACGGGCACGCTGGGGTCGAGGTTGCGGGAGTAGTTCTGGTGCAGGTAGCGGTGCTCCCAGTCCCAGCGGTTGGTCGTGACCTGCCACATTTCGTTGTGCAGGCGGGACGTGTTGAAGCCGCGGGGGTCCACCAAGTGGCCAAAGTTGGCTCGGTTCGAGACCAGCAAGAACTTGCCCTGCGGCATGCACCGTTTGAGTTAGACAGTAAATATCGCGAGACGCTGCTAGAAATGTCGAAGCATCATTCAAAATCAGACCACGCAGCAGCCCTATGCATATTGCAGCATTGGTTGTCAGTATTGCGAAGGTGGTTCAGCGCAGGGTGCATTAATTCATGCTAGCTCACATATCCTTAATCATATTTTCTTTGGGGCCTGTAGATGTCCAAAAGGAATGAACATCTAGTGCAATGATCTCGACTTCTAGGAATGCATAAAATTGCGATATCGGGTTATTCCAGCATCCAGATATCTCTCAGTGAAAGATAACTGTATCTAAACTTTAACTTTTTCGGAAATTTATGGAAAAGACGACTAACACAGACTTCGTAAGGCAAAATGCTCTCCTTCTCTCTCTCTACCTCACCGAATCGACTATGGTCTTGCTGAAGGTGTTGTGGACGTTCTCCGAGCCGTCCTCAAAGTCGGGACGTGTGGCATCATCACTGAAGACGCTCCGTTTAACCAGATAACACTCCGACACAAACGGCACGTTCCAGAGGCCTCTGGAAGGTCGGCAGACATGTCGCTGACGTAAGGCAACATCTGGACTATGTCTACGTGCACACCCACATGCATGACAGTGGCGCCATCTCTAGGCGTGGGAAGCGTGGGAACTAAGCGCCGGGGAGCAGCGTGGGAACTATGGGCCGGGGAACACCGCCTTCCACTTTTCGCACACATTTTACTTTGACCCTGTCGTGAAGCATGAAAGTACTGGATAGCAGTTTTGTCAGCCATTTTTCGGACCTTCCCATGGGCCTGCCCCTATCCCCGGGTAAGTACTATCGTGGTAAGTGTAATGTTGGTAAGTCTATCTTACTTTGACTGGGACTCAGACGAGCCAAAGGGTGGGTAGGTCAACCTAGTATTGCTTTTTCATTTTCATCCTATGATTTGTCTGGTGGATTTTCCTCCGTAAGATTCTTCTTCGAATATCAGGATAGTTTATCCAAATTATGTCAATCGACCGCATTTTGCGCGTCTTGTGCCATGTATGGGCATCATCCATCGGTTTCATAGTTCAGAACTTGCACAGTCGCATTCATCAACACCTGGGAGATTCATTCGGGCGTGAAAAATTATTTATTCGTCCCACTTTCCTCATCCCTGCTTCACCCTGCAGCTTTGCCACTCTTCAATCACTCAGGGCAAGCCGCACGCAACACCTATGTGTGCGCCCAAATGCCCCCAGGAGACGCCCCGTCCGAGCGCCAGGTACGAACCCTGAATAGGGGTCCCTGTGCCGGCGTGTATTCGACGGATGGACCGCCAGGCGCGCGTATTATACCCCAAATGTATCTACTCTCCTTCATGCCATAATCCTGAAACGGTCATAACAGGCCGGAAATGCTCTAATCCATGCAAACAAACCAAATCAAAAATGTCGTGCTGAGCCTGACTACATGAACAACTGCATTACCAAAATTATGAGTCATTTTGCATGAACAGTTAACGGAAGCGATCTTGGCTATGATCAAAACTCGAGCCTCAGGCCATACATAGTAGTAGTAGCATATAAGTAGAAGTAGGTACATAGGTACAAAAGACATGGGATTAACGTAAAACGTTCGTTAATGCAAAGCCAGCCATCTTCTTAATAAACAATCATCCAATAATATATATATATATATACGTAAACATGCATACATTGTTTTTACCCGCACGTATATAAATATATGCCACCGTGTTATGAAACTCCATGCTCTTTTTGGAGGCACAATCAGTCATTTGGTTTCAGCCAGTGTGACAATCGGATCCACACGTGCCTATACTTACTTCCGTTTGCTGGTAACAATTGCCTTGTATTCCGCAGGTGGAGCCGCCGACATGTCCACACCGAGCTCCGTCATAAAATTGCCCCTGGTGGTGTAAATTTGCGCCAACATGGGCGTAACTACGTCCCTGAAAAGCAAAGGGTAAGTTAAAGCCTACTGTCATTATCCGGTAACGTGACCACAACACGGACGTGCTCATCACAGTTCGCAGTAAATTAACATGATGAACAACGAGGAAAATCGATATATTTTTTTATTTAGATCCTCACTGCTCTTTACTCAATCTGCCTCACCTGTTCTGTTCAATGAGAAGCTTCAATGTGTATGGATTATCCAAATGTGCTGTAGAATCCACGAACAGGAAGAAGTCTGTCTCCGTTGCCATACCTTTGTCGCTGAAAACGTCCATGCATCAATTTTGCGGTCGATGCATGATGAAAATTTGCGACAGCAGCCCAAGAATAGGTCGGCGCAAGCGATTATTGCCTACTAATATTGTGCAGGCCTTTACAAGATGCACCATGATTATGTATCGCCATCAATTTCGTCAACGGCCTACCATGTGCATAAGCAAATAGGCAAATATCATTAACCAAAGCTGACAAAAAGCAACGAATTTAAACGCGATGCGATTAAGACAGTAGTATTAGCCTTATTCCTCGGAGAAAAAGTAGGAGAAAAGAGATATAGTTGCGCTGTATTTTGGCAACATGCCTTTATCGAAACAGTAGCGGAAATGTCATATGTAGCCAACTGACTTCTGCTATTGTTTCGATAAAGGCATGTTGCTGAAATATCTACCCAACTATATTTCCATTCTCCTGGATTTTCTCCGAGGAATAAGGCTAATACTACTGTCCCATCCATGTGAATAATGTTTCTCGTTAATGCACCGAACAACTTACGCGATACAGTTACACAGAACGTCCTGGCACTGGCCGCAAAGTGACGCATCGACGACAGTCGACGGGTTCCTGGCATCAGAAGGCCGGGGGCCACGCTAGCGAAGCGTGCTGTTCGGGACAGAACTCACATGGCTTGTGAGCGGGCGGCCCTGGAGCTGACGCCTTGCTCGCGACCCACAACCGTGACCGAGCCGTAAGCGCCGTGAACCTTCTCCGCCAGCTGCTCCACCGCGCCGTGGTGGTACTTGGCCCCGCTGTAGAGGAACAGGTCGATCTTCGCCTTGGGGTAGATGAGCTCGCGGATGGCGCCGAAGAACTCCTCCAGGAAGGGGGTCGGCTGGTCGATGAAGAGCGCCAGAAGCACGCGAGGGAACGTCTCCGGCTGAAAATGCCCACCACCGAGGAATGTTAGACCGGGCGGATTACGCCACCACGCTGTTGGGAAGACGTGGAACAATATCGGCTGGCAGCGACAGTTTGTCACGACAGACGATATGGTGGAACCTGGAAGCGAAATGCGTTTGCAAGAAGTCATGTCAATTTCGATGGTTTTTGAAAAAGGCTGGCATTTGTTGGTGGAAAGGGTACCGTGAAAATGTGTAACCCTTGTTTATGACTGGATATCATGGGGACGTGTGTACTACCTGATAGCATAACTGAAGGAGCAACTGCAAAAAGTTGCAGTTGCTGAACAACAACAGCAACAACAACAACAACCCACGTCTTGGAGACTTCCATATCCTGATGCACGGTCAAGTTCATGGTGCTCGCCGAGTGGAGCAGCATGGGAGTATGCCGCGATCGATAAATTAACGGAGCAAGGTAAGACCATGAGTGTGCATGTCTTCAGATTTGTCTCGTTTGCGGCTTCCTTCAAGTCATCCTTAACTCTCGAGGATCGAAGGCCTTTCTGTCTGCATGTTCACACCACATTCATCAGAGGTTGCACCTCATCGAGATAAAATGTTTACGCCACATCGGGCGCTTATGCTATGTGCGAGTTCGTGGGGATGCTGCCGAAGCCGGTTGTAACGTAGCCAGCGGACAGCATATAGCTGACCGCCCAGCCTCAAGTAACGATAAGCTATCATAACATAACGATAATAACGAGAGAGAGAGAGAGAGAGAGAGGAGAAGAGAGAGAGGAGAGAGAGAGAGAGAGAGAGAGAGAGAGAGAGAGAGAGAGAGAGAGAGAGAGAGAGAGAGAGAGAGAGAGAGAGAGAGAGAGAGAGAGAGATGTCTCTCTCTCTCTCTCTCTCTCTCTCTCTCTTCTCTCTCTCTCTCTCTCTCATCTCATAACGATAAGTTCATTGCCTTTAAGCGACTGCCTCTCAATCTGACCGGTTTGTTGTGGTCAGTCCGTTCATGTCGCAACTGCCGCAAAGCCCACCGGAGTCGTTGAATACTTCCTCCTAGGGGATCTACTGTGTGCTATCCGATTGGTTACGATCTGGCTGTCCCTATCCCGGTCCTTACGAATCAGATATTTCTGGCATGAAGGCGTGTCGGTGCAATGCGAAGATGCGGACTCTCCCTCTGCGCCTATGCTTGACACGCAGTCGTTAACGACACTATCTACCGGTAATTTGCTGAGGTCCCGACAGCGCCACTGGCCAACGTCACGGACCATTGGTTTCGACTGTTTCATCTAGGCTCCTGACCTTTCACTGCATAACAGCGAGGGGTGTTCTAGTTAAGAAACGGTCACGTGAGATCCCTTGCCTTCCGCATTTCGCTCCGTCTACAGCCTCGTCGAAAGGATGGACAGATCAAAGGCGATACCGGTCTCTCCCTGCCAACCAAGAACAATAATCCACTTGCTAACCTGAGACCTCGCGAATCTCCCCGTCTGGAATTATCGCAGTAGGCCTTTAAATCATAGGCTGGATTGACCTCAACCCAGCTCAACTGAAGCCTCGCCAACCATCGCGGCTCTAATCTGAGTTGACGCTAACCTCAACCAAGCTCAACGGAGGTCACACCGACCTTCGCGACGCTGATCTTGGCTGACACTGACCTCACAGCGACCGACCTGTGGCCACTGACATCTCCACTCCGACCTGAGATCAATGACATCCCCCACTGCTGACCTGAGGTCACACCTACCCACTACATACGAGTCACACCGTGTGCTACCGTCCTAAGGTTACACCGATCTCCTCTGCTCATGGCCTTGACGCTACCGACCTAACGCCAGCCAGACCTCCCCGTTAGTGCCTTGTCCTGACCACCGCCCTGACCTCCCAGCCACTGACCTCGCTGCCCAGCTCCAGCTGCCCGCCCCAGCAGGCGACGCAGCCGTCGCGCGGCTCCCAGCCGCCGGCCAGGTAGTTCCCGAGCGTGTTCAGATGCTGACGAGACTGCGCGTCGCCGTGCACCACCAGGGGCACCGAGCTGAACCGCGTGTTCTGCAGGAAGGGCTGGCGGCCCCTGTAGCGCACCACCACGTCCTCTGGTCGTGACGGAGGCAGGCCATTAGTGGCGGGCGCTGCGTGATGGTGGCGGTGGTGGGGGATATGCTAATTGCAGGTGGCTTTGTCGTAGAAATGCAGGTAACTTATGACACGTTATTGACGTTGGCGGTGGTGGGGGTGAGGATACAGCAGTGCTCTTGCCGCTTTGGTGATGCTGTAGTTTTCGCTGATAGCTGTTGCTTGCTTGTTTTTTCTGGTGAGAACAATTCTATCTAATTTATATCTTTACAAACATATATATATATATATATATATATGTATATATATATACATGTATATATATATATATATGTATATATATATATATATATATATGTATATGTATGTATATGTGTCTATATAGTGGGTTTGTGTGGTAAAAGGTTAAACTGCCACGCTCGTGCAAACAATCATGGTACAATAATTTACGTGAGGTTAGTAAAACAAGTTGGCGATGGAGCCTGAGATTTGGTGGAATGGGGTTAACAACGCTTTACTGGTCGCTGATTTTTATCTGTTTTTTACTATCGGGCAGCAAAACGACATCAACAACCTCCTGACTGCACACACATCTAAACATGGCTATGATTATAAAAGGGAAACTTCCTGACCCCAGTTAGTGCTATACTCGTAATCCCAGTAAACCACCGCCTTCGTAGACGGCAAGGAAGTAGCGGCGACAGTCGTCTAATCTGGCCAAGAGAAGCCAGCACTCCTTACCGTACGAGCCAGTGAGACCCTGCATGATGTCAGCTTTACGATCTATCCCGAGGCCGTACTTCTGCCGCTTCGCCTTGTCCAGGAAGAGGCGGGTAAAGGCCAGCTGGCCGCCGTCCGAGGTCTCCAGGTCGTCATCCGAGAGCATGCTGACCAGGTCCGGCCCGTGCCCAATGAAGGCTGCAATGGCGAGGTGTAGTGTGGCGAGCACGTTGGCGGGTGGCGCCACGAAGATCATCGATTGGTCGGTATTGTCGACAGTAAAGATTGTGGAGCCAGTGCTTTGTCAGCTGGTGTGTGAGTCTAGCGGAGTGCGCGAATAACGTAACGTACGGTTTTCCACTTTTACAGCACTCCTAGTGTACTGAATAACTTAGGTGGCGAGTCTTCGAGAACATCCTCCGACCATTGCAACACTGGATAACCGGGGCCATTGCCAATAAAAACGACACCCATGCCCGTCACCCATCAGTGACCTTCTCAGTCAATCAGTCATCATCACTGACCTCCCAAAATGCCCAGGCCCTTTGATCACCGTCACTTTAATCGACCCACGAAGTACAAACCTTGATCGATTGCATCAAAACGACCTAATTAAACATTCTGAGCGCCTGAGACAGGCGGACAGGGATTTTACGTTTAAGCAGAAGAAATGAGGTGAAGTTCCCCAAAATTGTGTAAGAATGGAGTTCCAAGTCAGCATTGTTTGGTGGAAAATATTCTTGCTTTTGGTCAATAAGAGTCACTGGGATTCGCGCACTGATCGCAGAACGCCACACATTTGCATTTGCATCGCGCTACAGCATCGCACGTACACCACAGTCACGTGGTCACAAGATCAAAACATGGGGAAAAATAATGTCCCAGTAACTTTTGGATTGAAACATTCTCAAATATTCCGTGCATAATTTTCTATCACTGCGATCCTTTCGCAGGTGATTTAAACTACGCGAGATCATGGGCTGAGACCAGTGAAAGTTCTCCAACCATTTAGCGTGTCTCTTTTAGCTGAATTAGCACCGTGAAACCATAAGCACGATGAAAATTGAATCCATGGATTCAGTATATTAGATCATGCGGTTCCTTTCTAGACCCAAATATAAGAGATGGCTTGTTTTCGATTCCCTCGATTGACTGGCTCTCCTGTGTGCAGTGCACGACTGCATGACCCGTGTTAAAATTCAAAACAGACCACTGGGAAGTCTGACGCATCTCGATTTCCAACAGGTCTTTCCGGCATCAGGTAACCGGCGGTGGAACTACTCCAGCCCATCAACTGTGCCGACCCGCTGCAAAACTAGGGAGTGACTCACTCCCGCCACCCACCGGCCACGTCGAGGAAGCGGTAGCTCTCGCTCTTGGGATACTGGTCGGCGAGCGAGGCGTCGGGCCGACAGTGTACGTTGCCGGAAAACACCACGCGCCCCTTCTGCTTCCGGAACGCGGCCACGATCTCGGCCGCCGAGCCTGCGACGATGACGTCAGAGGCGACGGCTCCGAGGACCAATGACAGTCTCCGGGGATCGACGGCCCGACGCTCCAGCGCCGCCCGCAGGCGCTTGACCTCTTGACCTGCGGCGCCCGCTGCGGCCGGCAGCGGGATGACCTGTCGCGGGGCACGAGCGGTTACCAGACCGGTTCGGCTGGGGGAGGGGACGACGCAGCGCAAAAACCGGCACCTACCAGGCCGGAGCGGCTCTTGTTGGAGCGGACACTGGTTCGGCGGACGCGGGAGGCATGCGCTGTCCAGTTTTTGCGCGGCACTTCCGCTGATCCTCATGGGAAGCAGAGCGGGGCGACGAAAAGCTACCGGCTGAGGGTCGGCGAGCGCGAAGGACAGCTTGAAAGCGGCGATGGTGGCCTGCTGTCGCACTTTTGAGAGGGTGTTTGCTTGTCAGCCGCACTGATGCGTTAATATTCAAAACTTGCATTTTTAGAGATACCAGCTGAGTCGGATGACTTACTGTTTGACCCTTAGAACCGTTTATTCTGCGAGCAGTTGCCTCACGTTATGGCAAGTGGTATAGGAAATGCTGCGATGTGTTGTCGTGCAAAGGTTGGAACGATGCACACAAATATAAATTTTCTTCAGCGCCGCACAGACGGTGCGAGGCGTAAACTGCTGCGTTACCAGCACTTGGCAGGAAGTTTTAATGATATCAAATGACAACCATTCGGGAAGCCGGGTGTTTGCTAACACGACCTGAGCTGCATACGCAAATGCGTGCAGGCACACTAGCGTGCCGACACCTGAAGCTTTCCGAGCGTCACACACGAAGGAACGACACTGCACAGGGGTTCCACCAACCTCGATTCCAGTCTGGTTAGCGGACCGCAGGAAGCGATTGTATCCGTCCGAGGTTCCATTCGCCGTGGTGAAAATCAGCAGACCTGCGACGGGAGAGCACCGTAAGCGAGTCAAGAGATTAAACACCCGTGAACACGCCTGAAGAGCGGAGTGTTCTGCCGGAACGGTTATCTATTAAAGCGCTGTGCGACGCTCGCCGCCGTGCAGTATGCTATGGAGGGTCAACAGCCGCGGTGGCCTAGCCAGGGATACGGTACTCGAGCCGTAGTGACCTTGGCCATGAGCTGATGACGTAACACATAAAGGTACGGGGCGCTTCCAACTGAGCCATTTCGCTCCAATGTGCCAATCGTTTAACGCAAACGTGAGGCGGTGCCGGTGTCACCACGATGCTGATATCATGCGACGTGATAGCACAAGACGGCGGATTATGTGGTTTATGGTGCAGCGCGTAGTGCGATGATCTTGGACGTCATGCACCAGACGGGCAGTCCGACCCGGTAGTGCTCTTTTCCGGCTCGCATATTTTCGCGAACCGAGCGAATTTCTACGGAAGTTAGCGTTTTACGAGACACCGGTTTAATCCGTGTCGGTTTCTGCCTCGGGGACGGGGTCAGTGTCTGAGGTTCACGTGCGGACCGGTTGGATCTGCATTGCGCCCGCTGACCTCGTGACCTTTGGAGGAATACGCGTGGAGCGCGCACCCGACACTGAGAATGCGGGGCTCAGACAATTTCCTCCAGTGTGCCCGTCGCTAGACACCGGCTGGTTTTACTGCAATGCGGCTGAATATTAAATAAAAGCTGCCGGTGAATGTTTGCTGTTGTCGTTGTTTTGCAGAACACCTTATGGCAGATGGAATACTTTGTCCAGCTTCAGCTGATAATGATGACAAATCTGGTAGCAATTTTTGGGAAGCTCATCCGATGATGGTGTGGTTTACCTGCGACTTGCGGCTTGTTATGGTTCTGCACATCGAGAGCATTCGCGGTCGAAGCACCTCTTCACCCTCCAGCAGCGTCATGCAGATGCATGCGATGTGAATGGCAGCACTATCCTCAGATAAACTACAAAACCTTCGCCATTGCGCTTTTAAGAACGGATGCAGTAAGACAAGAAAATGTCTTAAGTGGCCAGGTGAGTTCGAATCGCTTTATGCGCTCGCTATTTGACCTTGACAGGCATGGCCTGCAGCCGGCTGCAGCGGCCGCGATAGTCAGATGACGTCAGAGGGCAGGACGGACCGTGCCGAGCGTTGCGGCACGTCAAGCTTTCGCCACCAAAATTTGCGGTTGGCCTGGAACTGCGCCATCGGATGGCAGGGGTCAGAGCTCACACATTAGGTACTGCTTCGCGTCAGCTCTGATCCCGGAAGTCCATCCATTCAAAACGTTTGGATTTAATTGTAAGAAAAAGGGCAATGGGGCGCATGGCGAGGTGAGCCTGAGCACGAATGTGCAGATCGTTTCCAGCAAGGCCGGCCTAGAATCGGAGATACACCACACTGTAACCCATCCTTCAAAACGTTCATGTCGGTGCCCCTATTATTGAGACGCACTTTGCAAACGTTGCAATAGCCAGTCTGCCTATATGGCCGCACTAGGAAAGTTACCTTTTCATTCAAACTGCGCGATTTTGTTTCCTTGCTGTCTCACCGCTCCTCTGCTTCCTCACCACCTTCATTACCCCTGCTCCCCCCAATTGGAACTGCAAGCATACTTAAAGGGTTGGAGCGGTTCACTGCTCTCACCGCTGTAACCGCAAACCACTGCATCTTCGAGACATGTTTCACCATTCAGTCTAGAATCCACGGTCGCTGGCTTTCAAACCAAACGATCTTGAGTTAGCCTCGTATAGCTAGGTAAAACATCACCCACCTAACTTCTGGGCTTTGGTCGGGAACCCTAGCTATGTCTTTGATGGAAAATCAGTTTCTCTGGCCGTGGGTTCGCTGGCCGTTGTATCTGCCTGTTTTCACGTGCCGCCTTTCGCCCGCCCCACAGCACTGTGGCTTCGGATGAAGGTTACGGAGGCAGGAAAAAAAACGATGATAAAAATATAAAAAAACGATGCCGCGTTCTGAGCTTGTCTTGTCCCAAGGCTCTTGTTCAGTACTCTGTGTTATTTTGTGTAATAAATAATGTTTCACAAAGCAAGTATACTTCTTCGTGTTCTGTAGCTTTTTCATTGCATGGCGTTTCTTACCGCCAAACAGCGGTAACGTTATCCGTGGCGACCCTGGTTCCCAAAACATTATGTTATTTTAAGCTTTCTGCACCAGATGTTGTAAAGACAGAGCACCTGATCGCACGTTTAGCCACCCACGATGGTGAGCAGCGCAAACAATGCCATGTGTCGTGCCAAATGCCAAACAGTTTTTTAGAAAGCGACCAAATTTCCTGACAGCTTTCTGAGGGGTAAAATGATCCCCTCTGGAACTAGCGGGGCGTTGCAGAATGGTTATAAAGGGTAGCAGAAAGACAAGTGGCAAGGATTACACATCGTTCGAACTACTCTATCCTCTCATAGAGAATATTTCAATGGTGTTTTTAAGGACGCCTCCAGTGCCTGAGATGCTATCAAAGGGGGTGGGGACATCTCAAGGATCATCTAGTAAGGGAAAGAGTGTGAGTTGCGCCCGCTGACGAAAAAACGGGATGTGTGAGTCAAACATAACACAAACCACCTTGCATTATCATAGTTGAAATATTCGTCCGGAAACGCTTCCCGCTCTCGTCAGTCCATGTTCGTAAGTCATCAGAAGCCGAAGTTCTTTGCTTCTTACGGCCGGGGGGTGGACCAATTGACATTCAAATGCCCCCGACTGGCGCAATTAGCTGGAAAATTCATAAATTCACACACAGCGTGTAAAACGTCAGTGTTGTTAGGCTCAGGATACTTACACCGAAGAGAGTACATAAATTTTGCATTAAGTAAATCAGATGTGTTGAAACTTGAAACGTATGTGTGACTGAGTTTATAGATAGCTATTTGTATATGTATATATATATATATATATGCATATACATATAAATGAATGCATACATATACTTGTAAACACACACACACACACACACACACACACACACACACACACATATATATATATATATATATATATATATATATATATATATATATATATATATGACATCATTGCTTGTTTTGAACTCATCCCGAGCATCAAGCACATGCTGCTGGTTGTAAAACGTCAATACCAAGTCGCATGAGTCTCATCATGGATGGATTACGTCAAGTCGTTATCACGTCAAACCATGCAATTCCACAAATCTAAGAAGACATTTCGGCGTTTGTATTCCTTGCAGCACTGCACGTGTCTGCTAGTGGTTTATGAACGGTTGAGTGCTGTGCTCGACGAACCAAGGAAAGCATGTTTTCACACTTCCACAATCTGATTTGGCACGTTATTAGATATAAACAGAGATCGAACGAATACTGTACCGCACCCTATCAACTGCGCCTCAGCTCTAAGAGCTCGAAATAGCTGGGCAGTTGATATGCTGGACTCACCCACCACGTATGTTTGCAGGAACGTCTAAACGCGGTGAGAACAGCACTTACCACCGCTGGAGTCTCCAGAGCTCGCAATCGGAGTCGCCAGCAAGGCCAGCAAGGTCAGCAAGGTCAGGAGCACTCCGCCGAGCCCCATCTTCGCCCCGGTGTCCGGTGCGAGACTCCGTCAGTGGCTGCCTGGCAGCGCTGCTCTCACCGCCGCACTTCGCCTTCCTGCACGAGCGGAAGCGGCCGACTGCGGCGGGGTGGCGTCGCGGTCCGTTCCGGTCCGTTCCGGTCCGGTCCGGCCCGGTGGGTCCGGTGAGTCCGGTGGGACCAGCACCCGGGGCCCGAGCGCCGCCAATGCACGCGCGGAATCGGGTCACAGACCTGGAGCCGACTGACCGGTCGCGGCCGCAAAAGAGGTCATCACGTGCCCATTGTCCAGAGGGGGATTGGTGCGGTCGTACGATTCGCGAGGCTGCGGACACGTGGTTTGGACAAGGCTTAAGGTAAGTTCTGCAGACTGGGGAGGGAGCGCGGAAGTCGTGATGCGATACGTCAATACGCGTAGCCTTCGCCTTGAAGGCCATACAACTATTTGTCGTGGTGTTGTTACGTGAGCCGCGCCAGGCAAATGCTAGACACGAGGCTGTCATGCCTCAAAGGCATGTCCATGCAATTGTGTAAGGGTTGATGAATTTGAAGTGGTCATGGCTTTGCGTCAGTAAGGGCCGCGCGTGTGGCTGGCAAAGCCCTGCGCTGCCTCTTGGCTGGCCATTTCAGCCCAGCCCTGCGGGCGCCCGTCTGGCGACCTATCTGTGTGACGAAATGCAAACTGCGGCGTTTGGCGACGTACCCATGTGACAGAACACAGACTGCGACGCCTGGCGACCTACCTGTGTGACATGACACAGGCTGGATCGTCTGGTGACCTATTGGGGTGACGTCACACAGACTGTGACGTCTGTCGACCTACCTGTGTGATGTCAGAGGCTGTGACGTCGGGCGACCTACCTGTGTGACGTCGCACAGACTGTGGTGTCTGGCGATCTACCTGTGTGACGTCGGGCGACCTACCTGTGTGACATGACACAGGCCGTGGAGTCTGGAGACCTACCTGTATGACGTCACGGGCTGTGACGCCTGGCGACCTACCTGTGTGACGTCACGGGCTGTGACGTCTGTCGACCTACCTGTGTGATTTCAGAGGCCGTGACGCCTGGCGACCTACCTGTGTGACGTCACGGGCTGT
>NW_023597055.1:16516169-16525945 GCF_011947565.3 Pollicipes pollicipes
CCTCTGACTCGACCCGTGGGGACACGACCCACGCTGACCCTACTGATGATCTGACCCACGCTGACCCGACGCCTGCTGACTCGATCCCGTTGGCCGACCCACGCTGACCGAGCCGGCACGTGGCAGGACTCTCGCCTGGCTGGCGGCTACGAGAACGTGCCGACCCGCGACATCCACATGAGCCAAATCGACTACGACAGGGAGTGGCACATGGTGCTGCGCTACTACGTGCAGCCGATCCAGCAGCGGGTGTTCGCGGGATACGACGAGGATGTGAGTAGCGACGGACGCTCAGTCGACGAGGATGTGAGTAGCGACAGACGCTCAGTCGACGAGGATGTGAGTAGCGACAGACGCTCAGTCGACGAGGATGTGAGTAGCGAACGAAACGCTCAGTCGACGAGGATGTGAGTAGCGACGGACGCTCAGCCAGGCTGTTCACAGGGGTGGTCAGAATGGATGGCCGTACGGTGATCAAAGAAGTACGTGCACAAACGGACAAAGTGCAGTCGGAACGAGAAAAGTGCAGGTGTATCGACAAAGTTGTAGTCGATCGGACAAAGTGCAGTCGAAACGGACATGTGCAGTAGGATCGGACAAAGTGCAGTTGGAACGGACAAAGTGCAGTCGGAACGGATAAAGTGCTGCTCTGTGGTTGTTGCGAACGGTACGGTCTGCACGACGTGAGCGTGCACAGTGCACTGCATACCCGGGAGTGGTAGCAGAGCGATGATACATGTGCAGTGCACGCCTCGGTTTGCACTGGACAGAATGATGCCAGCGGTCGAAGTAAACAACATAGCTATGTTTTACAAGCTGTGCGTTTTTATAACTGCTGCGTGGTTGGCTTCAAAACGTTTCATTGGAAGCATTTAAGGCGTGTAATAATGCATTAATCGGTTGTCGCTCTCAAGTCCCGTGACCTTTCACGGGCGGAAATGAGGTTCAGGCAGCGTTGCTGTCGTATGTATGTTACGCAATACCCGGCTCCAGTCTTTATCTCTCCTGCATTTTCTGTGTTGAATTTCTGCACCTCTCGAGTCAAAATTCTGCATTTCTCGAGTCCTTCGACTTCTCCACGCTGAACAACAAAGGAATGACCCGTCTCACTTCCGCCCTTCCGTTACCAGCCACCCGTAGCGGACCTCAACTTCGTGGTGCGCTACAAGCCGGAGGAGCAGCGGCGCTGGTGCCGCACCACGACGCCTCCACCTACACCATCAACATCGCGCTCAACGCGCCCGGCAAGGAATACGAGGTGGTGGCGAGAGCGCCGTCCTCGGCTGACCTCGTCGCAGAGTGTGCCGCATGTGGCAGGGGAACGTTCTCGTTAGTTGGTCTCTAAGGAGCGGGTGTAAATTTAACGCATTGAGCTTTTCCGCAGTAGGAGAGTGCGAAAGGCAACGTTGGTCACGGATAAGTGTGCTTCACGATGTTCATGGCTAAGACACTGAATGATAAAGTCCAGCGTCTGGTGGGTGACTTGCACGCGAGAGCCCGCGATATTCGTGACGCACTCTGTTCATTGCGTTAGGCGAGCCCAGCCTCACGTTAGCTTAGGTTTAGCCGCAATGCGGTGGGTTCCGGCGCTCGCTCTGTTGACCGCAGGCTGACCCATGAGCGACCCAGCCCGATCCGTGACGGAAAGTAACCCACGAATGACCCTACCCGGCCTGTGACGCCGGCTGATTCACGAATGACCCCGCCCGACCCGTGACTGGAGGGCGACCTTCAAGTGCCCCCGCCCGACCCGTGACCGTGAGTGGCCCCCGAAGACCCCGCCCGACCCTTGACCGGAGAGTGACCCACGAGTGACCCCACCCACTTGACCGGAGAGTGGCCCACGAGTGACCCCCCCGACCCTTGACCGGAGAGTGACCCACGAGTGACCCCGCCCGACCCGTCCCCAGAGCGTGACCGCTGACCTCTCTGCCCCAGGGCGGTGGCTGTCGGTTCCTGCGACAGGACTGCTCGGTGACGGACAGCCGGCGCGGCTGGCTGCTGATGCACCCCGGGCGCTTGACCCACCAGCACGAGGGCCTGCCCACCACCAGCGGCACCCGCTACATCATGGTCTCCTTCGTCGACCCCTGAGGTGGCCGTGGCTCTGGTTGCCGGCTGATGCGATCCTGGGATGGTGGAATATCGGCCGTTTAGCGTTACAGTGGCTTACGAAGTAAAGTACTTAGGAAAGTCAATGCCGGTAGAGTTTTTAACGAGGTTTTGGGCGCTATAGAAGCTTTTTCCTATTGTATGGTAAACGCACTAAAGTATATATAAAAGTAGCATCACGCAAGTGAAAGAATGGACTGATGCAGCAGTATGCCAGATACCTTTCACGTGATTTTGGAGTATGTTTGAAAGAAGGTAGCCACGGGTCGTATGCCCTGTGTGGTAGTATGCATCGAAAACGTGGCCTCAAGCCAGTTTGTAACGTATTCCCCTCTGCTGGAACCATTGAAGATCGATGGCCACAAGCTAGGCATTGTTAGAGATCAATAGACATGCGAGCCATGGCGCCCTACGTCTTGTTTTTCCTGTTTATTTGATCCCGCACAAGTGACTGTCTGTAGTATAATTGAACAAACTCCTGTGATAAGAAGATGATTGCGTGTAATGTTATATTCCATTCGCTCTATTGGAAATAAACTTATGCGATCTCATCAAGGATGTACTCGCGCAAATTTCACGTTACCCTCTGAAACAAGATTGGAATTACACTATATGTGACACGTTTTGTCTACGTCAAGATTTAGAGCCAATACAACTCATTTCAGCACACGAATGCTTAGTTGAATTAAACAAAACATTGAACCGAACTTCAGTGGTTTAAATCCCACAAATGTTAGCAGGACCACTATCATGTGGGTTAAGCGTAATGACAGACAGGCATGAGCTCCATCAAATATTATCAAGCAAATGATATCAAGCTTACAAAAAAGCAAGCAAACCAAGAGCTAATGAAGGCGGAAATAAATGGAAACCGACACACCTGTGTCTGATAAACGCATGGAACAGCCCGGTTTTCAGGGACGTATAGCAGGCAGTATATCAAGGACGTAAAGTTTGAACTAGGTCACGACTAACAATACTTGAGAATCCACTGGCTACGGGTATGGCGAAGAGGTGACATTCCTAACCGACCGCAATGCGCCAAATTATAAAAACTTGCCTTTCATACCGATCCTAAATGTGCTCTGCAATGCCCCCCAAATCTTCACGCTTCCCTGCTAACGTACTCCGTCGTTGCTGCGTAAGTCCAAAATAATACGACCATGTATGCTTTAGATAAATTTCGGCTAACGTTCCACGGATAAGGGCGTCATAAGCCCAACCGACTGCAGTGTCGCTCTAGCTTGGGGTCACCAGATAGTCTATCGCGCATGCAAGATTACTCCGGAACGCAGGAGGAATTTATTTCCGAATAAAAAAGTAAATAATTTGCATTCATCTGAGCGCGCAGCTCGGCAGCATGGCATGAAAACTGTATGCTTGATAAATTTGTGTACACAGTGTACACAACATCTCACACTGCTCCAGCACAGCCCCGCTGTTGTACCCACTTCATGCTTTCTCGTCCCGGGATATCTCACCGCCACCGTTCCACACTCGGTCCATTCTATGACCATGACCCAAAATTTGTCGCGCGCTCCCTGATCGTCTCAGGGGGCTACCATCCCCACCCCGGATGGACAGTCCCGCGACCACGTGCTGCGTTCAGGACGAGCCTGAACTCCTGAGCCACCGTGTGGTGAAGCCAGGACCGCTGGGGTCAAGGCCGGCAGATCAGACAGCGCCCAACACGACGGTGGTCGCCTTTAAGCGGATCAGTGAGTCGTCTGCACGCGATGGAGCGGGGGCCCCCTCACGACGGCCCTAGGATGTGCCGCGCGAAAGAGCTCTCAGAGAGGGTGAAGCTTTGCGTCATTTTTTCAAGACGGTTATTTTAATATTAATTATGTTAGGCCACCACCAAAAAAACAAATTAAGTGCACATAGTTGGACAGTAGTTGAGAGAAATTTCTTATCATGACTGTGATGATGAGCATTATAATGTACTAGCATGTGGCGCAAGAACATTGCTTTTTGCCATATGGAATTAGATGCATTTTGCGTACATTTCCTGGTGAATACCTATTATTTCCACAAGGATACCACGAAAACCTCACATGTTCATCATGGCACGTCAAACCAAATTAAGCAATACCACATGCAATTGTGACATGAACCTTACTCTTGCACCACATGTTGTAAATGTGGGAGAACTCTCCATTTGTAACGAGGTATTTATGGTACCACGCTTAACGTGTTAAGGCAGGAATAATGCATTCAATGTGATGTAATTTTGTCAACACACATGAAAAAAATTGTTTTTTACTGGGTATATGCCTTTATGCCGCCATGCGATGCGTGATTACAAATAACCAGGGTTTTGCATTTTTCCAGTCCGAGCAACAACGGAAGATTTGGTAACATCTGGCATTCCAGCAAGGTGGCTAAAAAATAACGCACTGTTTCTTTTTCCTGGGTGAAAACAACGCTGGCACCCACTGTCGCGCGGGTGAATCATTATTTTGACGCTGCCGCCAATCTTGCTGGAAAGAATGATCTCAGTTGAAGTTGTTTTATCAGCTAGTGTGCCCCGAGAACAGATACAATTGAAGTGCCATATAGAGGTGACATGGACATCATATTTTGTTTCCGAAAACATGCCAGACAAGCGTCGTCCCACACTTGTGAGTTGGGTGCCGCTCAAAGATCGAATGACAATGGTAGGTGTGTAGCACCTAACACGGATTATGAACATGTTAGACAATGTGATCACACCCATGCATACCAACCATACATACATACAATACAACCAACATAGGTTTTTGAAACCAGAAGCGATACTTGGCCCTGCGAAGTGCTGGTACTTGTGAACTGACGGCCAATAATGATACGATTAATAATTTGAAGAGAACCGTTTTGTTTTCATTTCATGGAAATCGCATACCAAGGTGCAACAAGCTGTGTTCAGTATTTTAGCACCCAATAGTTTACAGCAACTTATGCACTTAGCTTCTTGCCCCATTGCACATTAAATCGAGTCAGCCAAACCATCCGTGCATCATATCACAACGGTTCTGCATCGACCAGCACATGCCGCAATGTGGCATTAACACTGTTCTTTGTCCTAAATCAATACCAGTTTTTTAACCACTTGGCCTCCAAAGCAGCCTCAGTCAGTCGTGGGTGTCTCGGCTCTTCAGGGTTTTCGCGTCTGGCATCGCGTCACATAGATTGCTAACACATAATAAAAGTAAGCCAAGAAATGAATCCAGAGAGAAATCCAAAAATGTATCTAAGAAAAATTACATCAAATGCGTTAAATGTTTGTCCATGCTACACGTGTTTCAGCAGGCATGTCACCACACTATTAGCACGACTACCATACACTAGGAGGCTTAGGGCCTCCCTTCAAAGAGAGAAGACAAAGGAGAGCTCCCGCCGCAGCGGACACCAGACACTCCGTGTCGGCTTACGGAGGATTTTGTGCCCGAGGGCTGCTGTTTGTCGGGTGGTATGGTACGGTAGACCCCACCGCTATACGGCCCGCTGTGCCGGGCGGAGGTACCCAAAGATGCCCTTGCAATACAGTTGCGTCCACTGCAAACATGCTCGCGCAGAAATCACGCTTCATGCGTGTGTTGAATAAACACACACCGGCACGCTTGCTCGTGGCTGGTCCTACACCAAAACTAGTACGCTATCCCGCGGCCCGCCAAGGCAGCAGGCTATGGTGCGCGTATAGCCACTTCCAAACTGCACGATAAACTAAGCACAGAGGGATGCACTTGACCAACGTTCATGCGGTGTCACCTGAGTCTGTAAACAGCCACTATCGTCCACCGCTGATCGTTACGTGGTAACCCACCGGCCGGCCGCCAAACTCGCCAGCGATTCCACCGGAGCTGCTCTGCTGGTACTCGCTGTAGCCGGCCGTTTGCGGTACGCACGTAAATATGTAAATATGTACGTACGTAAATGGCTCGCGCCATTACCATACCCATTACTGAGCTGGCCGACACTGCAGGCCCCGAAGTGGATCGCACCTCCTCCGAGCTGGCCGAAGCCTCCTACGAAAAGACTGATGCCTCCTGCGAGAGAACCGACGCCTCCTCCGAGAGGACAGATGCTCCTGCGAGAGAAACCGACTCCTGCTCCCAGATTATGATGCCTCCTCTGAGAGGATTGATGCCTCCTGTGAGCCGACCGACGCCTCCTCCGAGAGGCCTGAGCCTCCTGCGAGAAAATCGATGCCCCCTGCGGATTGATCGCACCTTCTCTTAGAGGATTGATGCCTCCTCCGAGATTGCCCAAGACACTTCCAAGCAGGCTACCTCCAAGGTTAAGACCGCCTCCGAGGTTGTTAAAACCACCGCCAAACTGCTGAAATCCCTTTCCGGGCTGACCAAAGCCGCTGCCCAAGCTGCCTCCAAGCTGTTTGTATGGGGAGCTGGTAGAGGATGGCCGACGCCGCTGCGCCGCGGATAGCTGGCTTGCGCATTGTTGAAGCTAGAGGAGCCGTGAGAGGCTGTGCCCTGCAACACGGAGAGTATGATTAGGCATGTAATTTCCTTCCAGGCAGGCAATGGAGTGTACAGTTAAAACATGCACTACATTCGCAGGGCATTGTCACTTAAACTGCTTCAATCCCGCCCCCAGAGCAGGAGATCCAGGGATTTTTGGACTTGGCACACGCAGCGTTCGCCAACAGAGTAAGCGTTACCCAGTACAGCGCTGGGCCCCACTAGGTCCAGCGAGAGATCCAGGCCGGGCTCGTCACCCCTGCCCGAGATGAGGTGGTGGTGATGCGACTTGTGGTGGAAAACTGTGGCTTTCAGCCGATATCCTTCGCATGTCTTCCCAACAGTGTCGTTACGTAATCCGCCTCGTCTAACCTTTTTCGGTGGTGGGCATTCTCATGTCCGTGAAGTTAACGATTTATTCAGCGATTTATTCAGCGACGAGTTCCGATTTCCTGAAAAAGTTTGAGACATGAGACACCAAAATGACCATTATTTTGCAATATCATGTGACCTTCAAGGTCCAAAGCTGGGTCAAAGGACGGGGAATTCGATATCACCCAAAATTACCGGCCGATTTTCAACTTGCAAATGTCAGAATATTCACTACAGAAATAACAGACGAACGTCAGAAAGTCCTGCCCTCAAGGTCACACTTCAGGGTCAAACGGGGGCTCAAAAGACGGGGAACTCGATAGCACCCAAAAATTACCGATCGATTGGAAACTATCAGCATCAAAATATTCACAAGCCTAAGAGCTAGCGTCGGTAAAAAGTCTTGAGATTTGAAGGGCATCCTTCAAGGTCAAACACGGGTCAAAACTCGATCACTAAAAATTACCGGCCGATTTTCAATTTCAAATGTCATAACATTCACCACAGAAAGAACTAGTGTCCGTCAGTAAGTCCTGACCTCTCAAGGTCGCCTTTCAACGTCAAACACGAGCTCAGAGGACGTTGAACTCGATAGCACCCAAAAATCACCGGCCGATTTTTAACTTAAAAACCTCAGAATATTCACTACAGAAAAACTAGCGTCCTATAAAAAGTCATGACCCTCAAGGTCATCCTTCAAGGTGAAACGCGGACTGAAAGGACAGGGAGCTTGATATCATCCAAAAATTGCCGGCAGATATGAAAACTATCAAAATAAAAATACCCACAGCCGCAAGACCTAGCGTCGTCAAAAAGTCCTGACATCTGAAGGTTATCCTTCGAGGTCAAACGCGGGGTCAAAGGACAGGAAACAGCAGATTTTCAACTTGCAGATGCCAGAATGTTCACGACGGAATAACTAGCGTCGTCAGAAAGTCCTGACCTTCAATGTCATCCTTCAGGGTCAAAGCATGACCAAAGACAAAGAAGTCGATATTACCCAAAACCAACCGGCGATTTTCAATTTAGAAGCAAGACTATTCGCCACAGAAAAAACTAACGTCTGTCAGGAAGTTCTGACCAGTCAAGTCAAACGCAGACTCAAAGGACAGGGAACATGATATCGCCCAAAAATTACCGGCTGATCTTTAACTTAAAAACACAGAATATTCACCACAAAGGGGACCAGCGACCATCAAAAAGTCCTGACCTCTCAAAGGTCACCCTTCAAGGTAAACGCGGACTCAAAGGACAGGGAACTCGATATCACCCAAAATTACCCGCCGATTTGAAAATTATAGGAATCAAAATGTGCACAGGCACAAGAGCTAGCGTCCATAAAAAGGTCCTGGCATGTCAAGGTCACTCTTCAAAATCAAAAGCGGGCTCGAAGGAGGGAAATTGCATATCACTTCTACCATAAACTTACGGCAAAATTGGTTTTGCGGTAGCGTCTGGCCTATAGTGCTGTTAAAGAATGTAAAAACTGCAGTATGTATGTTATATATATATATAATATATATATATATATATATATATAATATATATATATTATATATATATATATTGTGTGGGTGGTGTGTGTGTTGTGTGTGTGTGTGTGTGTGTGTGTGTTGTGTGTGTTGTGTGTTGGTGTGTGTGTGTGGGTGTGTGGTGTGTGTGTGTGTGTGTGTGGTGTGTGTTATATATATATGTATTGTATTATGTATATATGAAAACGTTTCCTCAGTCCTCAATAACCAGGGGCCATATCTGGCAATTTGGACGGCCCTTTACTATCAGGGGGCAGTCTGTCAAACCCATGCCCCCCTCCATGGCTCTGGCTGCGCCCTTAACCTAGACTAGTCCGTCATATGATATAATTTCATGACTTCTCTGCCGGGCATTGAGCAAGGTACGTTCACCTAGTTGGAAAGGCGACAGCATTTGATTATTTCTTTCCAGTGAACGCTCCAAGGACCGATGTTAAATTTTCGGAAAGTTGTGGGTCTCAGCTTGTGCCCCATCCTTGGTTCCCGCGTCTCCATATCTCACGGTAGTGGAACTCAAGACATGTGAGAAGCTTTGCATGCCAATGATCATTTACGAAGCGCCAGTTATTCCGCGCTTAATTATGGTCCAGTTCATTTTATTCAAGCGTCGTTATGGTTTTACGACCTCGTCTCCCCTTCCTCCTCAAATTATGAATGCACCGGCCCTGACTACAGCCAATGCTGCGAATAGCCCGGGGAAAATCTGTCGAGAGCTGCAAACCCGGTGCAGGTATCATTCAGTTCGGGCGTTATGTGCATTGCTCGTCTACCAAGCTGTGTACTGATGGGCATGAAGTAGCACATACTCCCACATGTCACTTTGGCTGGCGATTTCCACATCCTAGTCTCGGCCGCCATCTGGCAATGCTCTTTATAACCCATAGTTGCACCATTCGCCGCTAGGTAGCAGGTACTTCTTCGTAACGCACGTCAGGACGAGCCGGGGACGCAATCAACCGACACCGGTATTTAGCCATAGTGATCTACGTCTGTATGTAACCCCGACCTCGAGTCAGTGAGCTGGTGCTGGGACGGTGCAGGGCATGGGGGCGGGACCACGGGGACTGAGGTCGATGGCCAAGGACGGACAGGGTGATGCTTTGTGGCACAGGGTCCCCGATCAATGCAGGAAGGGGTGATAGGGTGAGAGGATGATGGGCGGTGAGTCAGATGAGGCGTTAGCTAGTGTACCTGGTGAGACGATGATGATTATGATGATATGACGATGGAGCCTATTTGGGATGAGTCCATTCTCGAATTCTTATCCGCATCGAAAATAATAAACAACAAAAAACGGACG
>NW_023597055.1:16526506-16555103 GCF_011947565.3 Pollicipes pollicipes
TGTTTATTTGATCCCGCACAAGTGACTGTCTGTAGTATAATTGAACAAACTCCTGTGATAAGAAGATGATTGCGTGTAATGTATTTATATTCCATTCGCTCTATTGGAAATAAACTTATGCGATCTCATCAAGGATGTACTCGCGCAAATTTCACGTTACCCTCTGAAACAAGATTGGAATTACACTATATGTGACACGTTTTGTCTACGTCAAGATTTAGAGCCAATACAACTCATTTCAGCACACGAATGCTTAGTTGAATTAAACAAAACATTGAACCGAACTTCAGTGGTTTAAATCCCACAAATGTTAGCAGGACCACTATCATGTGGGTTAAGCGTAATGACAGACAGGCATGAGCTCCATCAAATATTATCAAGCAAATGATATCAAGCTTACAAAAAAGCAAGCAAACCAAGAGCTAATGAAGGCGGAAATAAATGGAAACCGACACACCTGTGTCTGATAAACGCATGGAACAGCCCGGTTTTCAGGGACGTATAGCAGGCAGTATATCAAGGACGTAAAGTTTGAACTAGGTCACGACTAACAATACTTGAGAATCCACTGGCTACGGGTTATGGCGAAGAGGTGACATTCCTAACCGACCGCAATGCGCCAAATTATAAAAACTTGCCGTCATACCGATCCTAAATGTGCTCCAATGTCCCCAAATCTTCGCTTCCCTGCTAACGTACTCCGTCGTTGCTGCGTAAGTCCAAAATAATACGACCATGTATGCTTTAGATAAATTTCGGCTAACGTTCCCGGAAAGGGCGTCATAAGCCCAACGACTGCAGTGTCTGTAGTTGGGTCACCAGATAGTCTATCGCGCACAAGATTACTCCGGAACGCAGAGGAATTTATTCCAAAAAAAAAGTAAATAATTTGCATTCATCTGAGCGCGCAGCTCGGCAGCATGGCATGAAACTGTGCTTGATAAATTTGTGACACAGTGTACACAACATCTCACACTGCTCCAGCACAGCCCCGCTGTTGTACCCACTTCATGCTTTCTCGTCCCGGGATATCTCACCGCCACCGTTCCACACTCGGTCCATTCTATGACCATGACCCAAAATTTGTCGCGCGCTGCCCTGATCGCCTCAGAAGGTGACCATCCCACCCCGGATGGACAGTCCCGTGACCACGTGCTGCGTTCAGGACGAGTCTGAACGCCCGCGCCACCGTGTGGTAAAGCCAGGACCGCTGGGGTCAAGGCCGGCAGATCAGACAGTGCCGAACACGACAGCGGTCGCTTTTAAGCGGATCAGTGAGTCGTCTGCACGCGATGGAGCGGGAGCCCCCTCACGACGGCCCTAGGATGACGGCACGGCACGAAAGAGCTCCCAGAGAGGGTGAAGCTTTGCGTCATTTTTTCAAGACGGTTATTTTAATATTAATTATGTTAGGCCACCACCAAAAAAACAAATTAAGCGCACATAGTTGGACAGTAGTTGAGAGAAATTTCTTATCATGACTGTGATGATGACCATTAATAAATGTACTAGCATGTGGCGCAAGAAGATTGTCTTTTTGCCATATGGGACTAGATGTATTTTGCGTACATTTCCTGGTGAATACCTATTATTTCCGCAAGGATACCACGAAAACCTCGCATGTTAATCAGGCACGTCAGACCAAATTATGCAATACCATATGCAATTCCGACCTGAACCTTACTCTTGCCCCCCCTGTTGTAAATCGGGAGAACTCTCCATTTGTGTCTGACTCTGAGGCACTCAACGTGCGCACACTGACTAAAACGCTGCGTCATCTAACGAGGTATTTATGGTACCACGCTTGACGTGTTAAGAAAGGAGTAATGCATTTAATGTGATGTAATTTGTCATAATTGTAATTTGTAATTTGTTGTTTTGGGTATATGTCACTTCATACCACTATGCGATGCGCGATTACAAATAACCAAGGCTTTGCTTTTTTCCAGTCCGACCAACAACGGAAGGTTTGGTAACATCTGGCATTCCAGCAATGTCGCGCTTAAATAAGTGGCGCAACTGTTTCATTTTCCGTGGTGACAACAACGTTGGCACCCTACTTGTCGCGCGGGTGAATCATTCTTTGACGCTGCCGGCAATCTAGCTGGAAAGAATGATCTCAGTTGAAGTGTTTTATCAGCTAGTGTGCCCGAGAACAGATACACATTTGAAGTGTCATATATGAGGTGACATGGACATAATATTTTGTTTCCAAAACCACGCTAGATAAGCGTCGTCCTACGCTTGTGAACTGGGTGCCGCTCAAAGATCGAATGACAATGGTAGGTGTGTAGTACCTAACACGAATTCGGAACATGTTAGACAATGTGATCACACCCATAGGTTACTGAAACCAGAAGCGATATTTGGCCCTGCGAAGTGGTGGTACTTGTGAACTAACGACCAATAATGATGGTACGATTAGTAATTTGAAGAGCACCGTTTTGTTTTCATTTTCATGGAAATTGCATAACCAAGGTGCAACAAGCTGTGTTCAGTATTTTAGCACCCAATAGTTTACAGCAACTTATTGCACTTAGCTTCTTGCCCCCATTGCACATCAAATCGAGTCAGTCAGTCGTCGGCGCATCATATCACAACAGTTCTGCGTCGACCAGTACATGCGGCAACGCGGCATGAACACTGTTCCTTGTCCTACCATCAATACGAGCTTTTTTAACCACTTGGCCTCCAAAGCAGCTTCAGTCAGTCGTGGGTGCCTCGGCTCTTCAGGGTTTTCGCGCCTTGCATGGCGTCACATACGTTGCTAACACATAATACAAGTAAGCCAAGAAATGAATCCAGGGAAAACCCAAAAATTTAACTGAGAAAAATTTCACCAAATGCGTTTAATGTTTGTCAATGCTACGGACGTTTCAGCAGGCATGTCACCACACTATTAGCACGACTACCATACACTAGGAGGTTTTAGGGCCTCCCCTCGAAGACAGAAAAGACAAAGGAGAGCTCCGCTGCAGCGGACATCAGACAATCCGTGTCGGATTACGGAGGGTCTTGTGCCCAAGGGCTGCTGATTGCTGTGTGATGGCCAATTCCACACTGCACGATAAATTAAGCATAGAGGTATGCACTCGACCAACGTTCATGCAGTGTCGCATGAGTTCCGTAAACAGCCACCATCGTCCACCGCTGATTGTTACGTGGTAACCCACCGGCCGCCCGCTAAATCCACCTTCGATTCCACCGGAGCTGCCCTGCTGGTACTCGCTGTAGCCGGCCGCTTGCGGCGCGTAGCCGCCACCAAAAGGGCTCAGGCCATTACCATACCCAGTACCCGAACTGGCCGACACTGCAGGCCCCGAAGTGGATCGCACCTCCTCCGAGCTGGCCGAAGCCTCCTACGAAAAGACTGATGCCTCCTGCGAGAGAACCGACGCCTCCTCCGAGAGGACAGATGCCTCCTGCGAGAAAACCGACACCTGCTCCCAGATTACCGACGCCTCCTCTGAGAGGATTGATGCCTCCTGCGAGCTGACCGACGCCTCCTCCGAGAGGACTGATGCCTCCTCCGAGATTGCCCAAGACACTTCCAAGCAGGCTACCTCCAAGACTAAGACCCGCCTCCGAGGTTGTTAAAACCACCGCCAAACTGCTGAAATCCCTTTCCGAGCTGACCAAAGCCGCTGCCCAAGCTGCCTCCAAGCTGTTTGTATGGGGAGCTGGTAGAGGAGTGGCCGACGCCGCTGCTGCCGCGGATGCAGCTGGCTTGCGCATTGTTGAAGCTAGAGGAGCCGTGAGAGGCTGTGCTCTGCAACACGGAGAGTATGATTAAGCACGTCATTTCTTCCCAGACAACCAATGGAGTGTACAGTTCAAACAGGCGCTACATTCGCAAGCATTGTCACTTAAACTGCTTCCATCCCAACCCCAGAGCAGGAGATGCAGGGATTTTTGGACCCGGCACATGCAGCGTTCGCCAACAGAGTAAGCGTTACCCAGTACAGCGCTGAGCCCCATTAGGTCCAGCGAGAGCTCCAGGCCGGGCGCTTCACCCCTGCCCGAGACGAGGTGGTGGTGATGCGGCTTGTGGTGGAAAACTGTCGCTGTCAGCCGATATCCTTCGCATGTCTTCCCAACAGTGTCGTTACGTAATCCGCCTCGTCTAACCTTTTTCGGTGGTGGGCATTCTCATGTCCGTGAAGTTAACGATTTATTCAGCGATTTATTCAGCGACGAGTTCCGATTTCCCTGAAAAAGTTTGAGACATGAGGACACCAAAATGACCATTATTTTGCAATATCATGTGACCTTCAAGGTCCAAAGCTGGGTCAAAGGACGGGGAATTCGATATCACCCAAAAATTACCGGCCGATTTTCAACTTGCAAATGTCAGAATATTCACTACAGAAATAACAGACGAACGTCAGAAAGTCCTGACCCCTCAAGGTCACACTTCAGGGTCAAACGGGTGCTCAAAAGACGGGGAACTCGATAGCACCCAAAAATTACCGATCGATTTGGAAACTATCAGCATCAAAATATTCACAAGCCTAAGAGCTAGCGTCGGTAATAAAGTCTTGAGATTTGAAGGGCATCCTTCAAGGTCAAACACGGGTTAAAACTCGATGTCACTCAAAAATTACCGGCCGATTTTCAATTTTCAAATGTCATAACATTCACCACAGAAAGAACTAGTGTCCGTCAGTAAGTCCTGACCTCTCAAGGTCGCCTTTCAACGTCAAACACGAGCTCAGAGGACGTTGAACTCGATAGCACCCAAAATACCGGCCGATTTTTAACTTAAAAACCTCAGAATATTCACTACAGAAAAACTAGCGTCCTATAAAAAGTCATGACCTCTCAAGGTCATCCTTCAAGGTGAAACGCGGACTCAAAGGACAGGGAGCTTGATATCATCCAAAAATTCCCGGCAGATCTGAAAACTATCAAAATAAAAATACCCACAGCCGCAAGAGCTAGCGTCGTCAAACAGTCCTGACATCTGAAGGTTATCCTTCAAGGTCAAACGCGGGGTCAAAGGACAGGAAACCAGCAGATTTTCAACTTGCAGATGCCAGAATGTTCACGACGGAAATAACTAGCGTCCGTCAGAAAGTCCTGACCTTCAATGTCATCCTTCAGGGTCAAACGCATGACCAAAAGACAAAGAAGTCGATATTACCCAAAACCAACCGGTCGATTTTCAATTTAGAAGCATAAGACTATTCGCCACAGAAAAAACTAACGTCTGTCAGGAAGTTCTGACCAGTCAAGTCAAACGCAGACTCAAGGACAGGGAACATGATATCGCCCAAAAATTACCGGCTGATCTTTAACTTAAAAACATCAGAATATTCACCACAAAGGGGACCAGCGACCATCAAAAAGTCCTGCCCTCTCAAAGGTCACCCTTCAAGGTTAAACGAGGGCTCAAAGGGCTGGGAACTCGATATCACCCAAAAATTACCAGCCGATTTGAAAATTATAGGAATCAAAATGTGCACAGGCACAAGAGCTAGCGTCCGTAAAAAGGTCCTGGCATGTCAAGGTCACTCTTCAAAATCAAAAGCGGGCTCGAAGGAGGGAAATTGCATATCACTTCTACCATAAACTTACGGCAAAATTGGTTTTGCGGTAGCGTCTGGCCTATAGTGCTGTTAAAGAATGTAAAAACTGCAGTATGTATGTTTATATATAGATAGATATATATATATATATATATATATATATATATATATATATATATATATATATGTGTGTGTGTGTGTGTGTGTGTGTGTGTGTGTGGTGTGTGTGTGTGTGTGTGTGTGTGTGTGTGTGTGTGTGTGTGTGTGTGTGTGGTGTGTGTGTGTGTGTGTGTGTGTGTGTGTGTGTGTGTGTGTGTGTGTATATATGAAAACGTTTCCTCAGTCCTCAATAACCAGTGGGCCATATCTGGCAATTTTGGACGGCCCTTTACTATCAGGGGGCAGTCTGTCAAACCCATGCCCCCCTCCATGGCTCTGGCTGCGCCCTTAACCTAGACTAGTCCGTCATATGATATAATTTCATGACTTTCTCCTGCCGGCATTGAGCAAGGTACGTTCACCTAGTTGGAAAGGCGACAGCCATTTTGATTATTTCTTTCCAGTGAACGCTCCAAGGACCGATGTTAAATTTTCGGAAAGTTGTGGGTCTCAGCTTGTGCCCCATCCTTGGTTCCCGCGTCTCCATATCTCACGGTAGTGGAACTCAAGACATGTGAGAAGCTTTGCATGCCAATGATCATTTACGAAGCGCCAGTTATTCCGCGCTTAATTATGGTCCAGTTCATTTTATTCAAGCGTCGTTATGGTTTTACGACCTCGTCTCCCCTTCCTCCTCAAATTATGAATGCACCGGCCCTGACTCGTACCTGACTCCAGCCAATGCTGCGAATAGCCCGGGCGAATCTGTCGTGAGCTGCAAACCCGGTGCAGGTATCATTCAATTCGGGCGTTATGTGCATTGCTCGTCTACCAAGCTGCGCACTGATGGGCATGAAGTAGCACATACTCCCACGTCAGTCGTGGCTGGCGCTTTCCACATCCCAGTCTCGGCCGCCACCTGGCAATGCTCTTTATAACCCATAGTTGCACCATTCGCCGCTAGGCAGCAGGTACTTCTTCGTAAAGCACGTCAGAGACGAGCCAAGCAAGTGACGGCGCCGCCTCCAGGACGTAATCACCGACACCGGTATTTAGCCCATCGTGATCTACGGCCGTCTGTTTAACCCTGACCTCGAGTCGGTGAGCTGGTGCTGGGACGGTGCAGGGCATGGGGGCGGGACCAGGGGGACTGAGGTCGACGGCCAAGGACGGACAAGTGATGCTTTGTGGCACAGGGTCCCCGATCAATGCAGGTGAAGGGGTGATAGGGTGAGAGGATGATGGGGCTGGTGAGTCATGATGAGGCTTGTTAGCCGTGGTGTACCTGGTGAGACGATGAATGATGATGATATGACGATGGAGCCTATTTGGATAAATCCATTCTCGAATTCTTACCCGCATCGAAAATAATAAACAAACAAAAAAACGGGACGAAAAGTAAACAAGTCGTGCCGAACTCACAGGCGCGCCTCAGCGAGCGCATTGTACCGGCGGCTGCTTTGGGAAAAGCCAGCCAGTGCTTGTCGGGGATGCAGTTCACAGTCGTTCCATTAGTGTTCCATGCGTTTGGCGCGTCACCAGCGTGGCGTCCTGTCGACAGGCGCTGCTGGCAAGCAGCTTCAGCGCATTGGACCACCATCCGGTATTCGTGATTGGGAACGAGATGAAGCCGCGCTCCACGCCCAACCCAGGCATCCATCCCGACAACCCGGTCCTATGCGGGGTGGCCACCAAGTGATGCCCTCGACCCGTCTGTCGTGCTGAAGGTCCCGAGGCCCGGCGCAGGGTCAGCGCGCGTGCGCAGTAGATGCCATGTGGTGGCACGTTGTTAATGGGCAACCGGTGTGGCTGAGCTGTGCACCTCTTCAGCAGTACGGCATCAGCAGCGCTGGTGTGGACTGCTTAAAGCGATAGATAGATCATATGGCGAGAGCAATGACTGGTGTCCTAGGCCAGACCCTATTATGGCGAGAGCAATGACTGGTGTCCTAGGCCAGATCGTATCATGGCGAGAGCAATGACTGGTGTCCTAGGCCAGATCGTATCATGGCGAGAGCAATGACTGGTGTCCTAGGCCAGGTCCTATCATGGCGAGAACAATGATTGGTGTCCTAGGCCAGTGCAAGAGTCTGTCGTCTGTTTCTTATGGATGGCGCATGGCTATTGGGTGCCTTAGGGGTTGCTGACAACTGCTGCTGTTTACAAGTCAGTCCCGTTTTAAACGGGGTGTCTCAGCTACATGTGTGGTTTTCGCTGGAGCTGTCAGATAATGCGCAGTCACGGACATAGTGTGAAACATTCCTGCTAAGTTTTGTGAGGACAGAATGTTGTACAACAGCCTGTAATGGGTGATACGTTTGCTTGAAAATGCTCCGCTCGATGCCTCTTATGTTATCTAATAGTTTGGAATGGGCGATAAGCGTGCTTGGAAATGTTACATACGGTGCATATCTCGTTTTGCCAACAAATAAATGGCAGAGCTAGGACATTAGCGTCATGGACGTTCAGTACACGCTTATTCTTTGCGTGTCTACTTCTAAGCATGCATACGTTGAGTTGGGGAAAGTGGGTGCTGGCTGATATAGACAAAAAAGCGCGAACTCCTTTCTTGTATTATAAGTTCGAAGTTCTTAGGCTGACAATAATCCAGACCTTAAATTTACTGGAAGCGATGGTGAAATGTCAGGTTCAAGGAAACATTGGTCATATTGACCAACACTGAGCATTTCAAGTGTTGCTTTAATTAGGTCATAAAAGGTTTTGCCGGCTTGTTTCGCTGAGCGACGGAGCGCTCCTTCGCTTAGTCGCTCGACTGAGCGGTTCCTGCACGTGGGCTCTTGGTGCCCCATCCGTGAGATCCTTTGTGAGGCGTCTGGACAAAGAAGTTGACACAAGTACACCAAGGTATGATACGGAGCGCAGTCCGCAATTTTTACTAGGCAAGAAAGCTTGTAAGTATACTACATTGGTGCGTTTCAACATCTCTGTTTTGAATGGGCTGTTTTCGTAAAGGGATCTCCAGTTTTGCGATTTTTGTAAAATATCTGCAACGTAAGCATATTCCCGTTTACCCCCGTTTTGTCTATGGACACTCAAGTTTCCAACATCTTCTCGTCGATTTTGTACGCTTAATGCATGCAGTTACACTAGTAGGTGTTCAGATAGAATAGCATTCGGTTTTTGACGGAGGATCATTTCCAGCGACTCTACTCCACCCCCACCGAACATTTTTAGAAAACTGGCAACCATGGGTGCCGCTTATGATCTCCGATTAGTCTCCTATGAATGCAGGTTGCGGCGTCCAGCAGTTCTCGCGATCGGTGGGATCTGCTCCAAAATTCTGGTTCAGCTTACCGCCAGCCAGTTTAAAAGAGTGTACCCTATTTTTGTGGGATTTTGAATCGAAATATTCATCTTGGAGACTTTTCGGTGCTGTTCACAAGCCTGCCCTTCTTAAGACCCAAGCCTCTCGAGTTTCTGAGCTAAGCGCCCGCGCAAATGGGGAAAGGTATCTTAGGGGGGAGTATTTCACAGTCACCTCGCCAATCATGACGTCATAATAACGTCATTCAAATTATGTCATCCCATAAGCCATCCTGCGATCAAGGCCAACAAAAATGTAATTGTCGAGGCTTGCATATGTGGCGTTTGTGGGCGCGATTGCCAGATATCACGGCCGTCAATTAGCTTTTACTCGATGTTGTGCAAAGCACGGTAACGTAATCAAAGCATGACGCAATGAACAGCATATTTACTAAACAGAGAATTGAGTTGTGTAGAACAGCTTTTCCATTTACAAAGTATACCAACCATTTCAAGATGGTACAGTCTTGTGCGTGTAAGGCACGACAACTATTTAAAGCGAATTACAATGAACTCCTTACAATAATTATATACGTAATATTCGTTAATAAAGTTGCACTTTTTATGCATTTTTTGTCACTGGCTTTACCCCCATAGTCAAAAATTCAAAAACAAAATGAACGCCAGATGCTAGCCAGTGTTGCGAGGGGTTTTCCCAGCGTACACGTGATCAGATGGAACGCATTTCCCACAATTTATGGGCGATAAGTGTGGGAACCCCGTTCCACTTCTACTATCGCCACTAGTGTAAGGCGATAAGATACACCAGTTTTGTACAGATAAGGACTACATTATTCTCCAGGATGAGATATTTCTCTCTCGCAGGTGTTCGAGTTTGAGTATGTGGATTGATTCACAAACTTTGCGATTAGGCTGTTTTTTTGTTTTTTTGTGTGTAAAATGTTAACAGCCAAGGGGTTCACATTAAGCCAAATCTCATAGCTTGGGTGTGCAGAAAACATGATCCCTTATGAGTGTCTCATGAACTTTATTTTTTACATCTAGGACGTGATTGTTAAGGCGTAGCCGAATGGGTCTTTTTGATCCGCCGACATACGATACACTTTCACCCCTACATTTGCATATCAAAAACGTCATGCAGTACACAACACCAGACGTCAAGCATTTACCTTCTAAACCAGACATACACACATGATAAATTCGGTTGCCGGATGGGCAAACAGGTGGTAAGAAAGTGACCGAGATAGATTGTGTTTCAAAGTATTTTTGTTTTGTCATCCTGAACGAACGTTGAGAAAAGGTTTTTTGAAAACCGATTTTATCAGCGCACGCAAAGCTACATTCACGTATGGTAACGTGAGATAGCCGTTCAGGTCTTGATCTCGTTGGTATCCATAGCGTGCTTGCTGATGTTGACGATGTTCCTGTTGATGTTGAAGACGATATTCCCGGTGCTCTCGTTCGCCTCGGTGTTATTTTTCCAGTCGACGCTGCTGTGTGGCTTCTCGGTGCAAGCGACGTAGAAGTTGTTTCGGGTGGCCGCTTCCTTCGAATAGATTTTGTATTTTTTGCCATGAGCGGTCATTTGCGGCAGCATTTGAATATTTTTTAAACACGTCAAAATTCTGAACGGAAGACTGTATTTTTGTTGACATAAGATGGACTAATATGTCATCAGTCATGTTCCCAGAAAAGTTAGGTTTTATGGAGAGTTCTGTTGAAAATCTGAAGCTTTCATCGGTGTCGTGTCATTGGAGTTTCACGACGCCCTCAGCTGCTGAGGCTATATGGCGTCGCCTGCCTCTCATCCTGGCAGGAAGGGTGGGCACCGCGGCTGAAGCTTTCATCAACCGTAAGGAGTGTATCAATCAGTGCAAGCTGTCCGGACGCGTGTGTGTTTTCTACTGTAATTTTGCCGCTGTTATGAAAAGAATTAAGATATTTGATGAAGTCCAGCAGTTCATCGTATTATAGGAGTGATTCCAGACCTCTATAGAGTCGTCGATGTATCTGGCGTGAAAATCAGGTTTCAGGCTCGCGTTGTTAACGGCAGCTTGTTCAAACTTGTGCGTAAAGATTATTGCAACGGGAGTTGCCGCCTGGCTGCCCATGGCAATGCCGAGTTGATGTTTGCCACACGGATCAATATAATTATGGTATTGACAAATAAGGTCGGTGATCGCCGATGCGGCTTCCACCAGTGGGATGCTTTCATATGGGTTGACAACATCGATGCTGAAAACTGTGGCGTTCCGCGGAAATCGGTGGACAGGGAACTTATTTTGATTCTTGCCAGGTCTTCTTTTGCGCTCCTGAAATGAGCCGGAATGCAGGTAAGAAGTTGATTTAAGGTCCTTTCTAAGAGCCAAGACGTTTTTACAGTCGAACCACCACAAGCAGACATAATAGGCAGGAGCGGTACCCCTGCTTTATGGCTTTTGGTAGCCCGTAGCAAACCGTGTTCTAGAGTAGGTGGGTAAATGGCCATTCACAAATGAAACGGCAAGCATGCTTTTTGAAATATGTCTAAAAAATATGTTTGGTTTTTGCTTTAATCTGCGCTGTTAGGCTTTTGGGCAGTTTTGACTGCTATTTTCGTTTCGCAGTATATCGTTAACTTTGTCAACGTGCGTTGTTGTATTCAAAATAGCCAACCACTTGCATTTATCGTTCGGTTTCAAGATTATGCCCTCATTCATTTTCCGCGGTTTCAAAACTTCTCGCTCGTCTTCTGTGGCGTTTTTCCTTGTTTTCGGATATTTTTTGTAGACGTCAAAAACTCGTTGTTTCAGTGACCTATGCTTTTCTTCAGTTTGGCCCAAAGTCGGTGAAGGCTGTTTTTACTGTGGTGCGTTCCAGTGAAAAAGTCTGCCCCTATCGTTCGCTTAGCAAGGCGAAATCAAAATACGTTGAAACACAATCTAGGTCGGTCAGCTTTATCATTACCTGTTTGCTCACCGGCAACCGTGTTTGTAACGCGTGTATGTTTGGTTTAAAAGGTAAGTGTTTGACGTCTGACGTTGGGCATTGTGTAACGTGTTTGATATGTGAGGGTATGATTATCGGACGTTGATGAACTGAAAAGGCCCACTTGGCTACGGTTTAACAAGCACGCCCTAAACACAAAAACAAACTCCTGAGACACCCATTAGCCATCATTTTCTTTCTGCACACCAAGACTATGAGGCTCGGAGCAATGAGAAACCCTTGGCTGTTAAAATTTTGCAAAAGCCAAAGACTCCTCGCAAAACTTGTGAATCAATGCGCACGCAAACTGAAACCCCTACCAAATACAAATATTTCATCCTCGAGAAGAATATAGTCATTATCTGTACAAAGCTGGTGTATTTTATCGCATGTGATTTGCTGTGATTTTGTTCGCTCAAACTGCGGGAGATGTGTTCCATCTGATCACGTATATTCTGGGGAAAAGCCGCTCTCAACGCTGGCTAGCATCTGGTGTCCGCCTTGCGTTCGAATTTTTGACTCCGCGAGCGAGGTCCGTGACCGAAAATGAATGCAAGTACAACTTACTTAACGAATATTGCGTATCTCGTTACTGCCAGGAGGTCATCTTAATTCCCTGTCAAAGTATATCGACCGTTAAAGTGAGCTCGTTTCATGATATCCGACGATTGTTTCAATATCATCAAATGTGAAACATTCCCCTAAACGATGAAGTTTTAAAAATGGAAAGGTCAACGCCATAGGTGGTCGTGACTTAATGCGAGTCATCAGCTGTTGCGTCTACCTGTCCATCTATCGACGCCACATCATGCAGACTCTGCCACACAGCGCAAAGAGATAACAATCGTAATATCAGTGATGTGTGTGTGTGCAGTCAGAAGAAACAGCGCACGATACACCCCGGAAGCGTGTGGCGGCACCCTCGCGGCGGCTGCCGCGTTGAGACCTTGGCCTGGTCTCCAACAGATGCCACCCCGTGGTGGAGAGGGCGGGGAGGGGAGGGGGCGAGGAAACGGCGGTGGCTCCGACGGGCTAACTGGCGATTTGGCCCGGACTGCGAGCCTTATGGAGGCGCGAGCTCGAGCCTTATATGTCCCGTAACCTGCAGGCTCCTCCGGTGCAGGGGAGAGGGCCGCCCGCGGCCTCTTCTTATGCAGCTGTTGGGCCGCCGCAGCCGAGGCCGGGCACAGGAAGGCCCTGGGAGCGCCCAACCCGGCCCTCAACTCGGCCCGACAAGACTGAACGCCGCTTTTTACAGCGTTTTGATGATGGGCCCTGCTGCCATTATGCAATGAGATGCACGGGAAATTGTGCAGGTCACTGGGCGCATCCCGATCCCGCTGTAATGGCGAGGTCATTATGGCATCTATATGGAAGAAACGAGTGATTTTCTACTTTACGGACATGCTTGGCTGTCAGAATTTGAGACGCATGCTTCCGGGCGGACAGGGCACCCCTACAACGATGTCGAGTATCCCAAACGCCGCTCCATTCTACCCCATCTGTCACTGGTGTATGACGAGTGCTATCGGTAGTACACCTCGAGGATTCCACTAACACTGAGATATCTCTCAGGCATGCGCTATTTTTATCTGCTGCTGCCGGGCGTCTGGACCAGTTCTCCGTTGCGCAACTTGAACCCGTTGGACCTGGGTGAATTCCTCACCTCAGCAGAAAGAAAACATCACCGGGTCATGACGTCACGTAACATACACAGCCAGGCGTCGCTGTCGTGTCGTATGGTACGCTCAAAGACGGCTGAACAGCCGTCCCTGGGCGCAGTCAACAGCCCGGTAGTACGGCGATAGGTGGCGCTGTTGCGGCCAACCGACGGCACTCCCGCCACCGCGCCTGCCATATTCGGCCCTGTGTGGGCCATGCAGCCGCGGTCGACGTCAAGGGCATCGCGTACCACGCTCGGTCAGGGACGAGCTCAGGCTGATGGTAGGGGAGGGGTGCGAGCGCGGCATGCTCAAACGGATTTCAGACCAATTCTCTCTACGAAAGCTTTTGGTGAGACGCGAGAAATTTCACTGCAACTAGAGGTCTTCACGGATAGATCCTTTATCCAATCCACCCGCTATCCATGGGCCTGTGCCCATGCCCACCCGCTGCCCATGGGCCTGTGCCCATGCCCACCCGCTGCCCATGGGCCTGTGCCCACGTACACCCGATATCTCATTCCAGATCAATTGTGCTAACGAGTTATGAACCATTTGCAAATATACAGCATATCCTACCTACCCGACGCGTCGTGAGCGGCTTACCTACACCCGTACCTACATCCGTAATTTTCCAAGAAATCGGTACCTCACCGTAGTACCCATGCGATAGCTAACACAGACGGGGAAGGCTACCTTATGAGATTCTGGCTACATTACAGGGACTACCTTACGGGGAAACCTTACCAGATCCCTGCTGAGCACCTGACCCGCTGTCCCGTGTCCTGAGCGCGCCTCCGCGCCCAACCCCGCCGCCTGTCAGTGCAGCCGGCCTCTGCTGGGGAGCGGACTGCCGGGCAGCGAGCGCCGGAGTCACCGGAGCAGCTCCGCGGGGACTGACATTAGAGGGAGCCGACATCACCGCACTGGGGCTTGGCCTGGCTTGGCGAGTCAGAGAACGACCTCCCCCTCCGCTGACCTGGGGTCGCCTATAACGGCCTTGGGTGGTGCCGACGGCGGTTATCGCGAGCCGGGGTCGCGAGAGGTGGCCGCGAGCGGGCAGAGCGGGGAGCGGACGGGACGGGGCCGGCGGGCTGAGATACGGAGGAAGTTCGAACGCTGCCGGCCGGCGGCGCGGCGGCGCGGGCGCTGGCAGGGTGCTGCGAGACGGCGGCGAGCGGTCTGCATGTCGACTGATGTGACGTGGCCAAAGGTGCCTGATACACAGAGTGACTCCATTAGCTGGGTTAAGGGTGTCGCGTTTTAAAATCGGCTGGGGTTGGCTCAGCTATAGGGCTGGCGTAACATACACCCAAAACCTGACTTGATTTCGGTCACTAAAATTTGCGTTAACGATGTCAAGAAGTGCCCCATTTTTTATCGAGTGATTTTATGTTGTTCTACGGAAGAATGGGGCCACATTTCGAGTCCATGTGAAACCAATGTGCTCACCAGCGTATCTACTCACGAAGACGAACCTAGGCGCACAGTCAGAGCCCCGGCATGGGAGGGGCAAAGAGCCTCTTCCCCTATAAAAAAATCGCCAAATTCAGCCCATTTGCGTATTGGACATGTTTTTCAGTGCTATTTCTTTTGTATTTTCTCCCTCCTTAACTGGAGAGAAGCCAGAATCTACCGCGAGATTTTGTCTGAATTTTATGGTGAATAAACTGAAGAATGCATGCGTTAAGCAACCGCATGAACAAAATCGCGCGGGGTCCTCCATTTTGCAATGGTCCAGTGGACTCTGCCCAAACCGATAGAACTCAGAAGCGTTGTCAGAATATTTATCTGAGCTGTACAGAGATATTAGGGACCCCTTGAATGTAGATCGAAATGAGCCGACAATTTGCATCAACGTGGCCGAGCCGTATTTGCCTGGAAGTATTTAACATTCAGTCAGAATTGATCAGTGATTCAAATTATGTATTTTAGTTTTGAGCATGCGCGCTTGCAAATCTTAGCAACAGAAACCTCCATGTCAGGCATTCCAGTCTCCTTGGGCCAAGCAGCGCCGGCCAGACATCAAACATTAAGTTGTGGCGAACGGTGGACGAAACAGATGACTCTTGAAATAAGTCCTTTTTTAGAAATCTGATCCGAGCCCCTTGAATGGATGGATTTCTGGGATCAGCGCTCACGCTAAGCAGTGCTTGTTGTGTGAGCCCTGACCGCTACCATCCGATCGCGCAATTCCAGGCAACGGCAGAATTTGGTGACAAAAGCTTAACGTGCCGCAATGCTCGGCACGGTCCGTCCTGCACCCTGACGTTAAGTGACCTTTAGCGCGACCGCTGCCACCGGCCGCAGGCCATACCTGTCATACCTTTCGAGCGCTTCGGGGCATCAAGCCGTGCGTTTGGGAGGTAGCCGGGCGTATCTCTCACCCGAGCGATTTTTTAGCTGATGAATTGAACGGATTGGTCTTTGCAGCCTCACGAAGTGTGACTAGAATGTCGTTGCTGAATTGGGGGGGGGGGGGGGGGGTAATGGGAGAATCTCTATTTTTGCGTTGATGTAGCTTCTAATCTATCCAGAGGCCATCCTAAAGGTTGTAAAGTAGATGCGCCCAGTATTGTCTTAGAGAGGTCAAAATTACATTTTTTAAGACATTCGGAAGCATTATTTCCATGACGGTCGCTCTCGCACGCATGGCACCTGCCGCCTGGTGTTACTTGCAGTGTCCAATGCCGTTCGATTTTACGGAAACTGCAACTCAAGCCATCACTGTTCTTGCTTCCGAGATTGTGGGCGAGGAAGGCTCAAATCGTTTGATCAGTTTGTTTTACAGGTCGATTCTGCAAAATAATAAATGCTCCCAGGCAAATATGGGACGGCCTAACGCCATTTTTAACTCATTTTGACACACACTTATCAGCTCTAATGAGGCCCATTATTTCTTTCCGGGAAGTGGCCCTCCTTGTGAAGAACACTCGGGGACACATAACTGTTCCCAGTAAGGGGCTGAGGGGCAGAGCGTCTTCCGACTTCTATTCTGACGACACGGGACGGAATCCCCTGGCCGATCCGGAGGCCCTTAGGGCCTCCGGATCCGGAGGCCCTTAGACATTATATCACATTGGTCCCCTCCCTGACGAGGGAGGCCATTCGACCCGTGCAGACTGCAGTTAACTCCGGATCGACGTAGGAGCCCTCACTGATGCAGCAACATCGCTGATCGCCGCAGGTGGTCCAACAATTAGCACACAGACTCCAATTCGGCTAAACGGGCCCATGCTGGTTGGAGGGCCCACCGTTGGATACTAGAGGCCCTGGCTGGCGCGGGACCCTTCCATTGCTTTAATGTGAACAACTATCATGAGCTCTCATGTTTCATTTCATTGTTGGAGGGCCCTGACTAACGCAAGAGGCCCTCTGTCCTTCGGGGACCCCTTCTCTGTCGAGCAAATCTTCCCCTGACCGACTCGAGGCCCTTTGTTGACACTGAATGCCCTGTTAGCCGCTGTTGGCCACTAAACGATACAGAGGCCCCGCATTGTTGTAGTGGCCAGACAAATGTAAACCACGGGTCCGGCCGTGTTCCTGCTTGGGAAAGGCCCTCAGAGCCCTCAGGGCCCTCAGAGCTCGTCCCGACGCAGGGCCGACGGTTCGGTGTTGGTGATCTCTGACCAAAACAGAGGAACTCTCTGTCTCAGGGGTGCAAAGGGGTGTTCCCAATCGGTGCAAGAGGCCCTCTTAGTGACATTAGTGACTGCGGTCCGTCGGGCGAGGGTTCTCAATGTGACCTACAGCCAGCCCTCTTGGGCCCTGCAGTCTTCCAATCGGACCCTTGATTTTTGGCCTCAAGAGACCCTTTGGCCCTTCTGCTGCACCCTTAAACAACGCTCTCGGCCAACTCGGGGCCACTTGTTGCCACACGACCCGTGTTGGGCACTTTGGCTCCTGACCGACACAGAAGCCCGTCACTATGTCGGGGTTACCGAACATTGCAAATCGCGGGCCCCGGTCTCGTTCCTGCTTAAGAGATGGGTCTCAAACCCTCAGACGGATCATGGAGCTGGTTGTTTGGGTCCGTGCCGAGGCCCCTTGCAGTAGGGATAGAGAACCAATGATAAGACATTAGTAATAGCCTTATTCCTCGGAGAAAAACCGCGAGAGTGGAGATAAAGTCGGGCTGATATTTCGGTAGCATGCCTTTATCGTAACAACAGCAGAAGCGAACTCAGGAATTCACTTCTGCCATTGTTTCGTGGTCTCCGTCGACTCAGACATGCGCATTTTCTCAGAAAATCCTGAAACGGTGCGAGAGAACCTCTGACTGATAGTTCAGGTCACGACCCTTCTGGCCACGATTCTTTATGTGACCTACAGCCAGTTCTTCTTGCCCTTTAATGCCCTCCGGCCGGGTCTTTGATAGTTGGTTTCGTTGGGCCGCCCGCGCCCTTCTTCGGGCCTCACCGAACACTACCCTTGGTCGGCTTGGGCCCTCTTGCAAGCACAGGACCTTATGTTAGTCGCTATGGGCCCCTGAAAGAAAGAGCGACCTCAACCAGCGTAAATCACTGGCCGCGGCTTTGTGGCTAATTGGCAAGTGGGCCCTCAGGCCCATACCGATACTGTTCGGACTGTGCGGGACTAGCGTTGCCTGACCGTCATATAGACCCATATCGATTCAGGGCGTCCCTGATCGGCGCAAAGGACCATTTGACTACCATTTGAGGGTCCGTCACCGCAGGCCAGAGCTCCTGAATAGGACTCCGACCAGCCCTTCGTGCCTTCGACCCTCTAATCAAACTCTTGTTCGTCGAACCCGGTGGGCCCTCTAGGCTCTTCGGGCCTGCTCGAGCACTGCCTCTGGTCGACTTGTGGCACCTTGCCAGCACAGTCCCCGTTCGGCGCTGCGGGTCCCCGGCCGATGTGAATCGCAGACTCCGACTTTGCCCCTGCTTGGGAAATGGGCCCTCAGGGCCATGCCGCCACGCAGCGGGCTGTGCGTTGCTGGAGATGTCCGACCGACATATAGGCCTTAGTCGACCCAGGGGCCTCCGATAAGCACGCAGTGCCCTCGGGCTGGCATTGGAGTGCCCAGTCTTGCGGGCCGGGACCCTGAAAAGGGCTTCCGACCGGCATTTCAGACCCTTGATCGTAGGAACCGAGGGATCCTCCGGGCTCCACGGAGCTTAAAGAGGGCATCCACCCCCTTGTGCCCCTCCGCTCTGCCCGCGCCACTGCACGGACGTAATATATGAACGACTCAACAATTCCGTTTGTCCCTACCTGAATGGCCGCATGGCCAGTGGAATGGCAGGATTTGAATAATGTTATGGTATCATGGATGCCTGGGTATCTTGAAATAGTCTGCACGAAATATTCTACACGGTAAAGTCAGCACGAAAAAAATATGCACGTCTTTGGGCGTGTAGCTCAGAAACTGGAGAGTTGTAAGTCTTACGAAGGGCAGGGCTGTTAACTGCACCGAATAATCAAGATGACTATGTCAGTTCAAAGGCCCATACAAATGTGGAACACGCCCTTTAAAGGAGTGTTCTCTGCACTCCTGCTGGTTGTGGCGAAAGCCTAGCCAAGCAGCAGAATGGTCACACAGCACGCCAAACACTTGCAAACGGGCACCACTGCACTCTCACGATCCCATGCCTTGTGAGGCAGATACGGCCCTACATGGTCCTCCACTTACGGTAGAACGGGTCTCGGCATGCCGCCCTTTGTGAAAGTCGCACTACCCCATCCCTTGTGAAGTAGACACGGCCCTACATGGTCCTCCACTTACGGTAGAACGGGTCGCGGCATACCGCCATCTGTGAAAGGCGCGCTATGCAGACCGGTAGCTCCGATGATATCTCTAACCTGGCTCCCTGGCAGTGCGCTGGAAGGGGTAGGAGGGGAGGGGGGGGGGGGGGCTCAGCCGACTGGCAGATGACGTCAGGCCGATCCTTGGAACGCTGCCAGCGCTAGCCAGCCATTCAGGTCGACGGCGAACGCCCGCTGGCGGCGGCGGCTGTCTGAGCTACGCCTTCTGAGGGGTTCAGCCTTCAAACGCTCGCTAGCTTTGCCGAATCTGTGCCACGCCCGTCACCGCGACGCAGCATGCGCGCTGATAAACACGCTCTAAGCACGTGCGCTCTATTTAGCTGGCACAAAAACTTGGGAGAATTGCACATTCGCCGAATTTGTTTGAAAATGCTTCTAAGTAAGTGCATCGCAAGTGCTAAAAAGGATATAGCGGGAGCTTTCGGTAAAATCTCTCTCCTTTCTTCAACCTTGGTAACCTAAAAATCACATGCAATTTAACATACCCATCCCTCTGAGACAAAGAAAAGGAGGGGTACTTTCATTTCTAGAGCTACAAGTGACAAACTTTTGATTACAAAACCATAACAACGGGGGAGGGGGTACCGAAAGCGAGTGCGCGCAGAATTTTGAAATGATAGGATTAGAGCAGGAAAAGGAGCAGTCAGCTTGGAGAAATTTGTAACAAGGGGCACGCTAACGGACTTCGGGCCAGGCCAATTTGTACACGGATGTGTGCCAATTTGTACACGGGTGTGTGCCAATTTGTACACGGGTGTGTGCTAATTTGTACACATGTGTGTTTTGTTTCAGTGTTGCAATATGTCGTATGCGTCGCGGTTGAACCCATGCCGAATTGCGGAATAACTATGCACGTGTTTGAGAAGTATGCACGGCGACAGTTGTCATGAGACATGGCAACATTCGGAATAAATACACTGAAGCTCTATCGGAATTGTGAATGCACTGCAGGCGTTCCTCGCCAACGGTCTGCATTATTCATCTACGGCTGGAACGTAAAACGGGTCGCAGTCCTGTATTCTACGTTTGTTGACTCAGACGGATTGGCATGTCTATGCATGTGACTCTTTAAGTTTTCTTGACGCGTGGCTGAACCAGTTTTTTAAAGCATTGTGTGACCAAGGCTGAAGAACGGATAGAGATTATCCCGGGAGTTCCCGTTGAATACAAGCAAGCCGGTTGAAGTATTACCTTTTTTAGCATTTGCGATGTCCCAACGAGTAATGTACGCTGTGAATATCCTTTTCCAGATCACCAAAGCACCAATGCACCCCACCCCTCCCCCCCCAACCCCCCCCCCCGGAAACTGCACGTTACTGCAAGGTCATTAGGTCATTACATTCGGCACAACAGCACGTTAATCTACAGAGCCTGTCACGTGACTGGGTGCAACGGCTGGCTGCCATGGCAACGGCACGGCGGCACGCTCGCGAATGGCCGGCCGGGCGGGCTCCGAACGTTTCAATCCCATATTTGGCCGGTTTCTACCAGAGACGTTAGGCCATGGCGATGCGTGCCAGATGACACCGTCCCGACTACGCACTTCTGGGTGGAGATCCCCATGTGGGACGCGAGCGACGGGCCGGCATTGCTACATGAACGGAGCCATGTGCTATAAATTCATTCTCGAAACGCATAACGCCTGCTTAGGTTTGGCCTGGCAACAGGGCGTAGTCGCGTATGCATTATGTCGTTGGCTGAAAACGTGCGATTTTCACGGAAATTTGACCTTTGACCTGACATAATAAGGTCAGTTATTGACCGAACAACGTAAAGACCAGTTCCAGTGGCGGAATCTCGTTAAGACCGATTCACTGATGTTTTTCACTTCGCTTTATTGATTAGGCTGGAAACACCAGGCGGATCGTATGGGCCCCCTCCCCTCCCCCACATCAGGCTGTGTATAGAAAAACGGCGAATCAGGGCGAGGGCCAAAAGAAGGCAACCGGGTGACTGATTGTGCGCTGTGCTGGAAAGAGAAGCCGCTGGTGCTGGAAAGTGCTGGGAAAAGCATGCGGATGTTTGTCGGGTGGATACCACAATTTAGGACTGGGTGGCCGACGGGTATGGGCACAGCCCCGTCGGTAGGGAGTGGATCGGGTAAAGGAGATCTTAGCCGTAAATGCACCTAGCTAAGCCTGTATTACATACTCGCCAGCCTGCCGCCCGCCTGAGCGGCCGCCGGTCGGTCTGGCCGCTTCAGCCGACGCCGCCTGCCGCCGCCCCGCCCCGCCGGCGCCGGTAAGGTCCAAGGTCGCGCCGGCTGACACCGGGCAAGTGTGTTGAGCGGGGTGACTCAGCCACCGCACATCTGGCACGGCCGCCGCCGCCAGCGATTTTAGGTCGGATGAGCTCACCCGATCAGCTGGGGTCAGCTGAGGTCAGCTGGGGTCAGCTGGGGTCAGCTGGGGTTGCAGTTGATGTTCTGACTCGCTCGCCGGCATCACGTGCTCGTCGCTTGCCGTCACCTTACTGCAGAGAGAGTACAGTTCTTAGGACGCAACGCCCAGAGTCGCTCACAAACTTCGTCACATAGGGGAGCACTGGCATGCTATAGAACACGGTAGAGTTTCCAGATTCTTTGCACTGCTGGGCTTCCAGTCATATTTTCGCCATGATACAATGTCTGACCATTAAGATTCGATGGGTTGACTTGTTTGGTGCACATTGCTTGATGTGCGGCTCTGCGTAGAATTATAGTTATGGGCGTTGCGTGGCCTACTGCAGTCGATGCGCCCAAAAACCTCAAGTAATCGTCATGGTCACCATCATCATAATCATGAGAGTAACGTCAGAACATCGATCACGGGCAAGCGCGGGTCCATAATACGACCGCAATATTTGTCAAACCACGAATTCTGCGACCTCTTCGTCTGGTCTCTAGGCCAGAGGCAGTTTTTTTGACGAGAGGAGCTTATGCCCAGCGGCCCTCCCTGCAGGAGCCAGCTGTGCTTCCCGTCCCCGACGCCGGTGATCGCTGGAATCCCTCAGGGGTCAGCTCTCTTTGACCCATACCTACCCAAACGCCACCCATTCTTAATCAACTGTATCCACCCTTGGGCCACCCGTTTGCTTATTTTAGGCACTCAAGTTCCAAATTGTGAGGAAGAAATCGGTAAAATTTGCGTCCAAACTAACTTTTCCGGTCGATAACTGTACACATAGTCTGAGTGGAGGTAATTCAGCAATTAGATTACGATTATCCTTTGGAGGTAAAATCACGTAGCATTGCTTAAAGCATCCCTTCGAGATTGTGTACACGTGGTTTCAATGCTCATGTCCATGATGCCTGCTACTTTCACCGAATATGTGCCCGACCCAACACGTCACCCGTTACAAGTGGTTACCCTGGGTTTACGCACCCCGCGAAGGCCTCTAGAACACGCCTGTTGGCTGCTGGCCAGAATGGCCAGCTGATTAACGCGTTCTGATTGGTTATTAATACGTTCTGTAAACGCATCATTCACCTCATCACCTGTTCATTGGCTCGTTTGTCCTCAGATTTTTCTGGTCTCAACACGCGCGTTCCTTTCACCGCCCCCACTCGGTTCCCAAACTCCCGTGCTGGAGAAACCGCGACATGCTCGGACCGTGATAGCCAAGATACACCGCCGATTTCGCCAAGGACTACAGCCAAGGACTTATTTGGCAGCTCTAGGGTGCTGGCGTCCAGCGACGGGCCGAGGCCGTTCGATTCCAGGCCATCTCAGGGCTGGATGACGGAGGAGATTGGGCGCAGGGAAGCATCGGGGAAGCCCCTCTACAATCCCTCCCTAGGGTTCCCAATCCCTTACTCAGGAACCAGAGGTTTTTGGGTCTGAAAAAGGACATGACCGTTAACTACATCGAAAGATCCTCTAGATGGCTTTTTCAGTTCAACACTCCCTACAAAGGTGGAACACCCCCTTTAAACAGTGGCCTTATGCTGTCGTATGAGAAGGGACGAGGTCAGTATCTCGCATGGCCCCACGCTGCTACAGAACGCGTCAAGGTGGAACACTCCCTTTAAACAGCGGTCTTATGCTGTCGTATGAAAAGGGACGAGGCCAGTATCGCGCATGGCCCCATGCTGCTACAGAACGCGTCATCGTTGGCCACGTTCGTCGGACCGCCGTGACGTGGGCGGTGTTGGCTCGCACGCCCACGTCGGCGTCCGGCCGGTCAAATTCCCGAACGTTCCTGACTCGTTCAGATCGGAATGCGAGTCGTTAGACATGGCACAGGTAATCGTAACACGAACGCCGAAATTCCCGGAATGTGCAGGAAACATAAATGAGTCGAATACTTTTGAACGAAAACGCTTTAACGCCAGACCCGGAGAGCGATGAAAAGTCATGCGAAGTATCATTTTCAGAACTGTAAGCCGCCACAGTCATGAAAAATTTAGCACTTACCATCAACTTTTTGAGCCCCAAGACGTATTCTTAGGGGCTGTGCAACAACGTTCATAGGATTACTGGCCCCTTGGGGCAGACAGGCATAGCATACCGATATTCAAACGTCCACGGGGACTGCGCAGCCCGTTAAGCATGCCGTAGACGCCAAGCAGTGACATACTTAGGTAGATATCTGACGAGGCACCTACAGAGAGCCGGCCGATTGAAGCATATGACAGACAGCCTGACAACTGCTCTGAGACTCTGACAGCTGTTCTGAGACCCTGACAGCTGTTCTGTCTGACAACTGTTCGCAGCGGGACAACCTAGCAGCGTCCAACACTATCCTGGCGAGGCGTAATGACTGGGGAGCTGCCCGTCATCGAAGCTGTACATATTATATGTGTACGTCGCCCACCATAAGCACTCGGAGTAGGATGGTAAATACTTTGGGCCTCTTTGATATGCGCTGGGGACATGAACAGGCGATGTTTTGATGGGCGCTGGTGACGTGAACAGGCACGTTCAATGAAAGAACTCGCCCTCTCTCGTTCGGGCCAAACCGGTGACGGAGTTTTTGTACTTGCAGCTTTGTGCCCATAGAGGCCGACGATCAAAGATCTGATCTGATCTGATCTGATCTAACTGATAATCGATTTAAGTCCGAAGGGCAGGCCGGAAAGCATATGAAGGGACCCGTTAGAAGGCCGGGCCCCCAAAATGCAGCCAGAGGGGTTCTTGAACCGATCGGGCCTATGGGACAGAAAAGTCATCTGTGTCACTCAGGTGGCCGAGACCACCAATGCTGAACAGTCGGTTCCGCGCCGGTCTGGTTCTGGGGCCTCTTCCCCAAGTAGGGGCAGGGCGAACCTGCAATGTCAATCAGGAGCCCCTTGCATTGGACGGGCCCGTTAAAAAGCGAAGAACTCCTGTGCTGATCAGGGCCCCACAGACCGCTGTGCCTTGCTGGGAACCCGTGTCGGCAGTCGGCCCCAAGTCAGCCCGGGGAGCCTTGGTTGAACAGGAACAAGAGCGGGACCCCGAATGTCACAGTGGCCTGCGCCAGTCAGAGAGAGGTCCGGTTACCGAATAAAGGGCCCTCCGCGACGCTTCGACCAAGGACCGATAAGCCAAATTGGTGCATCGGTCCCAATTATAGAACTTCCTGTACCGGTATAGGATCCTTTTGCGTCATTGACAGACCCTGTGTCGATCCCGTGCCAGATACCCTCGTCAAACGGCCTGCCGCTTCGGAGACCCGTCTGTGACGTGTCCCTTTGGAGACCTCGGATAATGACTGCATGCGGCGGCCCAGTTCTGGAGGGTTTCGGCGGGATCGGATTTTCTGGTGCCTTTCCGCTAGAACGCGCCTTTGTTGACCGCGAAGTCTCTTACCATGTCTGGCTGCGTCACTGACCGCAGTTCAGGTCAGCGTAGGCAGCGGGAAGAATCCGTCACCTCTTTCGCCCGCGTTTCTTGTGTGATTTTAGGCAGTTAAGAAAACTAAAAAACATAGATAAGACTTGATAGCCTTATTCCTCGGAGAAAAGCCAGGAGAATGGATATATAGTTAGGTTGATATTTCGTCAACACGCCTTTGTCGAACAAAAGCAGAACAAACTCAAAATTTTCCGCCGATGATCCTACTAGATTTTTCAGCCTTTTTGGGAAACAGCAAGCCACAGTTTTTATAGGACACCAACATTCAGTGGATTAAACAAAGAACGATTGCCAGCCAATACCACGATACAGTGCCTATCTAAGAATTAGAATACGCGAACATACGTGTACATGAAACAAAAATTCAAACGAATAGGCATCTCGCATCACGCTTCATTCAAACATGCAAGCAGTTAAAGTAAACAGACATCACACATCGCGCATCAATTATACATTAAAGCGATTTCAATTGAACATACATCGCACATCACGCGTCAGACACCTCTTACACATGTAGACGATTTTAAGCTAGCACACATCACACATAAAGGCACATATCATGTCTGCATAATCGGTCATCATGAGTCCATGTATAATTGATGTATAATTGATGCGCGATGTGTGATGCCTGTTTACTTCAACTCACCTGCATGTTTGAATGAAGCATGATGTCTGATGCTTATTTGCCTGAATTCGTTTGCATGTACACGTACGTTCGCGTATTCTAATTCTTAGATAGGCACTGTATCGTGGTAATGGCTGGCAACCGCTCTTTGTTCAATCCCCTGAATATTGGTGTCTTGTAGAAACTGAGGCTTGATGTTAAAAAACAAGGCAGTTTTGAATTCACTTCTGCTATTGTTGCGATAAGGGCATATTGCCAAATATGCCCCCAAACAATGTCTCCATTTTCCTGTTTTTTTTTTTTCTCTGAGGAATAAGGCTACTACTTCTGTCTTATCTTTGTGCATTAATCGCTAATTTGTGCTAATCGCTAATGCACTGAACAACTTACGTAATTAAGAACCAATATAAACTTAATATTAGACAAGACCTGTAGTAAGATCCATCACTATAATGCAGATATGTGCAACGCAGCAACACTGGCAGTGAATTTGCTCGTTATCGAACAAAATCGTCAGAGCAGGGCTGAATTGTGAGTTGAGTTAAATTAAGTTAAGTTAAATTAAATTAGTTAAGTTAAGTTAAGTTAAATTAAGTTAAATTACTAAGTTAAGTTACGTTTCCGGCGGTAGGCACATTTGCAGACAAATAGCCGCATGTAAAGCTCGACGTGCAAACAAGTCGTTCCGTACTGGCGTTAATAAACGACGTTGTTTTTCATCAAAATGATGGTTATGTCTTACCTTGAATAGCCAACGGATGGAAATCTGAATTAGTTACAAAGTTGTTTTTCATTACAATGATGCTTATGTTTAGCCTTTAATAACCAACGGTTGGGAATCTGAAAGTAACACAGGTATATGTTGGGTTGGTGATAGCCAGTTATGTCACTTTTTGGGATACGCCAATATTGTCCATAACACCCTTCAGGGGGGGGGGGGGGAGGGAGATAGCAGTAAAAATGCGTGTTTCATAACACGATTGGGCGTGCCCCTCGACAAATGTGGTTGGGTGCTGACATGACCAAACAAATATGGCTGCAAAAGCTCCAGATACACGAGGATAACGATCTTTTCTTGCCGGAGTCAGGATGGCCGAGTAGCTGGCGCCTTGAGTCCCACGCGTGGACCGTATTCGAAACTAGGCTGCGTCATGACCCCAGGGCGCTAAAAAGCCTCATGTAGTTGCTGGCGCGCAATAAAAGAGTAAGCAAAGACGCGCATCGCGTTTCCTTATTTCTGACAGCGTCATCTCAAGCAGCAGTAGTCACGCTGCCCGACAATTTCTTTTTTTCTTCGAATGGAAGATAGTTGTGCGTGTTGGCCACGCAGCATAACTGTCATCATCGTGTTTTTGAGTCGGTGAACTCATATTGCTTATGCACCGCTCGAGTAAATAGTACAGTGTGCAAACACGTACACCAAGTGAGCGTACAACGTCATTATCTCGAATGATTGCAGAGTTTTGGTCCTTAAAAGTGGAAATGTTAAGTTAAGAATATTATTGCCATAGCTTCTACTATTGTTTCGATAAAGGCATGTTGCCCAAAATACAATCCAACTATATCTCCATTCTTCTGGTTTTTCTCCGAGGCATAAGGTTATTACTTCTGTCTTATCTATGTTCTAAAAATTCTAAAACATTTTTTAACTACTTCATGAACGTCTATAACCTGAATTTATGACATAGAACGTCTGACTCTGTGAGCCGCAGAGAACTAAGAGTACGTTGCTTTTCGCCAGTATACCGTATGCTCTGGCACATTTTTACATGTGATCTTTTACTTTCCTGGGTGATTTGCACTGCCTGGTTATGTTCACCCCCCCCCCCCCCCCCTCCCCCAGTCTGACCGATGACATTGTTACTGATGGGTTTGTCTGGTGTAAGGCCATGTGTACGCCCCATCAGCAACGTATTTCGGTTCAGCTGACAGCACCTGTCGTTGATGTAGCCACGTTTCAGAGATGGGAGGGTAACCTGACCTGAAGGTGACATTACAGGCAGGAATAACGTGAAAACCGTGGTTCGGCGGACAAAATTAAAAGGGTCAATGCTCATTTGGGGAATTGGGGGGAGGGGCATATCTTCTTCCTCGTGGTAGCTGGTGGCAAACGGATGTTAGCCAGCGGCAGTGACACTCATGTCACCTGTAGCTGTGTTACACCATTCGGTGACTTTTGTTGATGAACAAGGAACCTCGTTGTAGCCGTTAGGGCATTTTCTGAAGATACCAGTGCCTTTGAATATATGTCCCCCATGATTCGGTGACCTGCACCTTTCTTGGCGACACCGATTGTCACAGACCTCAGGACGATACCCGGCAAAGGTCTGTGTCTGTCTGTCTGTCTGCGGCGCTCAAGCATTACGCAACGGGCTGGAGACAGGCTGGGCATCTCAATTTTATCAAGAGCGACATTCTGTGACATCTACTTCGAAGTGGATTAAGCAGAGAGCTTTTTCGAGTAACGTTGAACTCGGTTTACGTGCGTCCATCTGACATCCCATTCTAGATAGTTCTTGGCTAGTTCAATTTCTGGGCAGGTTCGAGCGCTTTCCGGAGCTAGCGCCACCTTTGTGGATCGCTAGTGCTATCGGATACGTCAGCGGCCAACCGCCGCCTTTCATTCCTCAACCAATCGCATCGCTTGTTAGACTTGGGCGATTGGTAACTCGCTCTCCACATCTGTTTCGAGCACCGCTATTGGCTTTCGAAAAGTCTCTTCCAGAACATTCACGGCATCATATTAAAGGAGTCTCCGGCCGCCTGCTGCTACACTGCGCTGAAGCGAGCGAGGGAGTTGTCCGCGGAGGGAATTCAGTGGAGTGT
>NW_023597055.1:16556103-16630575 GCF_011947565.3 Pollicipes pollicipes
TACGATACCATCCAGGTCAGTCATCAGCGTCGTAAGTGTATCGGGATCACGGAAACCGTGATGTGAACGCCACTCAGACAATTATTTTGCTTTGCGGAACGTCCCGTTGGTATATTTTTTAATGGCAAACAGTTGGTAAAATCTGCGCAAATACGTGGCGGATACACTTTCATTTACACACATACTTCTTGACTGTGGTATCAGACACTTTACGCCTGACGTAAAGATGCACGCCGATTTCCTGCAGGGCAAATGATGCTGAGTCAGCGCTGTTATAGCAATACGATGCATCGTGTTTCGCCATCTTGACACGAAGTCACTTTCTTGCATTCTAGTTACCGCTGCTTAGCAACAGTCCATGCTCTTGCTATCTCATTCGTTAGGTTATAAGAAACGACCTACGCAAATACTAATGTCGCTAATGTACCTATACTCGGTGAAATTTGAGCGGATAACCAGTTGTAGGGTTTCTTAAGCGGAAAAGAATATCAAATCAGTCGATGCACAAACTCAAAGACGGGGTTCCGCCCTCAAATCCCCGTCATTTTACCATCTGAAAGATATTTTCCTGCACGTCGGTCAGAACCCGTTGACCTACATGGGCTCGGAGTAGGTCATGTAAGGCCCGAGCCTGCCGTCTAGGGTAAGATCAACGACGAGGGAGGGCTGGAGGGGGGGGGGGGGTCTACAGCTGGTATGTGGCGCCCATGGGGCCAACAGGCTGTTGGCCGGGCCAGGCGGGCACGTCTTGGCACGTGCTGCCATCCGGGCTGGAAGCAGTCCGGGCCCGTCTCACGCAAACGTGAGACGCAAGGAGGACAGCTTACGCCGCTGGAGGATGCGGTGCGTGGCGATCTGAGTCCACATCCGCACGCCGGCAACAAAGCTGATTTGTGTACAAAATAGAAAACACGCCGCTTAGGGTTGATAAAATCAGTACTCGATAGCACACTGCGGTAATTCCAGCTTTCAACCGCTGCATTCCTGCGCCGTGTTTATTTATGAAGCAGCCGCGGGGCCAGACCCGGGGCGTTCGCCGCCGGCGAAACCCAAAACCAGCTGGCACTGGACCAGCGTCGGGGCTGGCCGAGTATTTCGGACGGGCGGGCCGGTCCAGGCCTCCGACGCCCGTCGGACGCCCAGAGCTGCGGCCTCGGCGCTGGGGGGCGCGTCAGGGCGTTATGACGGCGGCGCCCGGGCGGATCTCTGGTGTCTCAGGGGGATAAGCTGTATCAGGGGATGAGCTGAAGGGGGGGGGGGGGCTGCATCAGGGGATCAGTTGCATCAGGGGACGACGTGCATAAAGGGATGAGCTGTGCCAGGGGATAAACTGCATCAGGGGATGAGCTGTATCAGAGGATGAGTTGCGCCCATAACATTTCAAAAACTAGCAAGGTCTTTGGTGATATCTACAAAGAATGGATGCACAAAAGTCTTTTGCATAGCTATCGTTTTACGGTGAAGTTACACATAGGGGCCACCTACGGGGTGAGGCGGGGTGTGTTAGGGATCGATTGGACACACTAGCGGCACATTTTTGGGAAATTATCTGGGAGGCTGCTGCACGCCTGGTTCATACAACATTTCTTGCATTGTCATCAGTTGATGGGAATAATCTGCAATTTGTTTGTTTTAACATGGGCATTATTTGAGGTGAGCACCACACAGTGGTAGCAGCATTGTGAGGACACGTTAGGACATGGCGCCACGGCGTTATTAGTTAAGCTTGAAAAACGCAGAGGTGGCAATAGTTCCGTTGTTTTATATCTATTGAGGACGGCGGGCTGCTTTCGGACGTCAACGTTTTTGCCTTGTTCTTGATATGAGTGCCTGAACAATTACATTTTTTCCTGGCCTTGATCGCCGCATGGCTTATGTAATGTCAGAATTTGAATGACGTTTTTCATGACATGAATGCCGAGGTGACTTTGAAATACTCTTCCCGATACACCTTTCCCTATTTTCGCGGGCTTATAGCTAAGAAACTAGAGGGGCTTGGGTCTTAAGAAGGATAGGATTGTGAACAACATCGAAAGGTCTTCAAGATGGCTGTTTGAGTTCAAAACCCCATACAAATGTGGGCCACTCCCTTCAAGATGGAGTGTTTTTGTAGGCTCCACCCTTCAACAAATAGTAGATGTTCGAAACGGGTCTTTGAAATTTGGCTAAACAAATTAATTTGCAAATGCCCAGTACTCTGCGATTGTTTTCAAGCAGGTTTACAAAAACTCATGCATATTTCCAATTATCTTCTGGACGTAGTTAGCTGTACTTGTGAAAGGAAGGAATGCAAGAACAGTCCCCTACATATGGGTGGCAGGAACCAGCTCGTGTCAGCATACATGCGCGAAGATATCTTTGTCAGGTAGAGGTGGCCTTTTCTTTCCCAAAAAGTGTGTGTGGCTACCGCCCTAACGTAAATTGTATCAGCCCACCGTTATATGGTTAATGCCGAATGAACACTCAAAGTGCGTTAGCGATGCTCTTTATCCCGTGTTGCCAGGCCATTTCGTGTTGCCAGGGTATTTCGTGTTGCCAGGCTATTTCGTGCTGCCGGCGTATCTCGTTATACCATCATTGATGATTTTCCAGGCAATGTGTTATGAACATTTTGGCACAGACGTAAAGACATTAAAAAGCTTGAGATGAAAGTGTTTTCAAAAGCTTGAAGTCTTTCTAAGATGAATTTCCATCTATCGCATCTTTTCCTATCTTGAATCGGATCCCGACCAAAGGCCTCAATGGAGCAGAGAGTGCAGTGTGCTGCACAATGCATCTCCTGCGCAATGCATCTCCATCTCCTCTCCTGTTTCCTATCGCTAACAAATAACCCTAGTTGGACAACCACGCCCACTTTGTCACCCGATCCGATTACTATCATAATGTCACCTGATGTAGGGTTTAACACGATTTCTGACGCCCTTTCCGCTCCACTCCATTTGTTTCTCCGTGTCTGTGCAGCGACCCAGTGCCAGATGCTGTACGGCGCCGTCGGTGTTCAGCGGCGCAGTCTAACATCCCGGGGAAATCTTATGCCCCGTATGGAATCTGTCGCGTCCCTGCGAAATGCTTGGGCTGTTTTACGACGCGTTGAAGTGCCTGTTGCTATTACCGTCGCAGTTTATTGTGCCGGGTAAAGGGCGTTGAGGAACACCGAAGCACCTACCTGGCGCTGTCTCAAGTCCCATGATCTTGCAATAGGGGCCGGGGAGGGGGGGGGGGGGGGGGGCAGTGAAACGCAGTCGGCGGTGCGTCCAAAACACGCACTAGCAGGCTGCATGCTGAGCATTCCACCACTGAACTGCGCGCCAACAAGCCAAACAGCTCAATGACGGCGCCATCAATGGCCTACCAGCTGCTCAGGGCGACCTTGCAAACGGGCTGGTCGATGGCTGGTGCCATGTTGATGTTGGCCGCATTGCTCGAATCAATCCTGCTGCAATCAGTGTTGTCTCGCTGGAAGTGTTTTGATGGCAGCGTCTCTCAGCACGTCTGGCATGCGTTATAATGCTGCCGCCACGTTTCCGTGAGCAAGAAAGCGGCGTCAAAATGAGGAAGTGTGTATTGAGCAAGCGGCCACTATTTTGATTGAAATTGAAGGCGCCTAGGAAAGAATGGTTCTCTGAACAAGCCGTTACTTTACTTCACTCAGTGAAATAAGGTTGTTGAACGGGGGCGTGAGTCCAGCGCTAAGCGCGTTAAAATCTCACCACGTGCGGTTACGTGGCAGTCATTACGTCACGTGTCTATCGCCACGGAAGTCTAATTTCTTAAGCCATTATGTCATCAGGCTTCGGAGCGGCAAATTGCCGGTATGGACATCAATGTTTGCGACAAATGCAGGCCTCAGTTTCAATTCAGTTAATTCGGCTTTTTCCGCGTTGTGAGTTTCGCAACATGGATCCAGCCAGCACTCAGCAACACAGCCGCATTTTAGGTGTCAGATCAGCATAATTCAGACACTGTCATGACCATTTCAGCCTTGACGGAGCCCACGATCCGGCGCAGTTGTTATATCTAGTAAACCGACTGTGGCCGTCATTCTGGATGCAATGTAACAATTTGGATGCAGCATAACTTTACTTTCACACGCATTCAAGTCTCTCCTAGAGTCTTTGCAAGTCCGTTTGCTGGTAATAGGTCGAAATGTTACAAATGCCTTGGTGAATGAGGCCCTTGCTTTTCCAGTGCGTTGTTCTAAGCACATATACTTCTGAAAAGGCAAAAATCAAAGTGCAACCTCTCCCTCTCCCTCTTATTCTCTCTCTCCCTCTCTCTCTCTCTTTCTCTCTCTCGCTCTATGTGTGATGTACACACACACACACACACACACACACACACACACACACACACACACACACACACACACACACACACACACACATATATATATATATATATATATATATATATATATATATATATATATATCTCTCTCTCTCTCTCTCTCTCTCTCTCTCTCTCTCCTCTCTCTCTCTCTCCCTCTCTCTCTCTCTCTCTCTCTTAGATATTGTTGTATAATTTGTATATACGCATATAATTGTACATCCCTCGGTACCCATGTCGAGAAAACGGGTTTGCATGACGCGCATAAACCACCGTTTTCCATCAAAATTCAAAACGGATAGCTTTAATCCGCGCCGTTCCAATCCTCCAAATCATACTCGCTGAGCGTGCCCGACTCCCTTCATCTATCGAGACCATCCGAACGACGTGGCGCGCCAGCGCTCCTCGGCAGCCTCCTCCTCCCCCCCCCCCCCCTCCGCCTCCCGGTCGGCTGGCAGCAACCCGGCGGTGACTCGCGGACGCCGACCGCGACATAGTTCCAGCGCGACCAAAACCGTCGCGCCGTCCGCACAGCGTCGCCGCCGCTGATTGGCCGAGCGGCGCGCGCGGCGACCAATGACAGGCGGCGACGCGGCGCCGGCCGCCGTCTCCGGTGACAAGAGGCGATCTTCGGCCGGCGTCGTCCAACAACCGGCACAGAACTGCCCGCGCGTGTGAGTGGGGTGCACCGCCGTCGGCGACGCGTGAGGCGACGGTGCCCGTGACCTTGCTGACCGCGGCGGTAGCCGGCGGGCGTAGCGTTGGTGTGTGACCCCTGCGCCGCGAACGCTGCCTGCCGAACGCCTCTGACCTGACCTCAGGCGGATCGATCGTGTGTGTCCCCGACCCTCCGTCACCTGCATCGGTTTACGTGTGCTCGATTGCCGGCCTGCACCTGACATGGCCATCTGCTTGACTCTCCATCGGTGGAGCGATTTTAATCCAACCGTGCTGGAAGATAAAGATAATGCGTAGCTGAATCTAGCTGAACAAAATCACGCGGCGTCATCTCACATCGTCCCCCCAATCGAAGTCTGCCTGCATTGATGTAGTGGCGATATTGCTGCTGTCGTGTCGACGCCCTGCATGCCCCCACCACCCACCCCACCCCGCTTTATCTTATGAGAGTTCACGTCTTCCATTGCGCGGGTTTCTCCTGAGCTGCGTATAGCATCGGTATCGTCGGACCATTCTGAGTTGTCCTACTGGTAGAAAATGACATTAACTGCCGTGTGTCCGATGTTATCCCGCTCTTGGGCTGCCAGATAAGAGACGGCGTTTTTGACACGTTGTTAGCAGTCCGTCCCGGTTGACCCGTTTGTCCCCCCCCCCCCCCACCACCGTCCCAGAGCGGGACTGGCCACGTTTTCACCCTCGTCTGGCCTCGTGTGACATGCCACGTGGTAAAACGATGCCTGAGCAATAAACGTCCGTCCGATCACTCCACACACCCGTGTTTGTTTGTTTGTACCCCGCATGCGCGTGTCCGCGTCTTCGTAGTCTGCGCACGGAGCGAACGTGCACACACAAACAGTGAACTCCGCCGAGAGTCGGAGGACCGGCGCGCCGTGAACGTCCTGCTAACATAGTGCTGTGACGATAGCTGGCGCGAAATGGCACTGGGCGTATGGAGGTGCACACGTACTGCATATGTGCTGGGCATGGGAGGAGGAGGAAGGAAGGAAGGTGAATGAGGAGGAATAAGGAGGAGGAGAAGAGAAGGGAGAAGTAGGAATTGTTCTTTAACGCTGCTTTAGGCATATCGGAGGATAATTTATGCAGCCCTGGTGGATTACATCGGTGTGTAAGTGTGCCCGGCACATAGACTGAATATTGTGAACAACTTTTTTGGAGGCTTCTCATGCCTCTTTTACAGTCAGCCACGCATTTCTGAATTTGGTCGGCATATTTCGTCCTTTAAGATATCAATATCAAGAGATGATGCATCGGTGGGGGGTCAGCAGAGGTTGTTTTTCTACCGTAGGTAATGTGACTGTGGTCCGATGAGACGGACGGCACTGCTGCCCGAAGCAAAGCTCGGGCAACAGCGGACCGTCTCAAAGGTCATCTATGATTCATCTAAATGAACTGCTGGCACGTTATCAAAGTCATTAATCTTCCGCTGGCTGCAGATGAAATCATCCCAATCTAAGATGTCCAAGCAGATGAATTTCCTAATACACGGAATTCATGCCACGCCATCTCGTAAAGGCCCCAAAGCTCATTGAAAGATTTTTGACTAAATCGTTAGCCTGTAATGTCTAATGTTGACTGACAGCCGACTGTCCACAGAATATGACTCAGTTAAACAGCTTCAACACTTTCTTATTTTTCATCTCTGAATCACCTACGTATCTGTCTGTCGTCCTGAACCAATGCCATACGGAAGCCAAGTATCCGAACGGAGAATAGAATGACACCCTCACTTTGGCTCGCAATGGAAATAGGACTTTTATGAAAGCGTTATTTCCATTGCATGGTTGCTGAGGCGACTTTGATTTGAGCTATTTAACATTTTTGCATTTTCCATAGAAAATATCTTTAGGTCTGACCTCACTCGAAAATGGATACTCCGACCGGCAGGAAAAATAGAACAGCGGTATTTGTCGTCAGAATCCATGCAACTATGGATACACGAATCCGTGCTAGGGGCGAGGCTCAATAGTTGTCACGATGACGCAAAAGAGCGAATGCAGGGTCGGATTTCGCGGCAGCACCAACCCCATAGGCGCACCCGTCCCCGAAAGCTGGTGCGGATATAAAAACGCCTGCCTTTTGACTCTCTTGTAGGAGATACCCTGTTGGGTACCCCCGAAATCACCGATGACATCAAAGTCAAGTGACTCTCAATAACACTGTTGTCTACGGTGCCTTGACAATCTCTACCGACGTCTGGCAGCATACCACAACACGCAGTGGATCCTCATTCAAATATAAATAAGAAGGTGGTGACAGCCACGAGACAACTTACTGCGGTTACTGTTTCGAGTTTGCCCCTGGAGTAAAGCTAACAAGGTTCCCCCAGGATCTGCCACACCCCTGGTCTTTCTCGCACCCCCATCCCCCCCCCCCCCCCACCTCTGTCCGTCGGACCGGTCCAGGGCTGTGTGGCTGGGACCGAAGCCAGAGACAACACGGCATCCGTCGCCGGATATTATTAGCGGCCCGGGCCCTTCGGCGCCCCCGACGGTCCCGGCTCGGTCCTGCCGCCGTAGCGGTGTGCAGAGCAACCGGCCATCGTGCGATGAGGCCGTTCGTCAGGTCGTTAATGGCCAGGTCGCGATGTCGAAAATCAGCGAATGTCGAGGTCACGATGGCGAAGGCCAGCGCGCGGGGGGGGGGGGGGTCAGTGGAAGCGTGACGAGATGGCAGAGATGGCAGAGCGAGTGAGACAATCCGCTCCACCGCCGGGAGCAAGAGCCGCTCTTGACGAGGTGGCAGAGATGGCACAGCGAGTAAGACAGTCTGCTCCGCCGCCGGGAGCAAGAGCGACACTTGAGGTGGTAGAGATGGCAGAGCGAGGTAAAACAGTCTGCTCCAACACCGAGGGTAAGAAAGAGTCGCACAGTCGTGTCGGATCGGACCAGGCATCTAAGCTCCGCGGTCAAAACCCTCGAAAGCTCAAAGCCCTCGATATTTCCCATAGCACCATCGGACTTCCGGTCGCTTGCAAACGGGAAAGACAAGATGGTTGGGCGTTCTATCGGTGGTAAAAAGCACTGGCACCTGCGCGATCTGACAGTGACGAAAACAATCCGATCAACTTGCTCAGCTCGTGTTATCAAAACTGAGCAGGCAGGGATGCTTGTATAAAACAGGAGACTATATTGAAAAGTGAATGGCGTCAGATAGGAACAGGCTCTAGGGTGAAATGGCCACCCATTTAAAACTGTAGCTGGAAGTTATAAACACGCGAAAGGGGGGGGGGGGAGGGTCAACCGGTTGCCGACTCAAAGCTGCCGAAGACAGTGATGCGCTGTTGAAGATAATTTAAGCTCTAAAAAGATAAATAGCTATGGTTTGAAAATAAGGGACTCACAGGCGACTTCAATTTCACGAACGACACCCGCAGAAGCATAGGCGCATGGCTAAATGTTGTTGGTTACACGATGCAAATTTAGCCGTGGATTAACTGGATTAACCGTGCGTAACAATATATTCGCCACAGAATACACACCTTAGCTTTAAAACGCTAAACGGATTAACACAGAGAGAAACTCTGAAACGTTTAGGCGTTTTGGTTTGCCGCCACCACACGTACCACATTTTAACTTTCACCCATGAACAGATAATCAGGAGCGTGCCTGTCATCACTCCAACGGCGGCGCGCGAAACAATGCGTCAACACAACTGAACATAAAGCAAAAGTTGTGACACTCCCTGCTAAGATGTCGGAACGGCACATTGCTGCTCGTTGAAATTTATTTCTTTTTTCATTGATGCAGTTGACTGTTGCGATCGTTAACATTGCAATCGCTCCTCACAGCGGTGCGTTGGGGACGCCAAATGTTTAACATCCAACGCGAGTAATGAAGCCCGAAGCTTGTCACTCATGTCCTCCCCCCCCCCCCCCTACCACTACCTCAGCACTCACATTCCAGCGGTGACAACTGTCTCACGACGGGTGGAACTTGCTGATCCTCTCGTCTTAAACATGTTGTCCCCTGCCCTGCAAGAGCGCCCATGAGCCAGCCCTTACGGTTCGTTTTGTCCGGAGTAAGTTCCGAATCGTTTTGAGCACAGGCCTGATATTTCGAGTAGCTAAGTTTATACCATTTTTACACATGTCGTGAAAGTTTGAAGTTTTTTACTGTGACGGTTGATGATCTGTTATCTCCTTGTCGAGGTATGTCGCTAACTGTGCTTAAAGTGACAAATAACGCTTGTCACGCCGTCTAAAATACATCACTGTATCATACCTTTACGGAATACCGTACGTGTCTTAACGCTTTAGAAGTATTATTGAACGTCGTTTTCTCCATTGATATGACTTGTTTAGTTCTTGATAAAGCCGTTCGGGTTAATACAACAAAGACATTAATCCCTTTGACCTGACATGGCACATTATGGAACAAATTTGTGCAATGTTCAGAAGTACCCATCTGATAGAGATATCCATCGCCATCTTCCGTGATATCGTTGCGTCCTTTGAACTTCAAGATAACATCAGGGGTCTATAAAATGTTAATTATATCGCCACGGTCTGATTTTACCTGCCAAATATTGCATTTCCCAATGTTTAGATCCATCTTTCTGTTGCGTACAAGCATATTACCAGCACCTTAGATAATTTTGGCATTGAACTAGCCTTTCATTATGGTATGTAGCGGCCAATTCATATCATGCAGAACACATAGACGATACTTGCTGCAGCGCTTCGACATATACCAAACATCGCCAATCGATACTTTCCTTGTTTAAGTTCTCGTGATATCTCGCAATTATCTGCGCAGATAGCAATTGGCTGATATGGCCTTTCGCACTCCATCCTTGTGAATGCTTCACCAAAGTTGTGCTACTGCGTGACATTATACTTAGATGAGGGTCAGCAAATGCTGTAAAAAGGCAAAATCGAGCAAGGCAGAATGACAAATAATTCCTTTTAGATACCTTTTCCAATGGAGTCAAACCAAACGCTCCTGATTAGGAAGCTAGACTTTCTGCGCTTACATGCTGTGCACGCACTGCCGTATTCAGCAATGGCCGATACAATAATCGCAGTTAGGGCAGCCTCGCTGGAGACAGAAGACCTGACCCCACGCCCATGTTAACTGTCTAAAATGTGTCATACAAAATCGGGTTCTCAACGTCTCGTAAACTAAGCAATTTTAAACCATAGCTTGTCACACTTTTCAATCCGTTGGGAAGTGAAAACACAGTTATATTCAATACACGTACGTACCTGTACAGTTACCTTTAATAAGCACCTGAAAATGTTACGCGTTGTGGCAAAAATTTGGGAGTAAACTACGGCTGCATCGAACAGGCTCACCCTGATCGCTTATGATCACCCGTTAAACATGTCGGTAAGCCTGCGTTCGTCAACTACGGCTTGCAAGGAAGGTTAGTGTGTCGACACATGTTTTGTACACCTAACTGCAAGCATAAACTTGGCTGGCTACATGCATTGGTATATATAAATGAGAAATAATAGAATATAAATATAAAATACAAAATTAAAATTGAATGAAAAGCAGGCAATAAATAAACAAAACGGGAAGGCAGCACACGCTGGGAGTTGAACGCCGCAGCATCACAAATGAAAACGATTCTCTGTCAACATTGCTTCAAGCATAGCAGTCTCTCAGCAATTGTGTGTGGGAACTACCGCATGCATGCTATCTTGCCTACGTTCTCTACCGAAACGTTCACACTGTTGGCGCAGCAATACACCGCTGTTGCTGACTGTTGGCGCAGCGATACACAGCTGTTATTGACTGTCGGCGCAACGATACACCGCTGTTGCTGACTGTCGGCGCAACGATACACCGCTGTTGCTGACTGTTGGCGCAGCGATACACCGCTGTTGCTGACTGTTGGCGCAGCGATACACAGCTGTTATTGACTGTCGGCGCAACGATACGCAGCTGTTGCAGACTGTTGCTGACTATTTCCTTGTCCTTGTTGCAGGAGAGGGCACTCTTCCATCCCGAAGCTGCAGTTCTAGTCGTACAGGACACGTCTGTGTCTTTTTTGTCTGCTCGTTAGACTCTATCCGCAGCCATGGTGATCGAAAAGAAATACAAGCCGGATGAGGAGCCCGACCCAGAGCCGTACCTGTGAGTATGCTAGCCCCAGCCTTAGCCGTACTTATGAGCATGCTAGCCCCAGCCTTAGCCGTACCTGTGAGCGTGCTAGCCCTAGCCCTAGCCGTAATTATGAGCATGCTAGCCCTAGCCCTGACCTTAGCCTGGGCTATAGCCTTAGCCGAGGCTTAGCCTTAGCCCTGGCCATACCTGTGAATATGCTAGCCCCAGCCTGAGCCCTACCTGTGAGTATGCTAGCCCTAGCCTTAGCCCTACCTGTGAGTACGCTAGCCCTAGCCTTAGCCGTGCCTGTGAGTATGCTATTCCTATCCTTAGCAGTGCCTGTGAGTATGCTAACCCTAGCCTTAGCCGTACATGTGAGTACGTTAGCCTTAGCCTCAGCCGTGCCTGTGAGTATGCTAGCCCTAGCCTTAGCCGTACATGTGAGTATGTTAGCCTTAGCCTCAGCCGTGCCTGTGAGTATGCTAGCCCTAGCGTTAGCCGCACCTGTGAATATGCTAGCCCTAGCCTAGCCGTGTCCTAGCGACTCATCCGTAGACAAACTTGCGGGCACTCCGTCGCCTCGCATGTAAAGTACTCTACTTTTACGTGCCTGTAGTTGGCCGATTTACGTGATCTGGGAGCCGCGAGCATGACTCCCCGATGAGGAAAACCATAGAACCAACGTCTGAGCATCGCCATATCCTGAGAATCATTTCTGCCAGTGCCACGGCAACCAACTCGCAGTGTTGTGCACTGTTCTTTCAAAGGATTTTCTTTTCAGAACATGATTCATACAGCGCCGGAATGTTGTATGTTCGCACGGAAGTAACACATCAGTGCTCCCAATTTTAAGCATAGTTTTGCGAGGTACATTGACCTAGAGAATCGCAATCCAAAATATGGTGCTCGGAATATCATTCCCAGCGTGGTGCACCGTGGTAATTTATGCGTGCACTCAAGTCACAGCTGTTGTCGCGTACACCCTGGTTACCCTTCGTCCACGTCGTCGGTCAGGTTCGTGTCTCTGGAGCAGAAGAGAATAGACCAGACCAAGCCGTACGACTCGAAAACGGCATGCTGGGTACCGGACGAGAAAGAGGGCTACGTCCAGGGCAAGATCTTGGACGCGTCCGGCGACAAGACCAAGGTCCAGCTGCCCAGCTTTGAGGTTAGTCAGCCGCCGCAGTCGGGGTCAGCATGTACGTGACGTCATTGTACCACGGAAAGGATGGCAGATGAGTGGAATTGACGTCAGTGCTTTGTGCATTGAAAGAAGTTATTTTTAGCGTCACGCGGGTTTTGCAATGCGGGTTCGCCTGGTTGCAACTTGCCTTGGTTTGCTTTGTGATGCTTGGTCGGCTGACCCGTTTGAAGTCTGCACATCATACTTGCATTGGTATCGTCCCAAACTCAGTCCAACCACCGTTAAGTCTTAGAGGTTGCCAGTGACGTGCGAAGGATTTTTAAGAAGAATTTACAGAGTTAGAACCAAAGTTAGAACTAGAGTGAGAACCAGAGATTATGCAGGCATAGCGATAGTTGCACTTTTTAGATTACACAAAACATAGAGATCGTTGTCTATAGTTCTCAGCTGTTGCATGTGGGATTATGCGGCAGACAGACATGATCAGACAGCGCACAGACGGTCAGGATATCTGTACATAGTTTAAACATCGGACAATTCGTGCCCACAGGAGAAAGAGTTCAAGAAGGACCAGGTCACCCAGGTGAACCCGCCCAAGTACGAGAAGTGCGAGGACATGTCCAACTTGACCTACCTCAACGATGCCTCCGTTCTGTACAACCTGAAGCAGCGCTACTACAACAAGCTCATCTACGTGAGTGAAAGCGAGGGGGGCGGCGAAAACATCCAGGCTGCCCGTGTCGTCACAGCATTAACTGCTTCGCAAGCTCCCGAAAACTTTGTTTCCTTTTCAGCGCAAGTAAATTCAGCGTATAGGTTTGTGCCTTGCGATACTTGGATTCTGTCTAGTACAACCAGCCATAAAAGCAAAGGAATCAGACTTTGAAGATGCGTTCTGCTATAACGATTTATGTTGGTCTAAGTAGGCATCGTCGTCATGCGGAGCTTCGAAGTTTCAGCTTACTCTAGGTAGCACTCTTATCTAGCCGAACATTGGAACCAATCCAGTTTTCGAAATGATTATCAGTTTGTTACCGGCCAGCATCCATTAATCGAAAAGGCCCTGATCACTAACCTTGGCTTTCAGCTGCAACCTTTCAATGCTTGTTCAACGAACGTTGCGCTGTGGCAGGGTTTACACTGATATCTCGATGACCCATACGACTCTGACCTGACTGGTGACCCAAGATCTCTGACCCGGCAGACCTACTCGGGTCTGTTCTGCGTGGCCATCAACCCGTACAAGCGCTTCCCGATCTACACCTTGCGCGCCATCAAGATCTACCTGGGCAGACGGCGCAACGAGGTTCCGCCCCACATCTTCGCCCTCTCGGACGGCGCCTACTCCGACATGATGGCCAGTGAGTGGTGCTTCCCTCCGTGACTCTCTCTCTCTCTCTCTCTCTCTCTCTCTCTCTCTCTCTCTCTCTCTCTCTCTCTTTCCCTCTCTGTCTCACTCACTCACTCACTCACTCACTCACTCACTCACTCACTCACTCTCTCTCTCTCTCTCATCGCTCTCTCTTTCCCTCCCTCTCTCTCTGCTCTCTCTCTTTTTGTGTGTGTGTGTGTGCTGTGTCTCTCTCTCTCTCTCTCTCTCTCTCTCTCTCTCTCTCTCTCTCTCTCTCTCTCTCTCTCTCTCTCTCTCTCTCTCTCTCTCTCTCCATCCCTCTCTCAATCATTCCATGTCCTCATCCCCATGGACACAAAACATTTGCATTTTTTTTGTTTCATAACCAGCCTGGCCTAGAACAGTGTCCCCTCCTCTCCCCAGCTCCTCCACCCCTCGGAGGGCTAGCCGGCCCGTCCCCACCTTGGCCTGGAAGCGGGTCGTTGGTGCCAAATGCCGGCTAAATTAGGCGCCAGTCGGCGCCGCCAAGCGCGGGATGGGCGCTTGCTCGGCCGGCGCGCGCTCGGGGCGCAACTTTGGCGCGCCGTAACGCGATACTCTCAGACCTGAGCGCTGAAAGCGCTGAGGCGTTTGTTATGGAGAAGTCATGAGGATGTGGTCTTCATTCGGAAAAGTGCAGGGAGTGGCAACGACGGTACGCGGTTTGGGCGCGCCGTACACAATGCTTCCAAGCCTCAGCACTGAAAGCAATAGACGGTCTACGAATGTGTTGTGAGAGTATCCGTATCATTTTACATTACGCCATTGATGTGTGGAGATACCTCGGTTAGACATCGCGTTGTTTCATGGCTGGCATATTGCTTCGGTGCATACCTGGTCAGTACCACCTTGCATGATATGTCAGATACTATGTGCTGTAATGAAAAATTGGTAGAGCAAAGTTGGTTGACAGTGTTGTATCTGAATCACGTAGCTCGCTTCATGGGATAGTGTTCGGTATAATTCAAAACTTCTTCCCCGTCTTTCAGATGGCCAGAACCAGTCGATTCTCATCACGTAAGTAAAAGCTCTCACCAGGACGCCAGATCATATCATTCATCACTTGCGTTCGTTTAATCTCCATGTTTGAACACTACGATAGTTACCCGGGCCACAGCGAAGTCTGTCAATTTAAAAAAGTACATGTTCCGTTCTAAGAAAATTTATTGCTCAATCAAATATCGAAAAACACTGGTCAGATTTCTCGGTGCTGCACAGAAGGCCAAAATCAATTTTACCCATTAGCCCGCAGGCTAAAATGCGCACGATCATTTGGAACAAGTGAGGCACTTCTCATACAGCGTTCACGCTCAGGGCCTCTAACACAATCGTAAGTTTGCCCGCACTTCCTCAGCGGCGAGTCTGGCGCCGGCAAGACTGAGAACACCAAGAAAGTCATCACGTACTTCGCCCAGGTCGGCGCCTCCGGCAAGAAGAAGCCGGAGGACTCCAACAAAGTGAGTGGCGGGGTGTCGGAAATGTGTCGGGTGCACGGTGTGGTGGCATACCCATCTGCCTTTGGGCAGACGCGCAAGACGGGACGGCCATCCCGAATTAATACGCCACAGGGCTCTTCTATAATGACATTGTCAATAGCTTTGCGACACACACCCGGCTCAGATTCGTCACTAAAGGAGGTCCAGCTCGATCTCAATGATATGAACCAGCAGAACTGAATGCAAGTCGTCTTTCACCATTGCTCTCCCACCTCGTAAGTGACGATCGTAATTTTGCGCGTCGGCGGTATGTATCCATCAAGCCTGATTATGACTACCAAGTCCTCTGAGGTGGGATGGGGGTCTGAACGTCAAAATTAGGCACGCCTGTGGAAAAACGCGGCCGTTTCCGTGACCGGCTGTCACGTGGTCACGTGACCTCCCTGACCAGTCGCAGGTGATGGCGCAGATCAGGCAGGTCTGGAGAACGGCAACCTCCAAACACGTCACCAGGCTTCCACAGCCTAGGCGCAAAGTGACACTGGAGGACGAGGCACCCACAGCCTAGGCGCAAAGTGACACTGGAGGACGAGGCACCCACAGCCTAGGCGCAAAGTGACACTGGAGGACGAGGCACCCACAGCCTAGGCGCAAAGTGACACTGGAGGACGAGGCACCCACAGCTAGGCGCAAAGTGACACTGGAGGACGAGGCACCCACAGCCTAGGCGCAAAGTGACACCGGAGGACGAGGCACCCACAGCCTAGGCGCAAAGTGACACTGGAGGACGAGGCACCCACAGCCTAGGCGCAAAGTGACACTGGAGGACGAGGCACCCACAGCCTAGGCGCAAAGTTACACTGGAGGACGAGGCACCCACGGCCTAGGCGCAAAGTGACACTGGAGGACGAGGCACCCACAGCCTAGGCGCAAAGTTACACTGGAGGACGAGGCACCCACGGCCTAGGCGCAAAGTGACACTGAAGGACGAGGCACCCACAGCCTAGGCGCAAAGTTACACTGGAGGACGGGGCACCCACAGCCTAGGCGCAAAGTGACACTGGAGGACGAGGCACCCACAGCCTAGGCGCAAAGTGACACTGGAGGACGAGGCACCCACGGCCTAGACGCAAAGTGACACTGGAGGACGAGGCACCCACAGCCTAGGCGCAAAGTTACACTGGAGGACGAGGCACCCACGGCCTAGGCGCAAAGTGACACTGGAGGACGAGGCACCCACAGCCTAGGCGCAAAGTTACACTGGAGGACGGGGCACCCACAGCCTAGGCGCAAAGTGACACTGGAGGACGAGGCACCCACAGCCTAGGCGCAAAGTGACACTGGAGGACGAGGCACCCACAGCCTAGGCGCAAAGTGACACTGGAGGACGAGGCACCCACGGCCTAGACGCAAGTGACACTGGAGGACGAGGCACCCACGGTCACGGCAATCACCGTCCTGTTGCAGGGCACGCTGGAGGACCAGGTCGTCCAGACCAACCCGGTGCTGGAGGCGTTCGGCAACGCAAGACGACGCGTAACGACAACAGCTCCCGCTTCGTGAGTCGATGGAGGGAGAGGCGAGAGATGTGTGCGGGCTGTGGAAATTGTGCAGTGGGCCAATCATGGGACGAAGGCCAAGTGCCCGATTAAAGGGATAGAAGTGGACGGCAAAGCAGAGTAGTGTGCGGGATGTCCTTAGTTCGCCGGATCGCTCCTGTGGCGGCAGGTGTCTGCGTTTTCACATGCGTGCATATCACTCCGCAACAGGCTCAATTCCTCTCTATTTCAAGACAGAATTTTTGAGTTGTCATAAAACCTGACAATGTGGGATTTTCCGTGACAGTTCTCAACGTGATCTAGTAATTTCTGCGGCTAAAGTAGCGTTTATTTCCTACATATTTGGCAGCATCGCTTCTTTCGGCGCCGGGACAGTTGGTGCGACTTCCCCGAAACTCATTCAAATAATACCATGTCAAAAACGCTGCACCGCACAATCCCCGTGGTGTAACCGTGCCTCACCGCGTGTCCCCTTGTCCCTCCCCCCCCCCTCCGCCGCGACCTCATCTATGACCCCGCCCCACAGGGCAAGTTCATCCGCATTCACTTCGGCCCGCTGGGCAAGCTGGCAGGAGCCGACATCGAGACATACCTGCTGGAGAAGGCTCGCGTCATATCGCAGGGCGCCCTGGAGCGATCCTACCACATCTTCTACCAGATCATGTCCGGCGCCATCTCCGGCCTGATCGGTGAGACGGCGGTCCGGCTGATGCGCCTGATGCTGGGATTCGACCGTAAAATGCAGAATGTCGAGATGTTTGATTCATGAGCACGCGGTTGTGGTTCATATAAATCAGGGTCGTCGTTGCTCTCTTTCAGAGCGCATGAGCCTGGTCAACGACATCTACGCCTACCACTACGTGTCTCAGGGCAAGACTACCGTCAATGGCGTCGACGACAACGAAGAGATGGAAGCCACCGATGTAAGCACTTAGTATTCTGGGTAGGAGGCCACCGATGTAGGCACTTGACATTCTGGGTACAGATTTGGAGGGCACTTTTTGGGGGTTGGCAGTGAAAATTAGTTCTCTATTTAAGTTCCGACACGCCTTAGAACCCTTAGATACATGGCTTTTATAATTGCAATGTTCCTCTCGGTTTCGTGCTATCAACCGTTTTACCCATTAAGCGGGTACACTTGGGAACGACCTTAATGATATACCGGGATGAGACACACCTGCCGGGCAGTGGTTTCCAATCATGAATCACCTACTGCGCAATTTTTCAACGCACCTCCTCATACTTTTAGTGCTATCAACATGTGAATAAACGTGTACGCACATCATGCTTCAGTGTTTAGCCTTTCACGTCGATTTGTCTGAAAACTACTTGGAAGAAAGATGTGTGCTGTAGTTTTGTAGTAGTAAGTTTAGTAGTAAGTAAGTAAGTAGTAAGTAAGTAAGTAAGTAAGTAGTCGTAGTAGAAGTAGTTTGTAGTAGTAAACACCCACTTTCTACTGCGATGACGGGCTTGATGACTGCATCTCACTCGGCGTCCGCGCTTGCAGCAAGCGTTCGACGTGCTGAACTTCAGCCAGGCGGAGAAGGACGACATTTACTCCATCGTCGGCGCCGTCATGGTCAGCGGAGAGATGAAGTTCAAGCAGAAGGGTCGCGAGGAGCAGGCCGAGGCGGACGGCACCGCGGTGGGTTCTCCCCGGGCGTGCAATTGTTTGTCCTCCTAGACACAGATTAACGTCAGACAAACGCGCGCTGGGTTATGCCCCACTGACACTATACCACTGATCTACCTCCGCCGGGGACGGCCCGACCTGTCGATTTTACCTGCTATCTGACATCATGAAATCATCTGAGGCTGGAAATCCTCATGTTGTCGCTCGGCATGGGGACGTGAATTTACGAACAGATTAACCTAATAACCTGTCCCAACGATAGGTGACCTGACCAGAGCCAGCACGTCTCCATGATACGGACATAGGTTGCGACCGGAAAGAAAGCAGCGACAGGCTGGTTACTCGTCAGCTCCAAACTGCACTACAGCAGCTTTCAGCAGGGTCAGCTGCACCACCATGGGGAGCAGTTACTCGCACCAGCGCATGGTGACATTTCATTCGGTACAAGGTCCAGCCGATGATGCCGGAAAGTCACGAGCCAGAAGCCTGTCAACTCGTCGTGACCCGTTTATCTGGTGTCATTTCCTGGCTTCAACAGCTGGTCTCACCTGACCCCGTTTGCAGGAGGGTGACACCATGGGCAAGCTGCTGGGTATCGATGGGCCCGAGCTTTACAAGAACCTGCTCAAGCCCCGCATCAAGGTCGGCAACGAGTTCGTGACCCAGGGTCGCAACAAAGACCAGGTCGGTGGCAGTGGCCGTTTTCGCGCAGAATTCTTTCTGTAATGCCCTGCGCAGAAATGCCGGAAAAGCCCAAGGCAGGAGCCAAGCAGAGTTCATAAGCGCACTTGTCATAGATGTTCAAAGCATATCATTTCACGTTTGGTTCGTGCAGTCTATGTAACAGCTTACAACGTAGTGGTTTTCATTTCAGGTATGTAAGTGGAGCACCTCTATACAGTATAATGAACCACACCGTTAAGTGACGTTTTGGATTGCATACTTCGTTACCTTCCGGCGGTTACAGTTAAGCCTTCCCTTCGTTTTGAGCTGTAAGACATGCGATGATTTTACGAAACGTAGAAATGTGGACAATTCTCCGCGGAAAGGGCGATATCGTTTTTCTGGTGTTCTGGACACAAGAACTGTTAGCGGAAGAGAAGGGTTGTCTCACACCATCTCCGCCCTGTCCAGGTGTACTACTCGGTGGGCGCCCTGGCCAAGGGCATGTACGATCGTCTCTTCAAGTGGCTGGTGAAGAAGGTGAACATGACGCTGGACACCAAGCAGAAGCGGGCCTCCTTCATCGGTGTGCTTGACATCTTCGGCTTCGAGATCTTCGATGTGAGTGCTCGTTCGGGTCAATATGGCGATGCGGTCTGATTCAGCGCGTCGTTTTGGGGTACTCCCGCTACATATAATGGTTGCATGTTTTCTATTGGTTTATCAGAGAATATCTCCCGACTGAACACGCCATATGAGCATGCCCAGACAGTAAAGCAGGGAATACGATCAAGGCACGCTTCCCGCAGAACAAAACTTCGGTTTGGCGATCATTTTCTTGCACCTTTGCGATCGTCCACGTACTTCGCATCGCGACCCTCACCCTGCATCCCCTTCGGGAGAACACTTTGTGCTGTGACATATCTGCCTATATCGACACCCATAAAGTGCTTTTGCATATTCAGCATCAGATATTTTCCCAAAACCTGATTTGTTGTGTGTTGTTTCATGAACAATCGCGGTGTATCAAGGGCAGGTCTTCATGTTTGATGCTACCCTGCATCATGCCCTCCAGCTTTCGTTCCAACTTGATTTCCCTCACCATCACGATGTCCAAGCCATCTGACATGGTTTCCTTTCGCGTTCTGACGATGTACAACTATTGTCTAAAGCCAAAATAGCCTTCCACAGCGTGCGGATGCCGTCATCAATGCAGCGTCATCGTCATCATTCAAATGACCTCATTATTTTGACAGGAGCAGAGCAGCCTGCAGACCTGTGTAGTCCAATTGCGGCGCGATGGCTATCTTTTCAGCATGGAAGTCGCAAGAAAGCTACTTTGGTTATGAATGCTTTGCACCCAGCAATGTTTTTGGTTTTAGTTCAACGGCTTCGAACAGCTTTGCATCAACTTCACCAACGAGAAGCTGCAGCAGTTCTTTAACCACCACATGTTTGTACTTGAGCAAGAAGAGTACAAGCGGGAGGAGATCGATTGGGTGTTCATGGACTTCGGCATGGACTTGCAAGCTTGTATCGATCTCATGGAGAAGGTAATGGCGAGGACAGGGTCACCAGTTGCCACGTCGGGTTCGCTCCGACTGATCTATGTCTAGCGCTACTCACAAATGTCGCATGTTCTTTGACAGAACGCTGCTGACGACCCTGGGCATGCCTTCAGCCTGCATATCATAACTTGGGGTCTAATGTCTGTTTTGTCGTAGCTGGTCGACTAACAAGGCAGGTCGGAACAGACAACATAACCAGAAGTCCAAGTACCAGGTGGATACTGGCGACAATCCTCTTTTTTTTGGTCCGCGCCAGGTGTCGTGGTAGGCACTGGTGGATGCTGGCGACCATCTTAGATTTCATGGGTCGGCGACAGGAGACGTCATGTTTCGTTCTCCCGCGATGCATTTTACATCGTCTGGGAGTGACGCACAAGCGGTATGGGAAGAACTCGAGAAGGGGCAGAGAACATGCGCCTCGGCCTCAGATCTTCAGAGATCAGATCAGATCGGATCAGATCAGATCAGATCAGAGATCGCTGCCGCACAGGACTCGGGCCGTGTTTCCCTCCACCGCTGATCTGGTCGGACGGCTCAGGCGGACGAACGGCGAAGGACACCTCTTTGTCCACAGCTTGGCTTCCGTCGCTTCATGTCTGATACATCATCGCTCACCCTACTGGACGTGACGCACGAAACATACGCTAACCAACGTGTTTTTGCAGCCTAGAATGTGCAGCGGTGTTTTGGGCGGGTCTGTTGTCACTGCTGTGCTTTTACTGACCTGGTGACTGACGGTTATGACTAACATATCTGTTGTAGTACAACGGCTTTGAGCAACTTTGCATCAACTTCACCAACGAGAAGCTGCAGCAGTTCTTTAACCACCACATGTTCGTGCTTGAGCAAGAAGAGTACAAGCGGGAGGAGATCAACTGGGTGTTTATGGACTTCGGCATGGACTTGCAAGCCTGTATCGATCTTATGGAGAAGGTAAAATTGCCCCCGATCTCCACTTTCTCGCCACTTTACCGACTGGCTCTGTTTGTCGCCCGCACTCTTCGCCCTCCCCTGCCACGTACAATAAGCCAAGACCACCAAAAATGCTGAGAGGGTTGCGGACAACGCACCGCCCTTGCAGTGTTTGCCCACTCCAACTGACTTTTAATCGTGATGAATGACAACCACCAATCCAGAAAATAAGCACTCGTCTTGTTCCCTCACTCCATGGTCTCTGATGTCTGGAGTTTCCTGCTACGTAAACCAGAATGCTTCCCCGTTACACCTCAGTGACGATTTCGGCAGTGAGCTGGTTGTACAGAGAGGCAAACATTCCTGCCGCGAATTCTACGTAATTACGCCTGCTTTTTTAAGGCATATTTTGGGCTTCGTTTTATCTCGATTTGTAGGTATGCATTCAATGCCGTTTGTCTACACGCAAAATCCCTCTCCGTGACATAGGTAACTCCATAGTGTTACGAGAGTCAGCGCGTATGTTTCGAATCTTCAGTTCTTGATGTAAGAAAGAAGTTAAGCTCCTGTTTTTTAGCCGAGTATTTTTCAGTGTGCCTTAGAACCATACCTTTGAACCTCTGCCAATCAGTATTCACAATATAACCAAGAGACGCCTCAAAACGTCATTTAACCAATCCCTCCCGACATATTGAAGGAAAATCGGTAGCTGTTAGCATAAGAGCTCTCATCTCATTATATCCAGCAGGCCACTAGTTTCATCAAATATGGCATACTGATGATAGAAAATCATGCTGATATTTATGCTTCTTAAAATGGTAGCATTTGTAAAAAATAAGGATGATAATGATAGGGCACGGAAAGGTATTGCTTGATCCCGAACATTTGTTCTGTTCAGAAGCATGTTGTTATCGCAGCTGTGATAGCTGAAGAATCTAGTCGCCAGAGCCAGCATTAAAAATTGCGAAAAACACACACTGGTTTTGGATTACCCAAAGCTATTTGCGGGTCAAGTCAGCAATGTCTGCAAACGCCGCAGAGGTGCCAGTCTGAAACACAGCAGCACAGTGGCGACCGCCGGTGTCGCCATGTAGAGTGGGTGGCTTGCTCAAGATTTGCCGAACCAACATGCCTTCGACTCGGGAAGAACAGACCTTTCGATGACCTTCGCTGCGCCTGGCGCCTGACGTGACAGGGAGTTAGGTGATCGGAGAAATTTGCACGAGTGGAAGTTGGCAGTCCGGCCACTGGCGTCAGCGAAAGCTGCCGAAGAACGACGGGCCATTTATGAGTTACGAGGAATTTTGAGCCTGAGACAGCCCGACGTCACGTTCTGCCCGATGCTTGTGTGCCCCCCCCCCCCCCCCCCACCGCTCCCCTCTGCATTGCCCCCCCCCCCCTCCCCTAGTATGTTTCGTCGTGTGTTTCCCCCTCTCTCTCTGCATTATGCCCCGTGCCCTGGAACCGTCTACGACTTGGGTGTGTTCACCAATGCATCGTACCTGTCCCGACCGGCGTTGATATACCCCGAGCATGAGTCGCTGATCGACGTCTTCACAGGTTCGAGATTTGGCGTTTGACCTGCGCCCTGCTCGCATTGAATGCTGCCCCGTCCCATGTTGCGTTACCCATATCCCGACTTCGCATGTTTTTCCCGTGCCCATCGCGAGTGATCACAGCAAAGCCCAAGGAGATATCTATGACGTATTTTTGGCACTATGCCAATTCCAACGGCCTATGCTCGTTTGTGCTTTGCCGTTGCTCCTCGAGTATAGGCTGTTCTCGTGTGAGTATCGGTTAGCCCATACCGTTGGCGAAAAAAGAGGCCCGTTTCGTGAACCCACACCTGCAAGTGAACCTGTTAGTTTGGCCCGGAGTGACTGCGCATCCCCAGGAGACCCGCTCTGTTCCAGCGTGACCCAGGTGTGAGCTGCATGTCCTGAGCAGGCCCGAGACCCAGCCCCCCCCCCCACCCCCCACCCACCACCACCACGCTTTGCATTCCCTCCATATCTGGATCGATTCCGACCCCTGATCGACTCACTCTGTCGGCTACCCGCAGAGCCTGCACGCATGCCATCTGTCGGCGACCGCTGTCACTGACAGTGCGAGCCCTCTCCGCCAGCACGCTCCGGCCGAAAGGTCACGCATCGTCCGGCGTCGGCGCTCGACAAAGGTCCCCCGGCAGACACGGACGAACCCTGCTCCAACGAGGAGTACGAGGATGAATGGATAGGCGAATACGGGAGTCACCCCGAATTCACCCGGTGCTCGATTTTGTTACGGCTCTGGTGGTCGCAGGCTCGTCATTAAGAGGTATCTTTACAATCTTCACAAAGTGATGGTGAGCGCGGCTTTAGCACTAACCACGACAACGCGCTGGGCTCAACTAGCTTGATTATGTCAAAAAAGCACAAGTGCAGAGACATCGTAAGCATCATTTTGCCAGCTGTTCACGGAGGCAAACAGAAGCACATCTTGAATGGGCTCACCGAAACATTTCAGCTCTCAGCATTTATGCGCGATTGACACGCAGTGATGGTTGGAAACCGATGCAACTGTCGCAAACCGCACGCATCGCCGATTCTATTGCACGCTAAATGTGATGCATGCATACTAAAACTCGTCTTCGGTGACGATCGGGTGAGCTGCGACGCTCGCAGCTTACGGTTTTAACCATGTCGTCATATTGAAATTGTCTGAATTTGTTGTTGCTTGTCCGTGCGTGATTTAGGCTGTGATCTGCATCATTCATTTCGGGGTGGGAGCGAATTGCGTGGTCTAGATTGTATGGTGCCATACTGAAGATCTGTCGGACAGTGTACCCGCCTCGTTTCCAGGCTCCACTAATGGCGTCATGTCAGTCGGTCAGTGTTGTTTATTGTCAGTGTTCATGTCAGTTAAATCTGAACTCCCAACTTGAGCTTAACGTTAATCGGGCATTTACCACATAACATTGCACCCCAATTGGAATACAAATGTAATGCAAGCAAAAACTGTTCAGGTCCAAAGGGACCCAAAGCAATCATTCCAAAAGTGGGAGCTGCTCCTCTAATTGAGGCAAGACTTTTGCAACTGAACCTTATGATCTCCAAAGAACTCAATAATGCATAGCTGGCAGTACAAAAAAAACTTAATTTCTGTGTTGAAAATTTTACCGGAATAATTATAATTATTTTACACCATTTAACGCAATAAGCCCTCTTCGTGACAACACGCAGCGTCTCTCCGTCACACCGTGACGACACGCAGCGTCTCTCCGTCACACCGTGACGACACGCAGCGTCTCTCCGTCACACCGTGACGACACGCAGCGTCTCTCCGTCACACCGTGACGACACGCAGCGTCTCTCCGTCACACCGTGACGACACGCAGCGTCTCTCCGTCACACCGTGACGACACGCAGCGTCTCTCCGTCACACCGTGACGACACGCAGCGTCTCTCCGTCACACCGTGACCTGACTACCACCGCCCCGGGCAGCCAATGGGCGTGCTCTCCATCCTGGAGGAGGAGAGCATGTTCCCCAAGGCGACGGACAAGACGTTTGAGGACAAGCTGAAGACCAACCACCTCGGCAAGTCGGCCCTGTTCGTCAAGCCGAAGCCGCCCAAGCCGGGTCAGGTGGAGGCGCACTTCGCAATCGTCCATTACGCCGGCACGGTAAGTTTGCTATCCGACGAATCAAAATTTCATGTCGATTTTTGAAGATTTGGGGCGGCTTATTTTTGCCTTATTTTTCATTGCCATGCCATTTTACTCAGGACAGCTTTGAGCGCATTTGGTCGGCGCAATTATGTTTGCCTGCTTTTTCAATACGATGCCATGCTACTTAACACATCTTGTGAGCAAATTTGATCGACGTAATAAGGTGAAGCAGTGATGTTCGTTTTAATTACGGCAACGAAACAAAACATTGGGTTTTTAATGCAGTAGAAAGCGGCGCTTTGTTGCAGGAATAATAAGCTGGGCAGGCGGGCTCCATGTCCTTTAACATTCTTAAAGATATTTTTACCTGATGCCTATAATGATTTTTCAACACCCTCCCCCCTCCCCAGTCGACAGCTAAATTCACTCATCAAAATACCGCAGAATTTAATCATGCCTAATCAATCACTACTGAAGCCCATCCACAGCAAATCCCGAGCAATCCGCACGATGAATGTTGTTCCAAGCTAAGTCATCAAACCGCTCCATAACCGATCGTGTTTGCTGACCACGTCACTAAGTGCTGCAAGCGTATCGTCATTCCCCGATTGGTGGGGCGCACTCTTCTTCCATCGCATAAAGCCAGGTACAGCAGAGGTTGGCTCACAAACAAAGAGCCTGCTTCAAGCATTTCATGAAGAGTCACGGACCTATAAAACCCTCAAACGTGGCGTGTTGACTCACTCCCCGTGCGCCAGGTGGCGTACAACTTGGCTGGCTGGCTGGAGAAGAATAAGGACCCGCTGAACGACACCGTGGTCGACCAGTTCAAGAAGGGCAAGAACGGCCTGCTGGTGGAGATCTTCGCTGACCACCCTGGCCAGTCTGCTCCGGCGGAGTCCGGCGGCGGCAAGGGTGAGTCGTCGTCCTGATGTCACACGAGGTTGAGAGGGTCACGATCTCGGGGAGGTTTGTGGGCAGTGACGCAGCCTCCTGTGATTGATTTGGGAACAAATTCGTGGGGAAAAATGGGATCGTGATCATCGTGAGTCAAAAAACCGCTGTTACCCTTGATGCCGTTGAGCAAATGTGACGTTCATCCGAGTCTGGTATGGGGAGGGCAAGCGCTGAAGCAGCCGCTGGGGGCATCGTTCTCAAAGGAGTCGACTCTCAGTATCCATCATCACGTGAGTCCATGCGTCTCGTAAAGGCCATGCCATTACGCTTGACCAGTGTCTCATGTGTGGCATTGACACAGCCAACAGCTTTACGCCACCACATTGCGTTAATTGCTGGCGAATTATTTTTTTTTAGCGGAAGCGCCGGAGCGGAATTCTTCCGAAACATGCCTCACGTACGGGCTTCAACTGGCGCAGGGGAGGGGGTTTGGTTGGTTGGGGGTTGGACTGTTCTCCGTCACCTGCCGGTTGTTTGTCGTTCCTTGCCGTCTAACCCTCCGAGCTGGCGTTCACCTCAGGTGGCAAGCGCACCAAGGGGTCGGCCTTCCAGACCGTGTCTGCGCTCTATCGGGTAAATCTGTCGCACCGCCGACGCTGGTGTTAGCCTGCAGTGCGGCCGCGCAGTCTCCGCAGCTGGGGAGTGGACGCATCTCTGTCACCTCATCGCAATCAGACCATTTGTCGCTAGCCGGCACAGCTGGCGGACGGTCAGTCGACGCTCTTGTTGGCTGTGCGTCGACGAATATTGCGTTCTGGGTCCCGTTTTCGCCCGGGGCGGCATCCAAATTCGAAGCGGTGATCGACGCCTCACAACTGCTGCGCGGTCCGCACTGCAGAGCCTCTGCAGGGCCTCTACAGGGCCCCTGCAGGCTTGGACGACGCTGGTCTGAGCCGTGCTCGCACGCTCCTCAGAGCAGCGTCGTCCCCGCCGACACCCGGCTCCGAGCCGGCGGCGAACAGGCGGCCCGCGCTCGGAGCGCCGGCGGCCTGTTCGCCGCCGGCTGATGTTGCTGCTGTGACGTGTGCTGTGCTGACGCGCGCTGACCTTTGACCGTAGGTGGCCGCGGAAAGAAGGGTGGCGGCTTCGCGACGGTGTCTGCCAGTTACAGGGTATGATGATCCCGCTCCCCGCACCCCAGGACGTCAACAGGCCGGTTGGGAACTGCAACGTTTGGACACAAGTCAACTCAGATCGTGTGTGGAAGAATCAAATAAAACGTGTGGACACAATTCAACTCAAATCTGACGAACGATTAGATCTCGGAGAGTCATACCCGAATAAGTTTCCCAAGTACCTATCTTTAGAAATTGGAAAGGGCAGCGTAAAATCGCCTCACTAGGGATTATCCGACATCTGCTGAAATGAATGCCTCAGTAACTTATGCTGCCATTTACAGTTGCACTAGGTGGAAAAATATAATGTGCCAAGGGTCTTCATGAAACACCTTGTTAGGAACTCCAGTAAAACTGTAGGACTTCTCCCGAATACGACTAGCGTCCCTCTGACGTCACGCCCTTTGCACCAATAGGAGCAGCTGAACGGCCTGATGAAGACGCTGCACGCGACTTCGCCTCACTTTATCCGCTGTATTATCCCCAATGAGATGAAGGCGCCGGGTAGGTGCACCCATGAAGCCCTGGAATGTCGACTGCTCCGAAGATGGGAGAACCCTGACGTAGATCTCCCCCAGATCGCCCCCCCCCCCCCTCTGCACGGTGCCTGAGGCCGTGATCGGCGGGCGACCCCTCCCCTCCCCCCCCCCACAGGAAGCACGCGAAGCCTGACACACACGTCAGCGGTGACCCAGTATGGAATGCGAGGCACGAGCCCGTGTTGGAATGCGGAATGCGGACCCGTAGCAGGCCTCTTCCACAGAGGGCGGGCCGACGGCTCCGTCGCTGCTGCGCGGGGCCGGTGCACCGTGGAGGCCTCGCATCGTGTGCCCACGTGGCCCCTCCCCCGTTACCCTACCCAGCTCGACTTGAGGCTGACTTTCTGCCGAATGAGAAGGTCTTGCTCGCGTATGCAGGCGGTTCGGATTCGCTGAACTGTGGCGAGAGGACCTGGTGGCTTCGGACCTTACAGGCCTGTCTGCGGTGCTACATTTTGCTCACGCATCTTCGGTCAATAGCAGCTGACATTCAGCTTCGCACCTGATAGAGATTTTTCGTGAGATGGAGTACACCCAGACAGGCTATTTGCTCCTATGACGGGCAGGGATATATTCCTGACACTTAATTCATGTCAGTCTTCGCTGCCGGTGTCCTCTCGCCACGTTTGGCTCGTTCGTATAGCATAATTTATCTGTAATATATCATTCGAAAGCATGCTGATGCCTTGGTGTCCATGGCAACGCCCTGTATGCTCCGTAATCAATACGTTCTTACCCCGCGCCTGAATTCATGCTACCACAGGCATTCGGCCACTCTCGGAATCCTTCCAAGCCGCATCAGAACACTTTCCAACCTCGACTAACACATTTCCGATACGCCTTCGAGTTAATTTTTACAACTACTAGTCCTTCTTACAAACACTACGTCTCCTCAGCACAGCGTCCTACGTCCCTTAGTCTAACAGACAGAAGAAGCCCGTAGTCGTTACACCCTATAGCCCCCCGGAGTGGGCCTGGAGCTGATCTCATCACGCAGGAGCACACTCCTCACCGCCCCCTGGCTGGTGTTCTAGGATCAGCTGAACGGCCTCATGCGAACGCTGCATGCCACCTGTCCCAACTTCATTCGCTGTATCATTCCTAACGAGATGAAGGCTGCTGGTAAGAAATCCCGTGCGTCCCCGCTCTTGTATGCAAATCAAGCTTAGCCACGCCTCCGTGACGTCACATTCATGCGACCCGGCTGCTTGCTTTGCTTAAGATAAGCGCCCGACTATTTCGCTTCAAAATAAAACATTTCTCATTCTTTGCATTTTCAAAATTGTAATCGCAATTGCAAGACTGATGAGCGTTCAATTATTTAAATAAAAAAAATACATTGCTTTATTGAAGCAGATACCTATTTCCAAGATATCTCTGGGCCAGGCCCTCCATGGGCCGTTGGTTGTTCCGTTAGCGTATGATATCAATCACTCATTGCTCTTCTCGTAATAAGCTTACCCCGGTGTACGCTTTCCTTTTATGTTAAATATCCACCCAGCCAAAAGCAAAAGCCATGATGTGCGTTGATGCTGTGCTTTTGTACCATCGCAGTCGTCAGCGTTGGGCATATTGCCTCAACTAACAACATATCGCAGATATGGACACGTACACGCACTTCCCCAGATCAACAAACCCTACTTCGCTTGCGCACATTCTCCGTTTTTCCTTTCGGTTTACAGGTTCTTCTTGAGTTCGGCTACCCCGCCAATATTGCCTTCAACCCCCCCCCCCCTTTGAACGGCGTGCCTCGGAGTGCAGTGACCCGTTTGCTCTCGCATTGTGTGACCCCCGGACCCTGCGTGACCCCACCTGACCCGCGGACATCAGAGCTGCTCTGACCGCGTGACCCATGACCCCAGGAGCAGCTGAATAATCTGATGAGAACGTTGCAAGCCACGACGCCTCACTTTATTCGCTGCATTATTCCCAATGAGACAAAGTCTCCCGGTAAGACCTGCACGTGGTCCCTGCATTAATATCATGCATGCCATTTGCTTTGAAAGCCGTTGACAATCCTGCAACGATGTTGTCCTGTTCTGAGGTTTATGACGTCAGCAATTTTGTGCGGCTAGTTCGTGATGTCTGTAAGCATTGTCATAGGGCGCTTCGGATGTGTTTGCAGCTTCCTAGAAGTCGCGTTTTGTCGTCTACCGCAGGCATTGTGGAGCCGTTCTTTGTGTTCATATCAACAGCAGTTTTTGCTTTTGTTGACGTTTTCCTCGTAAGAACATTTCCTTGAGTGCTGGTACCGCAGCCACCCGTCGTCTTATGCAATGTCAATAATCGTTAGAAAGTTTTTTTTAGAAGGGACCTGGGTGCCGTGCCTCATCGAAGGGCATATACTGTACTGAAAGTAAATAGAACAGATATGACCTGTGTGTGGTCATGTTAAACCTGTTTTTTGATTTTTCGGTTTTGATTTTTTCAAGTTTTCGTCGAGCTGCCCGTCGCGTGAAGCCTCGAGCAATTTAATCCACTAGGTCCATCGGCAAAGTCACCTTGCTATTTTCCTAATGCAACTTTGTATGCATCTTTCATCGCGTGGCGGTCTTCCTCAGTAACTGGCACGAGATACAAGATGTCGCCTAATTGCCGCCAAAAGGGAATCGAACATTTTAACTTTTGCAAAATTGTTGTTCGAGTCAAGATAACGAAAATAAGTTATGTGGGGATCAGGTCCTCCAAAGAAGTTTTAAAACTTTTTTTGAAAGAGCCAATATCATGCGCTTATTTTCTGCCCCTATCAGATGCGAAATAAAACAAATGTTGTCGCTTTCCTGCTCTTTTGCTCACCAGATGGCTCAGGAAGGCCAAGGCGCCGGGTCCTTCCACTGCGGCAACGCTGTCACGTGGTACAAGCCTCCGAAGGGCGACGCAAATAATATACCTAGATGCAAATTCTGACGCCATCGACTGAAATTTAAACCAGTCTTTAAAGTAATAATATTTAATATTTAATATATTATTATATTTGGTATTATATTATATTATATCATAATATATTAATAATAATCATAAATAAAACTTAAAGTGCAGTTAGCTCCTTGGTTGCGAAGATATGGCAGCTGTGCCCCCCCCCCAAAAAAAACAAGTGATGCCCAGTGCGCCTCATTTGTGAAAATGCTCCAGCGTTCGCCGGGCCATTAACCTTTCGCCGGCCGAATCCCGGTTAGGGTCATGGCCCCTGAGCGCTAATATGACCCATGCAGGCGCTGACGCTCCATACAAGGATGCCCGAAGACGCGCGCGGCGCTCCTCTTTTGAACTAGAAAGGTCAGCTCCACAACTCAAGGACAGTTCGAAATAGCTGTTGACTGTGCTGAACCGCATGGGCGCTGACCTCGACTGCCGCTGTCAGGCGTCATCGACTCCCACCTGGTGATGCACCAGCTGACCTGCAACGGCGTACTGGAAGGCATCCGTATCTGTCGCAAGGGCTTCCCCAACCGCATGGTGTACCACGACTTCCGTCACCGGTAAGTGGCGAGGTGTTCTCGGCTGCGTGCTCGACTGCGTTCTCATGCGCGTTCTCATCCGACGTCGCGCTGACTGCCCCGGGGAGGAGAGAACAATGACGTCACGGGACCCATGTGGCAGCGGGGTCAACACTGAGGACTGCGGGGACATTACGCTTCCCGTTTTACCGAAGTGAAATTTTGAACCGCTCTCTGCTGGTTCATAGAATTAGGAAACTGATTAATCAAAAATCAAAATCAGTTAAGTTTTGCGCATTCTGGAAAAATGCGCAAAAAATTAATGCTGTTACGCTGGCAGTTCATCAATTTCGTCATCAAATTCATTTTCGGCGATGACGAAGAATAATTTATTTTGACATAGACATGGCAACAGGGGCCCCATGCCGTCAGCGTTTGCTGTGCGACGTAGAAACGGATTGTGTTGGCCTGTGGAGGCATCTTCGTCATTATCCAGTTGTGTCTTCAAATATTTACGATAGGCGCGGGTCGTATATCACTGTCTCTGATTCAGGCGGCGAACATCGTTCACTTCCACTGGCGCGAACCCAATCAGCAGTTTACATCGTGGCTTATTCAAGGTTGTGAGTCACGTGCGGGCTGGACTGGGCCGTGTTGTCTTGGCACTCACCTGCTCCGACCTCAGGCAATGCACTGACCTCTGTCGCCCACTGCTGTCCGCTCAGCGGCGGAGGTGCCTGATGCCGCCGGTCGGACAAGGCGGCATCCCCGACTTCCCCGTGGTTTCGCTGTCTGTCGTTGTGCTCGGACTGTCTGCCGCGAGGCGGACATTGGTGTATGCGGCCGAACGCCCCCCCCCCCCCCCCGCTCTACGGCCGAACGCCCCCCGCATTACGGCCGAACGTCTCTCATTCTGCGGCCGTAGCGTCTCCCATTCCTCGACCGAACGTCTCTCGTTCTGCGGCCGTACATCTCCCGGTCTGCGGCCGTAGCGCCTCCCGGTCTGCGGCCGAACGCCCCCCGCTCTACGGCCGAACGTCTCCCGCTCTACGCCCGAACGTCTCCCGCTCTACGGCCGAACGCCTCTCGTTCTGCGGCCGTAGCGTCTCCCGTTCCTCGACCGAATGTCTCTCGTTCTGCGGCCGTACATCTCCCGGTCTGCGGCCATAGCGTCTCCCGTTCTGCAACCGTAGCGTCTCCCAGTCTGTGGCCGTATTGTCTGCAAGTCTGCGGCCGTAGCGTCTCTCGGTTTGCGGCCGTGGCGTCTCCTTGCTGTGTGCAAATGCGACCGCGGTCATCCACTTGATCCCTGGACCTCGGAAGCGGACGGTGCGCGGGATAACTCGGCTAGGGCACTGTAGATAGGCGATCCTGGCTGCGCAACTGATACACGGCACGTGATAACTCACCCGGGGCGCTGTAGATACGTGATTCTGGCACCGAAGGAGATGAAGGCGTGCAAGGAGGGTCGGGACGCCTGCGACAAGTGCATGACCATAATCCAGATGGACCCCGACAAGTTCCGGCTGGGCCTGACGAAGGTGACCGGACTGGGTTGTCCCTCCCACCACCACCGCACGGGCGGAGCTTGCGCAGGCGTTCCCCACGCCTCCTCGCCGTATGGTGTACCCTGCAACCCAACCCTCCACCAACGCTCGGTTGTCTCTCTGTCTTGTTTGCATTCGGAACGACCTGCAAGCTCTCAGGATGGTTGCAGCCGACGGGGAAGCTGACCAGACTGAAGGTGACGCCTCAGTCCCCCCCCCCCCCCGCCCCCCCCCCCTCTGCTCCCCGACTCCGGATGGGTGGCATGCCCTCCATCAGGGGGCAGCGTGACTCAATGCCAGGGGCGGCGCAGCCTTCCCTGAGGCTCCCGAGCGGACCTGCTGGTCGCCCTCCCCTCCCCCCCTCGTCGATCCCCGCATCTGATGAAGCAGATCGTCGCGCTGGCCAAGCGCACCGCTGCACCCGATGTCTGTGAGCCTCCCGCGAGTGAGGACAGAGAGCCTGGAATGTCCCCACTTCGGCGAAGGAGGGTGTCAGGCACAGCTGATCTCTTTATCGCTGTATGCCTGTTCCCCACCCCCCCCCCCCTTCCACCTGTGCACAGAGTGATCCGTTTGCAGATGCCAATCTTCGTAGAAGGCACATGCGTGTTATGCCCAGTATCGCACACTCTCTCTCTTTGCCCCTTCCCCCCCCCCCCCCCCTATAAACTCAGGAACGTGTTCGGCGTGACCCGCCCGCAGGAGGAGACGGAGAAAATGCGACCGGTATGCTCTCTTCTCCCCCCCGCCCCCCCCCCCCCAGACACCCACCTGCCCCCCCCCCCCCACCGTGTGCGGCCACAGCGTGACCCGCTCTTGACCCGTGCAACCTCAGCTGACCCGCCGGTCGGTTCGTGTGAGCTGACCCCGTCTGACCCCTCCGCCCCTCCCAAAGCTATGTGATCCTGGCACCCAAGGAGATGAAGGAGAAGAAGGAGGACCGTGACGCCTGTGACGTCTGCCTCAAGAAAATTGACCTTGACTCCGATAAGTTCCGTCTGGGGCTTACTAAGGTAGCGTGGCCGCTGGTCCCCATCTTGATGGATCTTAATCGCAGACCAGGTTTTCGTCCTGCGGCTGCCGGCAGCGGCGGAAGTTTTCAGCGTATTTGTATTTTTTGCAGATAGTACCCAGAATATATATATATATATATATATATATATATATATATATGATTATGTCTTGCCGTTTTCCTGTTTGTTTTTGCGCCTTCGTTGCGAATGAGCTTCAAAAGGATCACCAGAAAAAAGGAATTATATGTCGTAACGTAAATTACTGAATACAAGCTGTTTTGTGAGCTTAACTCACACGGAATGAACTAATGCGTTTTTTGACCTAACATCCAGTGACCTGGCTACTGTGAGTCGATGTCTGGTGACCTGACGTGAGGTGACCTGGACCCCACGTGCCCTGCCCATCGACCCGACCTCTGGCGGTGTGACCTCAGGTCTTCTTCCGCGCCGGCGTGCTGGGAGACATGGAGGAGCTGCGAGATGACAAGCTCAACAAGATCTTCTCCTGGATGCAGGCGACCATCCGCGGCTACTTCGCCCAGCGCGAGTACAAGAAGCTGCAGGATCAGCGGTACGTCTCGGGCCGGGGCGGGGTCGCTGAGGGCCGCCGGCTCCGGGTATAAGGCAGGGAGGAGGTGGTAGGGGGGGGGGGGAGCTGCTGTCACGGACCGGGCCCCGGGTCTTGCTGCCTGGATTGCGACGTTACTGGGCTTGGTTTTGAATTGGTCAGGACCAGGGACTAGGACGGGACGGTCCGAGACGGTCCGACTAGCAGAACAGTTGAGTCAACTTGTCTTTGGAGGGATTTTCTCGAACTGGTGTGATTTGGACCCCTCTTCCTCTTTTCAAAGACCATGTTGATCATGTCAACTGTTACCTTCTCCCCTCTCTGCCTCATGCAACTCCGATGCAATCCGGAGGTGTAACATACAACGTCATGTGCTTGCCGGAGTTTTCCGAGAATTGTGCGTACCGTACGTCGCCTCGAGCTTCCGTCTTCATCCGCAGCGCGTCGCTGCTGATCGTGCAGCGCGCCGTCCGCAAGTACATGAAGATGCAGGGCTGGGCCTGGTTCCGCCTCTGGATCAAGGTCCGCCCCATGCTCTACGAGACCCGCATCGAGGATGAGCTCAAGGTGGGTCACGCGAACTGTCCCGCCGCTACGGCTGCGGTCGGAGGCGGCGCGCCTCACTCGAGGGGTGGGGATGAGCGGCGGCGGCACTGGACTCACGCCAAGTTGAGCCGATGTCTCCGCGGCGGGGGCCCGGGCGTCTATCTCTTGGCGGCTGTCTGTCCGACGTCGCGGCCGGGCCATGTTTCCGTCGACGCCGAGGTCGCCTCCGCCAGTCTTCCGTCGTGCACTGCACCGCGTCCCTGATCAACGGGCTGGTGCCCGTCCAAATGATTGCTTAGGACAACAGACGGCGCCAATTTCACCTCGCCGGAGCTAGTCGCACCCGGAAGGGCAGGCACAAACAAACAAAGGCAAGGCGAGGCGACGATGGATGCATCACCGTGTCCTCGATGCAGCACCAGGGGGCGCGGAGGCGTGACTTTCTGGCCGAGCCGGGGCCATAAAGCCGCACATCAGACTAACAAACACGCGCACCAAAGCCCCGCTCACTCGTACATCATCAGTCGCCGTCACACTCTCCGCCATCGCGCAGCGCCCACTTGATCCGCCGGCCGGCCTTTGAAGGCAGACGAGTAACCCAAGCCGGCCGGCGGCTCTCGAAGCCATGACTCATCTGGCAGTGGCGGCAGAGCACGTCAACCGCGCGGCTCACCAGAAGCCAGCCTGCCTCCCGGCCGACGGCAGCCGCTGTTTTCTTTGCACGTGCTCTCGCATGCCACGTGCCGGGGTCTGTTTTCACTGACGCCCGTCGGTGGCGACGACCCCCTCCGGCTCGACCGCGGGGGGAGGAGGCTGCCGGCGGCGCCCACCCGCGGTCGCCGCTGTGGCCCTGCACGCTCGAGCCCCTGAGGCCGCTGCGGGAAGGGGGGGGGGGCGTCCATGCACACAATGACCGACTGACGGACGGTGAAGTGGTCGGCACTGGACCGACGGTGGCCCTCTCGCGCCGCCCCAGTCTGAGTCACGGCCGCGGTGGGCGAGCTATTTTGGCCCCGGGCGCCGCCGACCGGCCGGTACAACGCGGAACCGAACACAGCCGTCTAGGTGGCGCTGATGGCGGCTGGGGCATGCCTCGGTGACGCTGAGGAATGGCACACGATGCGTGCTGTGCCGCTCCCAGGCGGTGCAGCCGGGCCAATGCGTGACGTCACCTGAAGTCACTGGGTGGTTAGATGCTGCCATGTTGAAAGACACCGCTGTTGGGCGTGTAAACTTTACTTGGCTCTCTACGCAAGTTTATGCTGATGATGACCGCACTGAATGATGCACCTGGTTAGAAGCACAGCGACGGGCTAGAGAGAAGCACGCTGCTTGCGACGGAGAACAAACTTGTTTATTGTTCTGGGGAAAATACGGTTTCCGGCGGATTTGATATTTATTAAAACATTGCACTCTGTTATAACATCCAACTTCAATGTGAGAGACATCTTCGACATAAAGCTGGTTAGATAACCATTTGCCCTGAAACATTCCATCTCTTCAGTCGATTAATCCTGCCACCGAGTACCAGCTTTAAAAAGCTTCGTTCCAAAAACATATTGTTCTGTTTCAATCTTTGCACTGATTCCCATCGATTCACGCGGAAATTCTCCACCGTGTCCAGAATCGCACACGCATGGAAATATGGCATTATTCTATGAGTCTTCTGGCTATACGCCACACGCCCTAAGTATGCCTGCCCAAAAGATGCCGAGTTCAACCAAATCTAGTCCCGCTCTTTGCCAGATGACCACAATTTTGAATCTAACTCTTAAACGATTGGAGTGAGCTCATCCACTAAGCACTACAAGGGGCGACGGTCTTGGCAATGACGGACATCCCTTTAGAGAACACCGCAGCTGGAGCTTCAGGAGTCTCATCAGGAGGCCCAAACATATATGAAAAAGATACTAAATGCCAATAGATAAATGTGTACCAAATAAATGCTCCGAACAAGAGGTATTGTTTTGCCCCGATGTGATAATGCCCTTAACAGGAGGACAAGGTTGTGGTCTTGTTTAGCATTTATAGCTGTTCGTTTGAAACGGCTTCAAAAATTAACGGGGTCCAAACAACTCCGGGACAGGGGCTGGGGCAAGGCATCGCGCGAAGCCAAACAGACCCCACCTACGGCCATCACGGTCAAGCGCACGCCACCTCCCCTCACGAGCACGCCCGTCCCCACCCTCCAAAAATGGGGCCCCGCCCCAGGCTGACTCAGCCCCCTGGTGGCGGCGGCGGCGGCGGCGGCGGCGGGCGCGGCGGCCCAGGCCGTGCGGCACACTCGTCCCGCTCTGCCGGTCGAACGGTCCGGAGCGCAGCGCCCGAGCTCCTGTGTCGGTCCCCTCCCCTCCCCGCCCAGCCATGCTGCCCGATATCAAGGAGTTTGAGGCGGGCGTCCGCGAGGCCGTCGCCCGGTACGACGAGTGGTTCAGCCAGATCGATGGCCGCAGAAAGGTAACGGGAAGGCGGCGGCGAGGCGGCCGTGCGTCTGTGGTTTCTCCGGAGTGTGGCTGTTCGGATTTGCCGTGGGTTGTCGTGGTCGCGGGTTGTCGTGGAGTGTCGCGTGCTCCCGAGTTCAGGCGGAGTGTCGAGTGAGCAGCGCGAGTTGGGTGAGCTGATGGTGGTGCGTCGTGCCGCCAGTCCCTCCCACGACTCCCGCCGTCGTGGCATGGAAACATGGATGTATGCAAGGTGGTGGCTTGAATCAAGGACGGAACGGACTTTGGCGGATACTCCACATCGCCTACCTGAATTCTGCTATTTAAAATTCAAAACTTGCCAATTTTTAAAATATCGAAGATGATTTTCGTGTAAATCCATGACTTAGCGAGAGGTTTATTTTTGCCATTGTACTATCGCTCCATAAAAACCTTCAATTTGCGAACAATTTGAGAGGTATAGTCCGTATTGCACCACAATGTGCCGTCCATACGTTCCGTACGACGCTGTCTGTTCTTTAGATACAATCATCAACTCATCAGTTTCTAGTTTGGCCTTCATCTTAGACGACTACTTCAATTTGGGTAGCATTCAGTCAACTTTAAGCAGTATGCAGTTCATGCGGACATTTTCGGTCGGCTAATATGGTGATCTGAACTGGTTCATTTCTTCTGCTCGAAGGGTTTCATTATTTGCCACCGATCCCTCCGTTTGACTGCTGGGACCAGAACAAAAATTCCCTACATCATATCAGTGGTTACGCAAAGGTAACATAATGTGGTTGTGCTTTGAAAATCAGCGTTGTTTCATCTGTTCACCACGCCGTCCAGTGCTATGGTGGTAAACGATTTGAGTGCGGTGCAGTTGCAATGGCAAGACCATTTTGAAGCCACCCTCATACAGTGCGCTGCAGTGGTGCAAAGGCCTTTCCGGCAGTTCGGTAAACAAATTATGCGGGTTATTCAAATGGGTCAGTTTGGTTGCGAACAACTGTGGATTAATATCGTTACGTCTTTTTTTGCTGTTTGGTGTAGAAGTTTTGTTCTCGCCAGTACTTGTAGCCTGCGGGAAGATTCTAAAAATGAGCATACGTTAAACAGTTTGTTTTGAAGCCTTTTACGGGTGTTGAATATTTTCAAGACCACAAAACTGCGTTTGGCTTGCCTGTCGATAAGGTAAGTGCAATGACCTATCTCCTGGCTGAAATGACCTATCTCCTGACCTATCTCCTGGCGATGCATGCACTAGTCCCGTCTGTCTCGTGAGGTCAAACGCACTCACGCTGCACCTAAGTTGGCGAAACCGCCATCCGCACGAAGAACACCTTCCCAGCGGAACAGCCCAAACGGAATGTCAACACCAGACATAAATCGCGACGGCTGTCCTCATGTGGATAAATTATCCCTCGCATCACGTTTGGAACGTGTCGTTCAAACATCCCTTGTCAACATCGCCCGACAGCTGCCAGCGCTCTGCACGAACCCGGCACCCAACTCACCCCCGTCCGCAGAGACTGGAGGAGGAGGCGGCGGCGGCCACCGCCAAGCTGGACGTGGAGCTGAAGCAGCGGAAGGACGCCGAGGAGAAGAACATCAAGCTGCTGCAGGAGAAGAATGAGCTGGTGTCCCGTCTTGAGTCGGAGCGCGGCTCCATGGGTGATGAGATCGCCAAACAGCAGAAGCTGCAGGCGCAGAAGGCCGACCTCGAGGCCCAGCTCAATGTAAGTACAGGCGTCGTTTGATGGCGGTGAGCTCGTAGCAATTTTCTGGTGCTTTGGCAGCCGTATGCCGGTCGCCCGCTGTGTTCAGCTGTCGACGGCGTACCGGCGACCTTCTGGTGACCTGCCGATGACATGGTGGTGAGCGAGTGGTGACGTGTAAAAGGTCTATCGGGCACCCACCACGGGTGTGGTTTATAAACATGCATTATGGGAGTGTGGGGCTGAGCAGAGAAAAATAGCTAAACGTACGCTCAAAATGTAGAAAATACGTCGCTCTTGTCGGATTAGCCCCCTCTCTTTTCAAAGTTAAGGGGCTAGAGCCCCACTTCCCAATTGAATAGTAAACTACATCCTCACGATCTAGAGTAAGCCTAGACATGAGTGCTGTCCACCGATAGTTTTAGTGACCTCTTGATGACATTAATGGCATAACGGACACTTAAGTGACCTGATGTTGACGTTCTAGTGAATCGACGGTGATTGATCACATCACTGGTCAATATGACTTCTGAGTGATGCTCGGAGCGCGTGATTTATCTTTATTCAAGACGCTTGTGCTACGCAAATAAGACACGTACCGGGCTGGATAGACCACCTGTGCGGTGTCCAATCAAATGATGTGCACACGGGCGTGGTATTCGCGACTGCAACGGTCTTGCAATTGCAAAACCGACGGAAGTCTATGCCGACTATTCGGCCACAATTTTTGATGGAATAAGAGCATCTTTATGTTTGGCTGATTACCGTCGAGCAGTTTAATATCACAGCTGTTAAATGATGTGATTGAGAGGCTGAGAATGTCAACCGAACAGCCTGGTTCCCTCAACGTCATTGCAGTCACAACACCTGTCAGCGGATCTCGCGCTTGCGTGAACCGTCAACAGATGTCACCACTGTCACCCGGCGGCTACCGTCCCACAAGCCCTGTCGGGAACCCTGCTCCTCGTGCAGTTCTGCCGACCAGGACGCGTCGCCAGCGGCTGCCGAGCCGTTGGGGGCGACTTGCGGGCTCGTTTATCTCAGCGCCCGTCTGTATTTGAAGTCGCGCATCCGGCGATAAACAAGCAGCCGCCGGCGGACTGCCGCGGCTGTCAGCCGGCCGCCGCGGAGCAGAATCGCCCGCGGCGTTTCCCCGATCGCCAGTGGCCGAGGCGAGCGCGGCCGCCGAACAGTCGGCTTCGATCATTCGGCGCGGGTAAAAATAGTGCCGGCGGGTGGCTGAATCACGGCGAGGCTGCGAGCCGGTATTTTCGGACGCAGTCCGTGTACGGAGGCCAGTGCTCCAGTTTCGCCAGCGGGAGCGGAGCGGCACCTCCGAGCCGCCCGCCGGCGGCGACTTGGGGCGTGGCGGCGCGTCGGGGGTTGCCGGCACGCTTCAAGAATGGATGCCTCGTGTCTGACAGCAAGCAACTCCTTGGCCTGAAATGTGGCAGGCAAAGGCCCGCTGAGTGAAATGCAGCCCGGTCTCGCAAAAGGTGGCAGTAAAGACCCGCAGAAAATGGTCGCCCCAGGAGGCACTTGGTTAGTCGCCAGCGCTGGGAATGGCTCACCGAAAGACGGGGTCTTGAAGTTGCCCTTCCCATGTCATGCTGACGGCTAGCGTTCAAAAGATGTCGGAAGCCCATGATGAGGCTGTCAAATCGAATCACGGGGTTTTATGCAGTCCCTCAGGCGCGTCAGCCTCAGTGATCGGCACCGATGAATAAAAAGCTGAAATTCACAGTTAGCTTTTGGCAGTGTCGTTATACGACAGCGAAAAATCTATTGGCGTCACATTTTGTCGATAACAACATGATGAGGCCTGCCAAGAACACGACAAATCGCTTTTGCATTAGCGAAATGACGTGGCCTACGATCAAGGACATCTTCATGGACACGCAACTGGCGGGCGGGAGCGATACATGATTAATGCGCTTTTAACCGTAAGAACTCATTCGAATGAAAGTGAAAAAGCTAAAAGAATAAATGTGAATCAGTGCGTATGCTAAAAGAAAGAGTTTTACATAAACTTGGATGTGACATCGCAACGACTTAGACATCTATAAAGTGGGGACTTTTGGCCCCAGTGTGCGTATAAATATATATATATATATATATATATATATATATATATATATATATATATATATATATATATATATATATATATGCACTACCTTGTTATTTGATTGATCGCTCCTTTTCTCCATCGTCCTTTGATACACATACATCCAACCTATTATGACCTACGTGACATTTGCTGCCATCTGTTCACTTCCGACATGAGTGAACTCCTCGACCTTTGATCTTACCTGACTCTTGCTGTGTGCCGACCACTGATCCCCAGGACGTTAAGATCATGAGGACATGCATACGAACTCCACCATACCCTGTGCTCACCTTCGACTTCAGCTCACCCTTTGTCCGTTCCCACCTCTCAGCAGGCCTGTACTCACCTCCCACCTTTGTAGGCCCCTGGCCTCAGCCCCTCTCATCGGTCCTGATCTTTCATCTAACCGCACTCCTCGCCTGGCCGGTCCACACCTGTGGCCTGTGCTGACCTTTGACCTGATCTCGCCCCTCACATAGCCGGATCTCATCCCTGACCTCTGCTGACCTCTGACCCCAGGACGCGCAGGAGCGGCTGGCCGTCGAGGAACAGGCCCGCCAGCAGCTGGCGCAGGAAAAGAGGAAGGTGGACGGCGAGATGGGTAGCATGAAGAAGGACCTCGATGACATGCAGAACAGCGCCAAGAAGCTCGAGAGCGAGAAGACCTCCAAGGACCACCAGATCCGCACACTCAACGACGAGATCGCCCAGCAGGATGACGTCATCAACAAGCTGAACCGCGAGAAGAAGCGCCTGCAGGTGGGTGACGAGGATGATGTTCAGGGCCAGCGACACGGGGTGGCTATTGGAATAGGGGAGAGGGGGGGGGGGGGACGGAGGCTTGCTCATGGGACATAAAGCTTATTAAACGCTTGGGTATAGCCTCAGTAACGACACATGTGAATGCTGCATTTCTAGATTGTCTTGTTGCGTCCCACAGTTCTCAGGATTCTGCTCTCAATCGCCATCAAGCCTCAGCTGTTGTGTGTTTAACGGTGGCGAATACCTGGAAGCGAAGTTGGACGGTGGTGTTCAGCAGTCGTACAGCCGTTTAAGCTGGCAAATTGGCCTGTTTTTTTTTTGGCGGTGGTCACACTCTCTTCGCATGACAATGTTTACTTATTTTTGGATTTGGTGTTGCCCACATTTCCATGGATTAGAAGGCGTTGTTAGACACATCGACCTTCTGCTTTTTATTCGGCACACATGACCAGAATGGCGAAGCCAGAAAGGCTTCATGGTGTTGGAAGTGTCTATGACAGTGACGTGATAGCCCGGCTAACTCCACATCTCTGACGTCACGCTCGTGCGCCTCTTCCGCAGGAGAACCAGCAGAAGACGGCCGAGGACTTCGGCACGCAGGAGGACAAGGTGAGCCACCTGACCAAGGTTAAGGCCAAGCTGGAGCAGACGCTGGACGAGCTGGAGGACTCGCTGGAGCGCGAGAAGAAGACGCGCGCCGAGATGGACAAGTCCAAGAGGAAGGTGGAGGGTGACCTCAAGCTGACCCAGGAGGCCGTGGCCGACCTGGAGAAGAACAAGCGCGAGCTCGAACAGACCATCCAGCGCAAGGACCGCGAGATCGGCCAGCTCTCCTGTGAGTGCCGCCCACGCGCGAACCTCCTGCGATGCCGGTGACGACCATTATGACTTCAGGCCGGTTTGGATGTTTGGCCATATGGCGCCCAAGGAAATCCTCCAGCAAAGGGTGTCGTAGATCATGTTGTGCTCTGACAGGTTGCAACTATAACTGCGTTCTTACAGAACTATTACCCCCCCCCCCCCCCCCACACCGACCTGGGAAGAAATTCATGTGTTCAGCACTCTTCACGAGTTCCCGATCGTTCCCGGTCCACCACTGAGCTCCGACCTCAGCTCATGTAGCATGACCTGCCGTGACATCCCCGCCCCGCACGCTTCAGCCAAACTGGAGGAGGAGCAGGCGCTGGTCACGCGTCTGCAGCGCGTCATCAAGGAGCTGCAGGGCCGCATCGAAGAGCTGGAGGAGGAGCTGGAGGCAGAGCGCCAGGCGCGCGCCAAGGCCGAGAAGCAGCGCGCCGATCTGGTCAGTCTCGACCGCTGCTTATAGATTATATTTGATATATATATATATATATATATATATATATATATATATATATATATATATATGTCTTATGTCAAAGATAATTTATATATATATATATATATATATACCCCGGTTTTTCTCCGAAGAATAGGGCTATTACTACTGTCTTATCTATGTGAATAATGCTCCTCGCGAATGCACTGAACAACTTACGTAATGTTCAGCGGCGTTAGTTATTTATATGCGCGGCGTCCTTGCTTGCAGACGCCCGTTTAGTGACGCCTGTAACCGCTATTGTCGGTGGACTGCAGCTAGGGGGGTTATTTTCTAAAATCGGTTGGTAGCTGAGCAGATAAAGTTGTCCCAACCTATTACGATCCAATCGTAGTTTGCTGCGATCTCTCCACGCATTCACAAATCGCGCAAGTTACCAGCGCCTATTGGTGGCATGTTGATGACGTTGATGACACGCTTCCAGGCGCGTGAGCTTGAGGAGCTGAGCGAGCGCCTGGACGAGGCAGGTGGCGCCACCGCCGCCCAGATCGAGCTCAACAAGAAGCGCGAGACCGAGATTGCTAAGCTGCGCCGTGACATTGAGGAGCAGGTACTGACATCTTCCGGGTGAAATGGAAACTATTGTTTCGGTTTCCATGGTGGTGGCTTGCGCTCACTGGGACCTGTCGGCCAAGCTCAGTTTAAAGTTTGAAGCATACTAATGCGGCAAGCATCACTGAATCAGAGGGGGGAGGGCATCTGTCTCAGCAGTGACAGCTTTTAAAATGTACTGTAAAGTTGATTGCATGTATAATGCAAGTTTTGAACTTGTCATGGCATCCTGAGAAAGTGCCTACCACTTTATGCACGTGCCTACCACTTTTTCATGGTTTTCCAGGTAATACTAATGCTCTTTTCTTAAAAATTCTAAATGCAGGTATATTCCTGTTGAAAAACATCTTTCAACCTGTCATGAACGCAATCGGTGAAGAATGACGCCACTCGCGCGCTGCGACGTCACCATCGTGCCTGTGTCCGCAGAACATCCAGCAGGAGACGACCCTGGCTGGCTTGCGCCGCAAGCACAACGACGCCATCACCGAGATGGCCGAGCAGATCGACCAGCTGAGCAAGGCCAAGGCGAAGTGAGTGCCCCGCGCGGGTCCGGCACCTCGGTCGACTCTAGCCTCGGCGGGAGGAGGCCGCTTCTGGGGGAGGCGGGCGCGAATGCTCCTAAAATATTGAGGCGGGTAGTGTACGGTAGTGTAGTTAGGCTGCTGTCAGGCAGCCAGAAGTGGATTCAGCTACGACTAGGTCTGATGTGGTAGGTAGTAGTCTACCCGTCGAGTGAGCATATCCCGCCCGTCGTACCTTCACTCGAGCCTCTGAGCCAGTGTAGTACATAGGTTTGACAATGGTTCAGAGGGCTTCCTCGGCGTAGATGAGACGGAGAGCAGTCCGCTCTTCGCATTTCCATGCACGCCTGGACGATGCCCGGCGCAGTGCAGAGACCGCACCTGGTAGATGTTTGGATTGCGTGTCGGGTGTAGTTGGGCGGTGCGTGTCTGCCTCCTCACTGCGCGCGCCGCCGTCCAGGATTGAGAAGGAGCGCCAGGGCTACACGGCCGAGGCGCACGACGTGCGCATGGCCATTGAGCACATCAACAACGAGAAGGTAGCCGCCTTGTCCGTTCACCCCCCCCCCCCCGCCCTGCCCACAGAACCGCCGAGCGGAGAGACCCTCGCGTGGAGTGCCCCCCCCCCCCCGCCCTGACCCCCTGTGGATGTGGTGACGTCACCCTGTGAGCGGCTCGTGCCCGGCCGCGACCCTGGCGGTGCCCGGTCGCGACCTTTCGCCCTCCCCGGTCGACGTCCCCCCTGCATGAGTGTGACCCCGTTGCAGGACCGAGCGCGAGGGCGACGCCCTCAGTAGCGAGGCTCAGGAACTCAGGCTCGCGCTCGATCAGACCAACGCCGAGAAGGTAGATGGCGCTGCCTCCGCGCTGTCAGCTGGCGTCGCGCCACAGCTGACCGTGCGCTCCAACTAACGCCTCGTCCAGGCCGTTTTCAGATCTCCCGCCGCCTTTTTGTGCTGGTGATTTTTGTTTTCCAGTTTTTGGGAGGTGTATTTTTCAGCATTTTCCTTTGCGCCTTTCTTTTAGCGTAGAAAGGCACACGCACGAGCTTCGCGGCGAGGCTGAGAGTTACCGAGAAGCTTTTGATCGGATAAGACAGCTTACGGTAAACTTCAGCTCTTTTGAGCGCCGAAACACCTGCAACACAAAGCGAGCCTGCATGCACGCTTGCACCTGGAATGCGTTTGACTATGCTGCTGTGTGCAAAAATGTAATCTGTTTTCAGGATTTCGGAAGGCGTTTTCGCTCTTTTCCAGCTGATGAACACCACTTTGTTTTAACGTAACTTAACCGTGCACTTTTGTGTCTTTTTTCTAGCGTACTTGTGGATGCGCTTTATTGCCTATCTTTAAACGCTGATCCGGGTAAACTGACTGTACAGCAATGCGGAGAAAAGCTTCTCACCATTTATGTCTTAACAACATCACGCAATTGATCGAACTACGTCACTAAACGTTTGAAGCATGTTTCCTCACAGGCTACCTGCCAACGCTGCTCGATCTTTTTTACCATCTTCTTGTGCGGTAACAGTGTTTGTACGCGATCTAACGGCATACGCTGGTTTGGTGTCAGAAAATATGCATCGTCGCGCTCATCAAATACGCTCTAATGGTATTGTTTATGGGCAATTGCCACACATTAACCTTTGGACGAGGAGCACACACACGTGCCAAGCTAGAAATAACGCGGGGACTCGGCACAGATCAACACAACTAAACACGAACAGTGCGCATCCGCTGCAGCAACAACTCCCGACCAAAGCGCCCACGTCGATGCACGGACGAGGTCGTGCAGTATCGCTCCACATGGCGCGGACCCGCCCGCTAACTAGTGTTTGCAGGGCGCGGCCGCCGGCGCCGGCCGACCACTCGTGCCGCTGCGCACGCATGACCCGTCCGTGTGCACGCCAGGCGACGGAGGAGAAGCAGACTAAGGGCCTGCAGGACCAGCTGACCAACCTCAACGGCAAGCTGGAGGAGGCCAACCGCACGCTGGGCGACTTCGACACGGCCAAGAAGAAGCTGTCGGTTGAAAACGCCGACCTCCTGCACCAGGTCGGCCGGGGGCATGGGTCTCGGGGGGGGGGGGGGGGGGGGGGTCACCGACAGTCGTCTGGATGTGGGTCGCGCTGTGATGTTGGCGTGTGTGGAGGGGGGGGGAGGGGTCATGGATATGTGGCGTCGCGGCGAGAATGATGTCTATTGCAAGGGGTGGAAGTAATCGCGGAGTTTTCCTGGAAAAAAGCAAGCGCATACTTAAGTGCTTTGTAAGGTGCGAGCAGCAACTCTTTATGTGTGCTGGTGACGTAGTCTGTGGTAGGGAGCTCGGACCACGGAGACCGATATGTGTGAGACAAACTTTGCTGAGAAGCATGCCGTGACCCCGAGTCGCGGCCGGTCAGGCCGTTCTGCGTTCTGTTGGCTGGCCTTATAGCGCCTCGCGCCACCCGCCGCGCTGATTCTGCGCCACCCTTGCTGAGTGATTCCTCCTGACCTCCTGCCCGCTGACGCCCACACGGACACCATCGCTGACATCTCCGCTAACGCCGGCAGCTGGAGGAGGCCGAGTCGCAGGTGTCCCAGCTGCAGAAGCTGAAGGTGACGCTGCAGTCGCAGCTGGACGACTGCAACCGGCTGTGCGACGAGGAGGCGCGCGAGCGGGTCACTATCCTGGGCAAATACCGCAACCTCGAGCATGACATCGACTCCATGCGGGAGCAGGTGGGTGCGGTCATCCTGATCTGCCAGTCCTGCTCGACAACGCCCCGGTCTGGTTTGGTTACTTGTCGACGATTGGGGGGAGGGGGAGGGGAGGGCAATGTCATGAACTTTTCACTCTTGGTGAGAGCTGAGACTGGAGAAGCTTTCCTGCGGCGGCATTTGAACCCTTGATGCCTTGATAGGGAAAGGAACCTCTTTTAGCACTCGGCCGTTGGCAGAGTGGTGGGGCTGGTGAGGGTAACGGAGGCGGCGGTGGACAGGGATGCGCCGGTCGACTGCCAAGGCGTGGTGATGGGGGATTCGGGTCAGGAGATCGGGCTGTCTGGAGAGGATGATACTGGAAAGCTCGTGAAGAAAGGCCAAATTCACAACTTAGTGATTATTAGCTACAGGGGACTGGAACAGTGTGACCCTGTAACATGAAATCGATGAGGGTATTTTGGGCGGGAGCTGTAAAGGACAAACAAGTAAAACGGGCTACGAAATGTGCGTTCTATGCGTTATCGGTGGTATGCGAACTGAAACCGTTCATAACAAGCAGATTTATTACCTGCGTCATTGGCGAGAAAGCATGAAACCAGTTCCCGATTAGGACCTTAAATTCGCACTTGTAGATCTGATTGGATCTCAGGTGACCGACTAGACATCCAATTGGTCCTCATATGCCCCACTGGACTTGATTGGACTGCGGTCGATGGTCACACGTTTTCATTGGCCCACAGGTGGACGAGGAGGCTGAGCTCAAGTCGGACCTGGCTCGCCAGGTGGCCAAGGCTCAGGCTGAGGCTCAACTGTGGCGCAACAAATACGAACAGGAGGGCATCGCCAGGTGAGAGATCGCATCTGGCAGCGAGCCTGAACAGAGGCCACATCTGGTAGTGTAGCAGTGTCCGCTGTGATCTGCCGACTGCACTGCCAGACGCATCTGGTAGCGCAGCGGTGTCTACCATGATCAGCCGACGGAGTTTCCTGAACTGCCCTCGTTTTGTAAATGCCGTGTGGCGGCTTCCCAGTGTACCACGTGGTGTAAGTCGGTGTGAGCCTGCTGCAGGTTACGAGCTCTCCTGTCCCTGCGTGATGCCGTCGGCCAGAGTAAATTATCCTCCATCAGCGGCCTTTCCATGCGTTATATGTGGTGGACCAAAATCTATATGCCCTGAATTTCGTTACTTATTTCCTGTCCATGCATTAGCGTCTTATGCCAGTGAAGCAAGGTGTCAACAACAACGCATCAGTCTTGACCCATCAAAGGATGCCGACCAGATGCCCTCCTGACCCGGTGACACGAGCCAAAACCCCGTGAAACTAAGCCCGCGGCACCCATCATGACCCCGTGACCTCGTCGCAGGGCTGAGGAGCTGGAGGAGCAGCGCCGCAAGCTGGCCGTTCGCCTGCAGGAGGCCACCGAGCAGCTGGAGGTGCTCAACCAGAAGAACATGAGCCTGGAGAAGATCAAGACCCGGCTGACGGGTGAGATCGACGAGATGCACGTGGAGGTGGAGCGCGCGCAGCAGCTGGCTGCCCAGATGGAGAAGAAGGCGAAGGGCTTCGACAAGATCATCGCCGAGTGGAAGATGAAGGTACGTTGGGAGTGTGGCTGGTTGTGGACTGTGTGTTGGTTACGTTATGGAGAATCTTCTCTTATGTTCGCGATTTTGTCTGTTTACTATGGAGAAAAAAATGTTTTGTAAAACATCTCGGTAGGTTGCAAGAGTGAGCAGGTCAGAGGGGCGATTGGAAACTACGGCTGAGGCGAAACGTATCTCATCTCATTGTTTCTTTTTTATCTTTACACGTCTGATGACAAACGCATTCCCTTCGCCCGGTCACATCTGCCATCTAGCGACTGACCTTCAACACTAAACACCGCCCGCCCGCCGGCAGGTGGACGACGTCGCTGCGGAGCTGGACGCCTCGCAGCGGGACTGCCGCAACTACAGCACCGAGCTCTTCCGCGTCCGGTCGGCGTACGATGAGGGCGTCGAGCAGCTGGATGCCGTGCGCCGCGAGAACAAGAGCCTGGCCGACGAGGTCAAGGTGAGGTCAAGGCCATGCCCGAGCCACGTGATCGGTCTCCGATTTGAATCCCGCTGTCCTTGAACGGACGCTCAGCTGGTACGGTAGTCTGACACCGCTAGGATCGCGTGTAAGTGGTGTCAGAACCTGCCTGTAGCGTGAAACTCCACCGCCAGAAACGTGGTCCTCGAAATCCCAAGTGACTTGCTGAAGTTTATGTTGTTTAGCGGGGGTTCATTCTTTAGTGACAATGCTTGTTCACCTATGATGAGCTGACATGCTATCTTGATTGCCGGTTGCGCAGCTACCGCCATATATGATGACGCTGCGCACCTATAAATATGATGCGCAGTGTGCTTATCATCTACAACGCTTTTCGCTGTCATCTGCTTTGAGAACGTGTCTGTATATCACAAGGCATATGTGCTGTGCCCTCCAGGACCTGATGGACCAGATCACCGAGGGCGGCCGCAACCTGGCCGAGGTGGAGAAGCTGCGCAAGCGGGTGGAGCAGGAGAAGGAGGAGCTGCAGTCGGCGCTGGAGGAGGCCGAGAGCGCGCTGGAGCAGGAGGAGAACAAGGTGCTGCGCGGCCAGCTGGAGCTGAGCCAGGCGCGACAGGAGATCGAGCGGCGTATCCAGGAGAAGGAGGAGGAGTTCGAGAATACCAGGTCAGTAGGGTCGGAGCCTGGGTGAGAACGTGGGCGGACAGGGCGGTGGGATTGATGGCTGGATGTGGGGAGACGTGAGGCTGAAGGACACAGAGGGTTTTAGTATGACTTCGTTCGGGCGTTTTCTTCCTCACATATAGGTTTCTATACGTCTGATTACGTTTAAGAACCTCACCGCCTAGGTTTCACCAACCCAAAGAACTATCGTTTCGTACAAAGACCAAGTATCCAGGTTTCGCCCTGAGATAACTTCCATTAATGCATTCGCATACCAACACAGTTCTTCGGAAGTACCAGCAATCTTTGACGCGCACGGGGCGAGAACAGCTGATGAACTGTTCGGGTACGCTAGCATTCGTCGTTCCCCTAACGCCGCCGTCTTCTCTGACGCCATCCAGGAAGAGCCACCAACGCCAGATGGAGTCCATGCAGGCCTCGCTGGAGGCCGAGGCCAAGGGCCGCGCCGAGGCGATGCGGATGAAGAAGAAGCTGGAGACGGACATCAACGAGCTGGAGGTGTCGGTGGAGCGGGCCAACATCGAGACCATGGAGAGCCAGAAGACCATCAAGCGGGTGCAGATGGAGCTGAAGGACGTGCAGGTGCAGCTGGAGGAGGAGGAGCGCGCGCGTGCCGAGGTGCGCGAGGCGCTGGGCATGTCGGAGCGGCGCGCCAACGCCCTGCACGGCGAGCTGGAGGAGAGCCGGACCCTGCTGGAACAGGCCGACCGCGGCCGCCGACAGGTCAGTCTGACGACGTCACCACAGGGCTGAGGTCAGGGAGGGCAGAGGCAAGGAAAGGAAGAGGACGGGGGAAACAGAGGTTACTGGGGCAGATATCAGGGAGAGCAAGGGTCAGGGATGACAATGTCAGAGAGGGCAGAGGTCAGAAAAAGCAGAGATCAGGGAGGACAGAGGTTGCTGGGACAGATGTCAGGGAGGGCAGAGGTCAGGGATGACAGAGGTCAACGAGGGCAGAGGTCATAGACGGGTCAGGAGAGTAGGCCGACCGCGTCCGCCGACAGTTTAGTCGGCCGACGTCGCAGAGGAGGCTGATGGTAGCAGACGGCGGTCGGATGGATGCAGGGAAGTGGGGTGGCTGGTTGACTCGGTTAATGTGATAACGGTTGTGTGATGTCACAAAGTTATTTGAAATAGCGACATCTGCCGTTTTTGATTGTCAGGTGGCTTCGAGCGATAAGTGCCCTTTCGCCACTTACACAATCATTTCCTTTAGCTTCAAAACTCCCATCAGAAACACGGCCTTTATTCGAAAGGAGTCGGACTGCGGCATATCTTCCATGCGAACGCCCAAGCAGACCTGCCGGATCTGACCTCCCCCCTCCCCCCACCTGTGATTTCACAGGCCGAGGCCGAGCTGGGCGACGTGCAGCAGCAGCTGACGGAGGTGTCCAGCAACTACAACAGCGTGTCTGCGCTGCGGCGTAAGCTGGAAGAGGAGGTGGGCTCCCTGCATGTCGACCTGGACGAGATGCTGAACGAGGCACGCACCTCCGAGGAGAAGGCCAAGAAGGCCATGATCGACGCCGCCAGGTGAGGCGGGCTCGGAGAGGGGAAGGGGAGGGGCGAAGAGGGGGGGGGGGAGGGCGACAGGAAAGAGGAGAGGAAAGTAGACGGAATTGAAGGTGGCGAGAGGAGATGGCCAGCGGAAACATATACAAAGAGAGATAGCAAGGCGGAGCCGGGGTTAAATGGGAAAGAGAGAGATCTGGGAAGAGATAGGATGGGAGGAGAAGAAATGGATGAAGCCAGGCGCCAGGACTTTAAAGCCAAGATCGGAAGGCCAACGTCGGCATGGAGGAACATACAGGCTACGCTTGTTGAGTGCAATGAGGAGGCCTGATGTTGTGATAAAGAATCTGTGTGTACGCGATAACGTATTGATCTAGATGAGAAACCCCGGCTATCGGTGGACACGTCAGACGCCGTCAAACTTCCCTGTGGAGCTCAGAGTCGCCCCGTCCCCTTTGGAGCTCAGAGCCGCCCCGTCCCCTGTGGAGCTCAGAGCCGCCCCGTCCCCTGCAGAGCCGCCCCGTCCCCTGTGGAGCTCAGAGCCGCCCCGTCCCCTGCAGAGCCGCCCCGTCCCCTGTGGAGCTCAGAGCCGCCCCGTTCCGTCCCCAGACTGGCGGACGAGCTGCGTGCTGAGCAGGAGAACGCCCAGCAGCAGGAGCAGGCCCGCAAGTCCATGGAGCTCACCGTCAAGGACCTGCAGATCCGGCTGGATGAGGCCGAGGCCAACGCTATCAAGGTCAGCTCAAGGACACAACGGATTATGCTGAACAGCTGCCGGTAGTGGTAGACAAAGAGGAACTCCAAAGCAACTTCTCGAGGGGAAATTGGTGACTCCGTCACCAAGTTAGGCTCGGGGGATCTCGGTATGTCTAGACCTGACCTGCTAGGAGCCGACACTTTGCGTTACACTGCGTTATGCTTCAGCGGACAATGAATGCAAGCTGTGCTCATAGCCTGGCTATAAGAACTACGATGTTAAGTAAAATGAGGGCCACATATGTTATCGGTAACATCTGCGGATGACTGATCACGGAAAATTAGCGGAGCACGACAATTCTTTCAGCGGCCCGGCAAGGGACCTCACCACGTTCGATTGCATCGTTCTGTATCTGGGCCACCGGCCTGCTGCCCCCGCTCGCACTCGGCCGGCGCCTCCGGCCTGTGCCACCTGGCGGAGCTCCGCTGACCGTGCTAGCCGCCGGGCCTTTGGCGGCGATCCGACGGCCGTGCTCTGCCGTCCACAGAACGGCCGCAAGATCATCGCCAAGCTGGAGGAGCGGCTGCGCGCGCTGGAGTCGGAGCTGGACCACGAGCAGCGCCGCCACAGCGAGGCCTCCAAGAACCTGCGCAAGGCCGACCGGCGCATCAAGGAGCTGCTCTTCCAGGTCAGCCCCCCCCCCGCAGAACGTGGGATCTGTGGTGTTTAGCTTCACCTCCCGATCAGGCAAACCAATGTCACGGGCGGTCACGGTTTGAATCGTATTTCTACCAGTTGAGAGATATGGATCGCTCGCAGCCGTTGGGGTAGGAAAAGACAACCGATGATTGCTGCCTTGCAGTACTGAGGACTTTTACATTGGTGTAGTAGGTCATGTGATATCAATGGAAATGCTTTTGCGACCGACCCCACACATTCGCCGAGAAGCTCCTACGCGTCTACACGTATCCGTTTCGCGCCTGTGCCGACGCTTACCCCCCCCCCCCCTCCCGGCCCCCTTTTCCGCCTGTCGACTCCGTGCTGATCTCAAATGTCTGGCCGCAGGCGGACGAGGACAAGAAGAACCACCAGCGCATGCAGGACCTGGTCGACTCGCTGCAGCAGAAGATCAAGACGTACAAGCGGCAGATCGACGAGGCGGAGGAGATTGCCGCCCTCAACCTCGCCAAGTACCGCAAGTGCCAGCAGGTGCGTGCCGCCGATGTTGCCACCGTGTCGCGCCAGCGATGGGCTGCGGATAGTGCGCGGGAAGGATGTCTTGGTTTTCCTGCGGGGCGCAGCCTCTTTTAATTCGTGAGGGTGGAAAGCCAAAACAAATTTCGAGAATCATCCATTGGCTTTTGCTCTTTCGGCTCGTTAGTGGATTTTCGCATTCGAGCCTTTCTTGCAGGCTGAGGGGAAAACGCATTCGGGCGATTCACGATCCGGCCCAAAAAGATAAAGAGCTTCACGCATGCGCTTCACAGACCGGAAATTATGCCTAGGGGTAGTCAAATAACGCACGGGGTGTGCGCACCTTGCGCGTGATTTTCGGAAGCTTTTAACTGGGGCCGATTTACTCCTATATGCTAATGGTTCGGCTTGAGGAACTTTGAAGCTGCTCAGGTGCCGCCAGCCAGTGACCTGTGCCTTCTGTGGGCTAATGTCATGCTATGTTGATGGTGTATCTGAATTGCGTTGCTTGTTTGCGGTATCCTTTGCCATGCCGTGGTCTTTCGCTGCCGTTGGAAGACCTCGATACGTCAGGAGGTCCGACTGTAACCCGTGACCTCTGACCCGTATCTGACCTGCCCCGCCCCACCGCAGGAGCTCGAGGCGTCCGAGGAGCGCTGCGACATGGCCGAGTCGACGCTGGCCAAGTTCCGCGCCCGCGGTCGTGGCGCCTCGGTGGCGCGCGCTTCCAGCCCCGCCTACTAGATGGCAGCCCAGTCGACCTGGCCGGGCCGGCCCGCCCCCGGCCGCCCGGCCTGCTGCGCCCTTCTCATTTCATTGTCCCTAGGCGTTCTGTCCGTCTGTAGAGTGCCAGCTACGCTGCCGCGTTGTACCTACATGAATAAGCAATCTTCTGAATAAGAAGGTGCTCGAAAACGGACGAAGCGTTTGGCAGAGACTGTGAGGGTTGAACGAGGGAAGGCCAGAGGATGCGTGCGTTCCCGCCTTCCGCACGGATGGAGGAGGTCGTCGCGGAGGTCTTGCTCACGCGGATACACACGCACGTAACGTTCACGAGCTCGGATAAAAAACAGAACACACCGAGGTCTTGTTTAGACCGGTGATGAACTATCCTACCAATGGTGATTGAAATTGGCGACCAGGGACTGTTCGAATGCTTGGGATGAAGATCGTGGGTCCGGAAACCCAGTCTCTTTCCAAATCTGCATTGCTCAATTGGTAATTCCCCACCTTATTTCGACGAACATTTCTTATTCTCGGGCCATTTGTAAATTAATCCTTTTTTGAGCATCATATGAGTCTTGGCGATCATAATGTGCTCAAAGAAGGCGAAATTAATGTGGTAATTAGCCATTTTCTCAATTTTGCAAACGTTCCAGCACAAAAACCAGTTGGATGGTTTTTGCTGGTTTTACAGGATGATGGCTAATGCTGGTTTTACAGGATGTTAAAACCAGCATTAGAGCCCAAAGCAGCATCGGGAGCGAGAGGGAGCCTTACAAAAGAACACAGTCGACAAACCCTGCTCGTGGTGACAGCTGGAAAGCTCCATACTATCTATCTAACAAAACCATATAGAATAGCATTATCTAACTATGCAAGGATTCACCTGAAAATGTACTAGACACGTTCTCAGTAAAATTTCATGTGACACGTTCTCTGCAAAAACTCACCTGACGATGTTTTGGACACGCTCCCTGTAGAGACTCACCTGACGATGTCTTAGATACGTTCTCTGCAAAAACTCACCTGACGATGTTTTGGACACGTTCTCTGCGAAAACTCACCTGACGATGTTTTGGACACGTTCTCTGCGAAAACTCACCTGACGATGTTTCATCACCTGACGACGATGGAGCACGTTCCTATAATAACTCACCCGACGTTGTTTTGGACACGTTCCCCGTCACGCAAAAGCCGTATCAAACCACAAAATGAGTGCGGCGGTGTATTAGAACAGGGCAGCTGGTTACATAACGTTTTGGTGAACAGCACACCTGTTGCCGGAATGAGAGGAGCCCACTTGCGCTGCTCCGCCGCGTGTTTTCCCCATACAGTAGGCCGTCCGTCAGACGATGGATCGTTAGACTGACCCGCCATGCATGACGGCCATGCGGTCGCACGCCTCAGCACATGCAGCACGCGATGGGACCCGCTGCGACTGTGTCCTGTCCTCAGTTCAAGGATGGTTAGATTTCGCATCCAGAGCGTGGCTTTGTTCGATTGGGAAAACGTGCTAGCAAGGCCAGGGCCAGCAAAGCTCCAGTTTATAGGTGCGAGTTGCACATTTCTGACAGAAAACCTATTAATTGTCACGTCAGCCACAACGTCTATATAAACGGTCCGTTTACTGCCGTGTAAAATGCACGCATGTGTATCACACTAGAAATCACATAATGCATATTTGAGGTGCGATGCATATAGATATATAAAGTCGAAAGATTTACAAAGATCCAAGACATATTTGACAATAAGCCAAAAGATCCAGCAAGAACCAAGTTCCAGCCTGGAACATGAAGAGATCCACGAAAAACCAAGGTATATGTGTACACACACACACACACACACACACACACACACACACATATATATATATATATATATATATATATATATATATATATATATCCCTGGTCCTGTACAGTTGATGAAGTAAGAGAAACAACATTGATTCATCTTTTTAGAAAACCGTCAAATTCTAGCTCTTTGATGCAACCCCGCCACAATGAGATCCCATCAACATCTGCCACATTTTGCAGAATGGAACATGAGAAATGCAATCATATATATCTGACTACTTCATTTTCTGCATGCGTGTAATCTTGTATACACACCTTAAACATTCACTTTTGGTACTTGCAACATAATATTTCTTCCAAGGCTGGTTGGGGGAGTGTTTGCAGACATGGGACATTGCTACTTCACCACAATAAACCCATATTCACTGAAATCATTGCATCTTTGCCTCACATTGCGCCTGCCAACAATTCCTTTTATACCGGTACTATCATGGGAGCTCCTCTCCAGCCAAATATGCCCTCAGCACCCAAAAACACACGTGACAGCAAGCTCCCATGACAACAGCTTAGCAAAAAGGCCAGAGAGTACGTGTCATAACACATAACATGAAGATCGATCTATTTCGCCACACGCTTTATTTAAATCCGTTTTAGCCAAGACAACAAAAATTGAGCGACGCCGACCCACGCCAAAAACGCAGATCCCGCTGGATGACCTTGGCCAACGGCCAGTTTTATTTAGAAAATGTGGTTTTTGTGGTCTGTGTGTACGCTGCTCAGCTGCCCGGCCGTCGCTGGTGCCCATTGCTCTGCATCGCCGGCTGCCGCTATCACGCCTCCTCATGATAGCAAATCTATAATGAAGAGAGCAGGGGTGTCAGTTTTTGTAAATTATTAGAGGGCCGGACCAAAGGCCCGGCCTCCTACCGCCCGCCCCCCCCCCCCCATTTTTTCACCGTATTTAGCCGACTATGTTAATTAAACGCAATATATGTTTTAATGTTTGTATGACTTATAAGCCTTTAATTTAAGCAGTACAGAAGTCATACAGGGTTGGATCCAGGGAGCATGCAATGCACGCACGCGTCTCTCCTGATCGACACGTGAAGGTGCCCCTTTGGAGGCCACCTTAGGGCGCCGATGGCGCTCTTCTATGGCAGTCATGGGAGGCGGCACGCATTTTGGTTGTGGGGGACGGGGACGGGGCAAAATGAGTTTTGCTAGCCATGCAAAACTCAAGTCATCCTCATATTCCAGACCTTTTCACTTAAGCCTCACAAGCTATTGCATATCTTATGACGCTAGGTATGTTAAGTTTATTGCATCGTTTATCCGCTCATCTGTTAAGATTTGTATCTTGTGGTGAGAGCATCCACGACTTTTTGTTATGAAAGTAGTGCGAGACGCCAGTACGCAGAAAGATCAAAGGAGATAGTCGTTGTGTTATGATCATCTTTCACCCACGTTTTTGTAGTGTCCCAGCCAAAAACATTGGGGGGGGGGGGGGCAAGCCAACATGGGGGCAGCTCAACATTGGCGGGGGGGGGGGGAGGCAGGGACCTCACAAAAGAATACAAATCGACACCCGTTATGAGGAGCCTACGGGTTAGGATACGAGTTGGATGAGGTTATGTGCACGACTCAGCACGTTATGACTCCGGTGCACCCGATAGCCACACACTCAGGTGAGTCATAGAACTAGGATGAAGGCCGGGGCCGGGGTATTGGCTGGACAGTAGGTCCTGTCAGGCACCATGAACGGCTATCTCCCCATTCACGTTTGTCCGCCCTTAACCATGCATCCCATATCACACGGCATCCCGCCTCCACCGTTTGGCTAGTGATGCTTTTTCAACTGGGAAAAAACGGGACCAGATGCACTGATAAAAGGTGAATGTCCTGAATCCCATAGCATGCCCAAATTGGCGGGGATCCCGCGCAACCCCCATTTCCGGCACTCGACACCATAACCCTGACGTTTGCGCGGCCCTCAGTGAGCTAAATTAAGTTTCATTTAATGCATTTCAGTCATCTGTTGAAGCCACGTCTATGTCTGTTTTAAAACGCATCAAATCAGTCTGTTATCAACTTGGCGCTGACGCGGCTACTGGACCGGCACCAGGTGTATCAGAGCTGGACGACGGCTCGTCCCTTCGCCTGACCTCCAGGATGATGGCTCCCTATTCAGACATATTTACGGACCTGTGGCTCCCTTTTTGACAGATTCACGTCGAGAATTGTGCGCGTTGCAAATAAAGTGCTGTGCTTCAACCCTCAAGGTCCGCCTTGTCTTCCCTAATTTTATGTGGAGACCCGCTCAGGCTATAAAATTAACTGAAACGTGTGTCATCAAGGTATATATACGTGACTGTGGGTTACGGTTCGTTTGCGCCACGTTCATTCCTCGCTTTCATGGCTCGCTTGCCCCCGTGTAATCACGACTCGCTAAAGACCTTAAGGTATCAAATCCGCGTTCACATATCTGAGCACACGGCGTTAATCTGCATGCACGCATTACGACTCCCCTGCACGACGGTCCAAATGATGCAGCTTCCCTTGCAATATAACCCGCCAGGCGCGTGACCCAGACCCGAACCCCGTAGCAAGAGTTTACCCCCACCCGGCCGGTGGCAGCCCATCCTGTCTGGCTAGTCCTCTCCGGTCTCCGGAGACCGCGCCGGTCATGTGAGTCGTTGTTCCCCCGAATGTAACGCTCCCGCGGGTTTTGTTCCACATCCCCTCCTTCCAGGTTCCAGCCACCAGCCAAGTTCGCTCCCTTCTGCGTTCCTGGTCACATCCGTTTTGCATGCGCTATTTCTCGGCCCGGGACATGCCCAGGGCATCGGATAGCGAGCGTTGGCATGCCCCGGGGTGAAGCCTGGCCCTGAGGTTTTGCTGCGATGGCGTTTTGCTGCATGCTGATTGGCCGGGGCTCGGGCTCAGGCTTTCACTCCAAACTTGCCCACAGGCTGCTGGTTGCATTAGCTGGCTCCGCTCCGGTCTGATGCTCTGCTCTGCACGGGCCGCTCGCTGTCGTCCGTTGGCAGTCTGTCGACCCCGGCGAGGCGGACACGCCAGCGGCGTGGACACCGCTCCGCTAGATGCCCCGCTCCCCGGCTGTCTCCCGCTCCGGAGATGCTATTAGCAATTGGGCTGAAGCGCGCCGGGCGTGCAGCTGCCCTTCTGGTGCGGTCTGTGCCCGCAGACGCCTTGCTCTGGAGGATAGTCCGTCGCTGGGTTTTTGGCTTACTTATAGCAGCCTGGCTGCTACGCAGAGCAGGAATTGTAGCGGGATGGGGGAAAGAATATGCACACATACGGTATTATTTAAAATGCAAGCTCCGCCTTACACTAGGAGCTAGCTTTGCTTGTTACAGTGGTGGTATCAAGGCATGCTGATGCACTTGCCTGTGGTGCGTGACCTTAATAATGTGAAAACAACAATATGTGGGTTGCCCTGCGTGACTTGCATGACTCTGTGGCTGAGATGCAAGAGTCAGGATCTTGCAACTATACAAAAATAAGAGACCAGCATTCAAGGTACAGTGCTTTTGACAAAACCAATGACAACCAGAAACCAAGAACGGCCCATCACTGCTAAAGAATCAGAGGGAGCCAGTATCCAGGGTTTGACATGGTCGAAGGAGCCGGTGGAAACCAGGATCCCCAGTTTAAATTCATCAAAATAATCACGGAAAACCAGGATCCAGGATCTTGACTACCGAAAAAAAACCAGTAGAAACCAGGATACAGGGTTTTGTTTTGTCGACAGAACCAGTGAGAACAGGGATTCAAGATAGGTTTTGTCGAAAAAAACCAGTGAGAATCAATATCATTGATCCTGTTTGTCAACAGAACTAGCAGGAGCCAGGAGCCTGAGTTTTGTTTAGTCAAAAGAATCGGTGGGAACCAGGAATCATGGTTTCGTTTTGCTGAAGCAGCCAGTGGGAACCAGGAACCAAAACTGAGAACCAGTTACATGTCCAGATTAATGATAATGATAACAACCATCAGCGTTACCATTACCACCACCACCACCATCACCATCACCATCACCATCACCATCAACATCACCACCACAATCATCAGCATCAGCATCAGCATCACCATCACCATCAGCATCATCGTTATCAGCATCACGGTTATCGCCATAAAGACCATGATTATCAACACCATCATCATCTTCCTCATCATGATCAAAATCGCCATGAGGCATGTCGGCGCATGTATCGCTCTTTCTTCATGAAACTGAACAGAAAATGTGATTAGTGTTGTATGTAAGATATAACGTGATGTAGAAGGGCATCACAGTATAAAAGCGACCCATGCTCAAAAAACACCAACGTTTGCTGAGAAGAGAGAGGTCTTAACATTTTGCAATCTACTGATCACTCCTGGTATGCAAGCCTTACAATATCATGTCATGATGACATTGGGATGTTTTTGTATATTCCCTACCCATTTTTGGGATATTGCATTTGTGTTAAGCAAACTTTGGGCGAAGCCATATGTTATTAAATGTCCCCTTTTTAACTTCAGCGAGTATTGTGTTTGTGAGGAAATCCCGGAAATGGGGAATGTGCTCAGCCTTGACATTACAACCAAATTATTAATTGAGTAAAAACAATATTTGGAATTTCATCTGCCATAATAAGTATAATGCGACTGATTGAGTTAAACAATATTTAGGATTTCATATGCCATAATAATCATAATGCGATTATGAAATAAAATCAGTCAAATGCGCTACAGCAATTTAGTATCATGTATTTCGGACTGTGCAAGACACAACTGGCAGCCTAGAAGCCATGCAAATTTAATACCAAAGTACCCAAATGTGCCCAAATGCGTCAGTACATCTCTGTACCCTTTTCAAAATAAGCGTTTTGATTCGGCAGGGGGACATTGAACAAGCGTGCGGCTTCAGATATGGTCAGTGGGGTTGTCTACGTGGCTGACATTGTGAGAAATGGGGAGAGGGAACATAACCTGTTCACTGCACCAATGTCACTCAACCAACGCTGATCATTGACTGGTGGTCAGTGATCACTGATCTCTTGCCGGGGGTCACTGAGCACCGACCACTGACCAGCGGTCAGTCAACATTGACCACTGATCACTGGCCGACGTGCGGTTACGCGACAGGGGGAGGGGTTGGGCTGTCCGCCGGCGGAGTTCACCTGAGCTGACCTGGAGGACGGCCTCACAGTGACAGGCCGCGCCGCCCCGGCCGGGCCCGGTCCAGCCCGCTCCAGCCACCGGGCCCCCACTACATGCTATCCGAGACACCCTGGCATGCCGGCACCGTGTTGGCCTGGCCCGTGCACACGTAGTCCGTGTAGAAGGACGACTTGATCACGCCATCCTCCATGCTGCGCACGGCCGGATGATCCAGCTTGTGCACACGGAAGATCACCAGCGGGTCGATGGACGTGAAGAAGACCTTGCGGTACATGCGCGCGAACTGCGCGGCGCAGTAGACGTTGTGCAGGTCCCAGATGTGGTCGTATATCTCGATCTGCATGAACGTGCAGCCGGTGAGGAGCCAGAAGGCCATCTGGTCGGTGGTGGGCCGCTGCGCGATCTGCATCACGATCATGATCCGCTGGCACGACGCCTCGGTCGTGATCGTCTGCAAGCTGGCGTAGAGGGTGTCGTAGAGGAAGTCGGTCTTCATGTTGTTCGGGTTGAAGGTGAAGGCAGTTGCGTACTGGTCCTCGGCTTTCACCAGGAACTTGTAGTCAAAGTTCTTGATGGACGAGCGCAGAGGAAGCATGTTAAAGTCCTCGTATTTGTAGCCAGCTGGGATGCATGCGTGGGTGATGGAGCAGCCGTAGCCGGTCTCCACGCGGTAGGTATCAGAGACCGTAGGCGACAGCCATCTACCCAACACATAGCCCATCTGGTAGGCCACATCGCCACGTTTCTGTACCTGCTTTTTTATGTCTGGGTCATCTGACCAGTCAATTCTTCGGATAATAAATGACGATTCACCGTTCCTGTTCATCGTAAAAGCTGTGGCATCGTAGTGCATAACGGAATTGAAGTCGTATGGACAGTCCTGTTTCTGATTCACGTACAGAATGTCGTCAAGCTCCACGTTCTGTCTCATCCAGATGAGAAATCGGTCTCGATCAGGGCGAGAATGTGAATGCGGTAGCCCCAGAACATGTCCTAGTAGATGTATGATGACTGGTTTCGTTTGGGCGACCTCCGCAATTGACAGCAGATGCTGTTTTCTTTCTGGACGGTAGCCCAGGGAGGCGAAAGATAGCTTGCGCTGAACTATTAGCAAAACCTTTTTTTCGCTACTTGACTTGTCCTCCTTGAATTTTATGCAAGGTATGCGCTCACTCCAGCTCTGCATAGCTTGAACAACAACAGTTTTATCCTTAACCTTTTCACTGTCGGAAAACCGATATTTGATCACACCTTTCGGCCAAGGGTCGGCGACACCGTTCATGGTGTTACCGAAGTGAAATCCATAAATCGTCCACCTCTTCTTTTGCACATCGGTCAGGTGCAAGTCTCCTTCGTATAAAGTGAAGTACTTATCCGGCTCAGACTTCCTTAGCTTCTCCTGATCCCACAACTGGTTGATGAATATTTTTTCCGTTGGACTGAAGGTCTTCTCAGCATCCTTTTTCAGGTCAAGTCTGTCTTGCAAGTGGTGCCATTTCTCCAACGCCTCGGTGATTGGAGTTCGCACCAGGGCAAATGCAATCAATATCCACGTGGGGCGTGCCATTCTAATCAAACATGTGGTCGGTAAAAGAACATCTGTCCCTTTTCTAAGGCACAATCGCGACAAAATTTAGGAAGAACAAGGTCTTAGGGAGGAACTTGTACCGTTTTTATCCTGAATTCTAAACAAAATGATGAACTAGGGAGGGAACCGCTCACAAAAGACCAAAGCGTGACGATTTGGGAAATATCCATTGTAGAACCAAATGCCGCGCAAACAACTGAAAACCTTTCAACGTGCAATAAATCTGGTGGGACTTCCAGGCTCCTAGAAATCCTTAACACGCCTGCATAATACAATGCTGAACTCACAGTACGTTAGTATGAAATTCATTTTGATAAACTACTTAGCATCAAATTTGATCAAAATATGTCCAGATGCCACGTGACGCGACGGAGCACATTGCTATGTCCTTAAGTAAGACGCCCGGTACTCCCGCATGGCTTGCATCTATGTCGCTAAAGATTGACGGCGTGAATCCTTTCTTTGCTCACCAGGTGCTTAGTTATTTGTCGCTACCTGTTAAGGCCATCAATCGCTAAAAGCCACTGATATGCACCCGTATATATATATATATATATATATATATATATATATATATATATATATATACGTATATATATAAAAATGAATACCAATATATGTATATACATGTGTGTGTGTGTGTGTGTGTGTGTGTGTGTGTGTGTGTGTGTGTGTGTGTGTGTGTGTGTGTGTGTGGTGTGTGTGTGTGTGTGTGTGTGTGTGTGTGTGGTGTGTGTGTGTGTGTGTGTGGTGTGTGTGTGTGTGTGTGTGTTGTGTGTGTGTGTGTGTGTGTGTGTGTGTGTGTGTGTGTGTGTGTGTGGTGTGTGTGTGTGTTGTGTGTGTGTGTGTGTGTGTGTGTGTGTGTGTGTGTGTGTGTGTGTGTGTGTGTGTGTGTGTGTGTGTGTTTGTTGTGTGTGTGTGTGTGTGTGTGTGTGTGGTGTGTGTGTGGTGTGTGTGTGTGTGTGTGTGTGTGTGTGTGTGTGTGTGTGTGTTGTTGTGTGTGTGTGGTGTGTGTGGTGTTGTGTGTTTGTGTGGTGTTGTGTGTGTGTGTGTGTGTGGTGTGTGGTGTTGTGTGTGTGTGTGTGTGTGTGTGTGTGTGTGTGTGTGTTTGTTGTGTGTGTGTGTGTGTTGGTTTGTGTTGTGTGTGTGTGTGTGTTGTTGTGTGTGTGTGTGTGTTGTGTGTGTGTGTGTGTGTGTTTGTGGTGGTTTTGTTGTTGTGTTGTGTTGTGTTTTGTGTGGTGTGTGTGTGTGTGGTTGTTTTTTGTGTGTGTGTGTTGTTGGTGTTTGTGTGTGTTGTGTTTGGTGTGGTGGGGTGTTGTGTTTTTTTGTTTGTGGGTGGGTGTGGGTGTGTGGTTGTGTGGGTGTGGGTGGTGTGTGGGTGTGGGTGTTGGTGTGGGTGTGGGTGTGGGTGGGGTGTGAGGTGTGGGTGTGGGGGTGTGGTGTGGGTGTGGGTGTGGGGGTGGGGTGGGGTGTGGGTGTGGGTGTGGGTGGTGGGTGTGGGTGTGGGTGTGGGTGTGTGGGTGTGGGTGTGTCACCCTAGACAACACGACTTTTTCATTCAGTTAATGTTTCTCTCTTCACGTCATTGTTTGATTGCGTCATCGCACTTTCCACAACGGTCATTAAGAGCCAATTAACGGCCGTTATGTATGGAATCATGGTCATGGACGCCTGATATGAACAACTCTGCAATTTTTTGTTGATCGCCACATGATCAATGGAATTACATTATTTGAATGACGTGATTATGACGCTATGGATGCCTGGGTAACCTTGAAATAGTGTGCACGAACTAGTCTGCACATCTTCGCAGACGTGTAGCTCAGAAACTAAAGAGTTTTAGGTCTCGTGAAAGGCAGGATTTTGAACTGCACCGAATGATCTTCAAGATGGTTCGTTTAGTTCAAAAACCCCCCACACATTTATTTTGCGATATTTATTTTATATTTATTTAACACACACATATTTATTTAACACACACACATTTATTTCCCGCCTGAAACAACTTCAGATGTGCGGGGATTTTTCTTTACCGGATTCACGCAAATCACGACCATTACCCACACACGCTCACGACTGCAAATTTGACCATAGGCGACCTCTGACCTGGAAACGCGTACATCGACTATCACACACGTACAATGAGGAGGTCAGAGCACCATTGCGCCACACACGTGGATATCACGCTGATATGTCGGAACCGAGATTGGCTGAGAAGAAGCCCATCTGCATAGCTGGCAGCCGCAATATAGCCTCATTGGACACAAAACAACCAATTATAGTGTCAAACCTTGGACGCTCAGGCTCAGAAGGGAGTGAGAATAGCCGGCGGCAGGCTGCATGCAATCGATAAGCTCGTGACCACAATCTGGAGGGTGACCCGCGGATCAACGCAGCACGGGCTTCCCAACCGGGCGCGTCGTAACGGGCGCCGACTTGGTGGCCGTGGTCGTACCCCCCGCGCGTGGCAATGGGTCACAGTGTGGTCGAAATACCCCGCTGCTGACCCAGTGCTCCAGTGGTGAGTATAAAAGCGCCGCTGCTAGGACTCAAAACAGGCAATCTCCAGTCATCAGCAGAACGCTCAGGTGAGTCCTGCCTGCAACGAGTGATAATCAACAGAAAATGCTACGGGTATCTTATGACTTTTCTATCACAGTGATGAGACGCTACTGCCAGTTACGTCATTGTTTTGTTCGTCTCATACTTTCAAGTTATATAAAGAATCAGAGGTGCATTTTACGTAGCGCGGTTGGGGCCTCTACGAAAGATGACTAGGACCCCTCCAGAATAAACCCGAGGCCCCACGTAACGAACTGGGAGCCTCCCAACTCCGCTATCAACGAGGAGGCGCTTCTCATAGTAACAGGAGGCCCCCATGTTGAGCTCCGAGCATTTCAACATTTCAGCCAATGCCCTCTTGCTATAACACGTGAATCCGAACCCAAGGCCAGTGGCTTCAAACTTTGGGCGGAACGCAAGTCAGCGGCTTCCAACGTGAGAAACGTGAAGCCGAAGCCTAACCATCAGTTGCAAATCACAAGGCCGCGACCGAAGCCGAATCTAGCGTACCGCATTGTCTTGTGAAACATTTAATTTCGGGTCTGCTTAACTGCTAGGAAAAAAAATGATTGTGACAGGATGTTAGCATTGTACGTGACAAAATTGTTGGGATGAATTTCCCCGTCTTGTACGCTAGCAGCCAGCGGTTAGCGCAGTTAGTTCCACAGCCGTTGTCAGTTGTTAACTGGCCCCGAAATGATGGGCTGGTGGATGGTTTTCAGGCAAGTGTGTGTCACAGCTGTAGAAAGTTGTGATACGAGTATTGGAATGAAAGGGCTGGCATGCATGTTTTTGTGAGGTGAAGTCGCAATGCAGTGAAAAATTTAATATGACGAAGTCGAAGAGGGCAGTTCAAAACCCCACGGGGTCGAATCTATCAGGGGCGCAAGCAGGGGAGATCGGCTTTTAAGCCCAAGTCATTCAAATATTTTTAGAAGCCGAAATCAAAGCCAGGTATTAAAAAAGATGCAAGGATGGAGCCGATTGTTAAAAATGCACATGTTGAAGCCGAAGCCGAATCTATTGAAGGAAAACTGCAGCTAGCAAAACCAAGCCTAAAGCCGGCCTCGTTCCCATGACCACCGCTCCACAGCATTACCGGACATTTATTGACATTGCAGATCGCATGTGAATGCAGGTAGTAATCTAGGGCACTTGCATAGCGGGGAACATTCCACTGCTGCCACTTAAGATGCAACCGCTTCAATACCACCCAGTTCCCTGAGAGATTTGGAAGTATTCTTTGGTACAAAAGAAATCTCTGTCAGCACAAAAAACTTAGGCAATCCCTCAAAACGCAAGTGCGGCAAATGATACAGGGTTTGCAAATGGTAACAGCCTTGGCACGGACCAAGCGCAGACTCAGCTTTTTTCCGTTACGATTGTTCCATACTTCAACGCAAGCAGGGCTCCACCCAATCGTCGTTAAACCCCTATACCTTAAGTAGGGGGTTGCACGAGATAAGGCCGGGGGAAAGGGGGCACATCCTAGGGGATGCACGGACACCCAGTATACTCGCCTGACTACGCGCCTGTCGAATTTGCCCGTTGTCGGAATTGCAGACCTCTTTGTGAATTGGAAGAATCCTGTTAAAAATTACCAAGCATCCAAAAGCTTGGCATCCAAAAGCTATTTTCTGGCCCAAGAAAACCGGTTTTAGGACTGGGAGGCCCTTGCTGAATCACGAAGTGACATACATTAGTCAGAATACTCTCATTCTGGAACTTAATCTGTCGGTATAAGGCATCAGGTGGCTCCAGGGCTCCTCCTGAATACAATATGCTCAGGAGGCTCCCCTGAGAGGAGGCCCTATTGCCTGCAGGAGGCCTCTCTAGAAAATCTTGCCCCAAACTCAAAATCCGTGGCGTTGCCCCAAGTTGCAGCCTACATCAGTGTCAGATTCATCTCAGCATCTCGCCATCTCGAAATGCCTGTTAAGCAATCGGTTATCGCACGCCATGTCGGATAGGATAAGCCACTGGACATCACTCATTCTTTCAGCCTTCCCTGCAAGTGTTCAAAGTGGGTATTTCAAGATCGGTGGCAATTGCCTAAAGCGATGTTGATCACGCTGTTGAACGCCCTTCTCCCCTGCGACAAATTACGGTGAAAACGTGTGCAACATTCCGTAACGTTCTGCGCTTTCCAGTCCAATTTCTTCCGCCATGAAGGGCGCCATCCCACTGCTGTGTCTGCTGTCGTCGGCGGCGGCGCTGCCGTTTGGCAGGATCGGCGCCAGCACCGGCCTGGCCGAGGGTTCCGTGATGGAGGGGGAGAGCTTTGGCCCGCAGGGTGTCAGCCGCATCACCAGCACCTCGTCTCGCGCAGGGGTGAGGCACCCGGCCTGGAGCTCTCCCCGGACCTAGTGGGTCTCAGCGCCGCACTGGGTAACGTTAGCTCTGTTGACCAACGCTACATGTGGCCAGTCAAAAATCCATGGAACTCTTGTTCTGTGGACGGGATTTAAGCAGTGTGGGTGGCAATGCTGGTTAGTGGCCAAGTGAGCCACGTATCGTCTGTGAGCAACGTTTAGTGATTCAACTTTTACTAGGCCCTGCGACCGTAATGCATGTTTGAAGTGTGTGCTTCGTTGCCTGTCTGGAAGGAATTAACATGCCATGTCTGATTATACTCTCTGTGTTGCAGGGCACAGCCTCTCATGGCTCATCTAGCTTCAGCGATGCGCGCGCCAGTAACAACCGTGACAGCACCGGCGCCAGCAACTCCTTTACCAGCGCCTCATCCAAACAGTTTGGAGGCAATCCGGGCATCGGCTTTGGCAATCTCGGAACCGGATTTCAGCAGTTCGGAGGTGGTTTTAACAACCTGCATGGAAGTGGCTTCGGCAAGTTCAACGGGGCTTTGAACCATCTCCCAGGAGGCATCGGTCCTCTCAGAGGAGGTTTCAGCCCTCTTGGAGTAGGCGTCGGTCATCTCGGAGGAGGCGTCGGTCAGTTCGGACGCGGTCTGAACCGCTTCGGGGCCGGTCGTTTCGGCCAGTTCGGTAACAGATTTGGCAGCGGCCTGAGCCACCTTGGTGGTGTCCACGCGCCCCACGTGGGCAGCTTCAGCTGGCACTAGCAGGGCGGCTTCGGTGGAATCACTGGCGGGTATGGCTGCTCGCAGACTTAGGCAACACGGCATACACGTCGGTCAAGTGTATACCTTTGTGCTTAGTTCATGTTTCATGGTGAATGTGCCATAAAAATGCGCCCTGGCGTGTTGCGTGGTGAGCCGCGAGATGGTGTATTATGCTTCGGTGTAGGACCAACCACGAATTGTGTTTATGTGTGTGTGTGTCAATTCAAATTCAATACATACATAAAGCCTGGTCTCTGCGTGAGCAGTGTCTTCAATGGACGCAACTGTAATGCACGGGCATCCTTGGGTATCTCCGCCCGGTCTAGCGGACCACATAATGGTGGGGTCTACCGCATCATGCCACCAGACAAACAGCAGCCCTCGGGCACAAGACCCTCCGCGAGCCGACACGGAGTGTCTGGTGTCCGCGGCGGCGGGAGCTCTCCTTTGACTTCCCTCTCTCCCAGGGGAGGCCTCAAAGCTTCCTGGTGTCCTGCAGTTCGTGTTTATGGTGTCGTGACAGCTGTTGGAGCTTTGTACATTATGCACGAGACAGGGTGACGGTGACAGGCATGAATATGCGACATTGAAGGGGAATGTTCCACACCTTTATAAGGTTTTGAACTGAAATAGCCATCTTGCAAGATCATTCGTTGCAGTTCACAGCCCTGCCCTTTTAATGACTTAAGGCCCCTCTAGTTTCTGACACACATGCCAGGAAAGATATGCAGACTATTTCGAAGAGACTGTTTGGAGGTCACTCAGGCATCCATGACGCTATAATGACGTCATTCAAATCTTGCCATTCCATTAGCCATGCGGAGATCAAGGTAAAGAATAACACAATTGTCAAGTCACTTACATCTGGCGCTCGTGAGTAAGATTTCGACATAAAACGGCCATCAATTGGCTCTCAATCAATTTGCGCAGGGCGCGGTGACGTAACCAGTTAATGACACATTGAAGAGCATATTTACTCAACAGATAAATGACATTTTCCAGAGAAGTCATTGCCACCTAAGAGTAATCATAATGGGCTTATCTCACCATATCCAATGCATGCTTCAGTATCTTCAGATGGGGAATTCGAGCAGACATACTCGCTATAAAGCTGGTGCGTTTAGTTGGCTTGGGAATTTTCGTTGGGAACCTAGAATTGTAGGAAAGTTTGACTAACATCTATTGGTATACTTTATTCCTGTGAGTGTGCTTTCATTGATCAGATATTTTAAGCGCCCCAAATTTGTGCCTGAAAGCACTAAGTTATAGAGTAGCCCCGAAGCGTTTTCCATTACTGACTTTCACTGATTTTCCACTTATTTTTACGTTTTCCACCACGCTGATTTACCGCTCATATCGCGGCCGCATCGTTGGCGTCAGTGAAGTGGTCCTCGATGAGAGAGCTTCGTCAGCACTGGGGGAAATTTCGAACCATGGTTGGTAAAGGTGTACTATTTGTTACAGACCAAATTCCTGCAGGTAAAATTGTCGCCAGCAACCTAAAGCGATACCATGTGACATAGAATGATACGAGGCTTATGCCCAGTAGCGTCATCAAGAATCATCCTATCACCAGAGGCCTTTTTTAATGACCACAAGTTTGATGTCATACACCCGAACCAAAACGTTCAATTAGGACAATGTCCTTCGACTGGTGTCAGGATAACTGCTGCTACTAGGAAAGCACGCGCACCGACCCTTGTCTATGGGATAGCCAAAAGCACAACAACATTTTCTTCCATCCTCGGGACTTGCCAAGGCCTCACTTTAAAGTCAAATTACAACTGGTTTGCTTTCCTCGACCGCGAAAAAAGACAACGAAAGAACTTGACATGCCAGGGCAGCTGAATACCTACATGACAGAACTGGAATCCGGTGGCAGACAGCATTGGAGAATGATGTCCAATATGCAGGTCCTCCGCAAGGACATATCTACTTATGAAAACTGTGTGTGTGCGTCGAGCCCCATCTCAACCGTCATCAAACTCTCTGCGCTACCCTAGCATGCTCCAGGCTTGACGCAGGTGTTGTCTGGAGGGCGCCTTTCGCCGTGTCCCAAGAAGAAAATTGCGTTGAAATTTGTTAACAACTTGACATCAGACTGCTAGTTCTTTCGGACCAGCATGCTCGCTTTGACGGGAGGGGGGGGGGGGGGGGTCAATGTGATGCTACCCCCCAAGGTTGTCTGAGAATGCCGAGTCTGTCATATTGTGCAGTCGCGCTGCAAATCTTTGGTAGCCTCTGGGGCGTGACTGATGCATTGCTGTCGTGATGCCCACACAGGCAAACCAAGGTAATGTAAAGCATAAACAAACGTAGTACATCGGCCTGATAGGCAATACAAAATCTTAGGATGGGTTGTTCCGTTGGTAGATGAGGTACACTGGGCTGATATCAAATCGTGTGGCCCATATCAAACATTCGGTATAAACCGAGAACGGCGTGTCCCACACCTAACTTACCATTATTCCTACAAGAAACAGCGATCACGATTACCAACCAGGATTTCATGGACCAAATGAGCAAAACTAAGGCCTGCACTGAGTTCCTTACCAATGAGCTACCTACCTTAAACTTGCAAATAAGGCTACAAGGCCAACACCTAGACAATGCGGCAACACCTTTCACATGCATGCTCGATAATGCATTCTTTTGAAGAACAGTCGAGTGCAGCCAAAGCTTCGAGGAGGAGTATTACTGACAAATACTAAACAATTTGCAAGCAAATATAAATAAATTCAACGCACTGATACAATCTCCTAAACCATATGCAGCCTAGCAAAGGGGCACATTCGGCCGCGACGAAATTATGCAATGAATAAGCATTCCCTTAATGAGCATCCAGGGGGTCTTCCATCCACGTTCGGCAGGTCATGAAATTGTCCCCTAGTTTACTCGCGGGCGTGCCATGCGTGGTAGATGGATATGGCTGTGCATGACGAAGCAAATATTCGCCACATTGAAAAAGCTTGCAAAATTATCTTAAATTTGCCCTCCGCCTAACAAATCATCCGCGATAATTTTCGGTGTTAGAAGCGGCAAACGTAATGCCGAGACAACATGAACGTTCTAGATAATTCTACAAGATAGCCTGTCGGCCGAAGGCGGCGCGCGCTTCAAAGGCGATGTAAGCAAATGTATTCCGGATAAAATAATTGCTCGGATTGCTGGTCTCGTCTGGCGTGTCAGATTACACAAACTAACACAAGGGACGAGTATGACGGTCGGGAGAGTTATTACATTCGTGGCATTATGCTTCTGTCAGGCCTACCGTAAAACTGTTAAGAAATACGTTGTTTACACAATGGCCGCAGTTGCGCTGTTCGAAATTTGTTGTCAGGCTGACGAGCTCCCGTATCGAAAAACCATTTGCTGACTCTGTGGATACGTTCGCGATGTGGGCGGTGAACTGGTCGCAGCAAACGTTATTGGGTCACCCGATAACCGAGTGCTTCCAGCGCAAATTTGGGACACTTAAAATATCTGATCAATGGAAGCGCACCCCCGGAACAAAAAGGTACCGATAGATGTTAATAGAAATTTCCAATAAACCTACATACATAATGAAATTTTCAAGTCGACTGGACATACCGCTTGTAAAGGGAGCGTGTCTTGTCAAATTACCAATTTGAAGATATTAAAGCAAGCACCGGATATGGTGTGATGGTGTGATGGTATGGTGTGGTGTGATTAAGTAGAAAAGGCTACTCTGGACAATGCAATTTCTCTATTTAATACATATACCTCTCTATACGTCATTGTTTGATTACGTCATCGTGACTTGCACAGCTTTGAGAGCCAGTTGATGGTCTTTATATCTGAAAATCCTGCTCACGAACACCAGATATGAACGACTCGACAATTATGTTTTTCTTGACCTTGATCTCCGCGAGGCTTATGAAATCGTAGGATTTGAATGACGTTATTATGGCGTCATGGATGCCTGAGTGACCTCCAAACAGTCTCCCCAAAGTTGTCTGCACAGCTGTGCAGGCGTGTGTGTCAGAAACTAGAGAGGCTTAGGTGTTTGTGAGGGCAGGGCTGTGCACTGCAACGAATGATCTTCAAGATAGCTATTTTAGTCCAAAATCCTACACAAGTGTGGAGCACACCCCTCAATGTCGCGTATTCATGCCTGTCACCGTCACCTGCCTCGCGCATAATGTACAAAGCTCCAACAGCTGTAACGACACCATAAACACGAACTGCAGGACACCAAGAAGCTCTGAGGCCTCCCCTGGGAGAGAGGGAAGTCAAAGGAGAGCTCCCGCCGCAGCGGACACCAGACACTCCGTGTCGGCTTACGGAGGGTCTTGTGCCCGAGGGCTGCTGTTTGTCTGGTGGCATGATGCGGTAGACCCCACCATTATGTAGTCCGCTAGACCGGGCGGAGATACCCAAGGATGCCCGTGCATTACAGTTGCGTCCATTGAAGACACTGCTCACGCAGAGACCGGGCTTTATGTATGTATTGAATTTGAATTGACACACACACATAAACCCAACTCGTGGTTGGTCCCACACCGAAGCATAATACGCCATCTCGCGGCTCACCACGCAACACACCAGGGCGCATTTTTATGGCACATTCACCATGAAACATGAACTAAGCACAAAGGTATACACTTGACCGACGTGTATGCCGTGTTGCATGAGTCTGCAAGCAGCCATACCCGCCAGTGATTCCACCGAAGCCGCCCTGCTAGTGCCAGCTGAAGCTGCCCACGTGGGGCGCGTGGACACCACCAAGGTGGCTCAGGCCGCTGCCAAATCTGTTACCGAACTGGCCGAAACGACCGGCCCCGAAACGGTTCAGACCGCGTCCGAACTGACCGACGCCTCCTCCGAGATGACCGACGCCTACTCCAAGAGGGCTGAAACCTCCTCTGAGGGGACCGATGCCTCCTGGGAGATGGTTCAAAGCCCCGTTGAACTGGCCGAAGCCACTTCCATGCAGGTTGTTAAAACCACCTCCGAACTGCTGAAATCCGGTTCCGAGATTGCCAAAGCCGATGCCCGAATTGCCTCCAAACTGTTTGGATGAGGCGCTGGTAAAGGAGTTGCTGGCGCCGGTGCCGTCACGGTTGTTACTGGCGTGCGCATCGCTGAAGCTAGATGAGCCATGAGAGGCTGTGCCCTGCAACACAGAGAGTATAATTAGACATGGCATGTTGATTCCTTCCAGACAGGCAACGAAGCACACACTTCAAACATGCATTACAGTCACAGGGCCTAGTAAAAGTTGCATCACTAAACGTTGCTCACAGACGATACGTGGCTCACTTGGCGACTAACCAGCATTGCCACCCACGCTGCTTAAATCCCGTCCACAGAACAAGAGTTCCATGGATTTTTGGACTCGAAACATGTAGCGTTGGTCAACAGAGCTAGCGTTACCCATTCTAGTACTGAGCCCCCTAGGTTCAGCGAAAGCTCCAAGCCGGGTGCCTCACCCCTGCGCGAGACGAGGTGCTGGTGATGCGGCTGACACCCTGCGGGCCAAAGCTCTCCCCCTCCATCACGGAACCCTCGGCCAGGCCGGTGCTGGCGCCGATCCTGCCAAACGGCAGCGCCGCCGCCGACGACAGCAGACACAGCAGTGGGATGGCGCTCTTCATGGCGGAAGAAACCGGTCTGGAGGCGGAGAACGTCGTGGAATGAATGCCTTCTAGCCCTAATTAGTCACAGGCAGAAGGACGTTCAACAGCGTGATTAATGGCGCTCTGGACGATTGCCTCGGTGTGGGCAAAGGAGACCTCCCAAAATGTCGGGGGAGGGTCGGGGCAAAAGCACGCTCTTACCCATTCTGCCCCGTCCCCTGCTGCGCCACCCCTGGTTACAACAGACCATATCACTCATCCTTCATTATTTTGTCATCTTTTGTAGAGGCTCCATTTGCCCGGCGTAAAATGCGTCTCTTATCCTTTATACAAGTCAAAAGCATGACACGAACGAAACAATGATATAACTAGAAATTGGCGTGCTATCACTACAATACAAAATTCATAAGATACCCGTAGCATTTTCCGTTGATTATCAGTCGTGGTAGCCAGGACTCACCTGAGCGTTCTGCTGATGACTGGAGATTGCCTGTTTTGAGTCCTAGCAGCGGCGGCTTTTATACTCAACACTGGAGCACTGGGTCAGCAGCGGGGTATTTCGACCACACTGTGACCCATTGCCACGCGCGGGGGGTACGACCACGGCCACCAAGCCGGCGCCCGTTACGACGCGCCCGGTTGGGAAGCCCGTGCTGCGTTGATCCGCGGGTCACCCACCAGATTGTGGTCACGAGCTTATCGATTGCATGCAGCTGCCGCCAGCTATTTTCACCCCCTTCTGAGCCTGAGCGTCCAAGGTTTGACACTACAGTTGTTTGTTTTGTGTCCAATGAGGTTTTCAATGAGCTTCTCTCTCTCTCTCTCTCTCTCTCTCTCTCTCTCTCCTCTCTCTCTCTCTCCTCTCTCCCTCTCTCTCCTCTCTCTCGCCTCTCTCTCTCTCTCTCTCTCCTTCTC